>NC_141219.1:2492500-3092500 GCF_054856515.1 Filicampus tigris
CCAGACCACAACCCCATTGAGAACCTGTGGCAGGGGGCTGCAAAGGAGATTGTAGAGGAGACGACCCTGGTTGCTGGATGATTTTCAGAGATTGTGCCGAGAGGAACTGGTTGAAGATCCCTATGCGTATTCTGCCATCTTGTGATATATTTTCGGAGAGTAGGTGCTGTTTTGTTGTACAAAGTATGAACAGAGAATTATTTCTTACGAACTAACATTTTTTTTTTTTAATTTTATATTGGTCAATTTCTATTTTGATGTGTATGACAGTTCAAATGTTATTTTAAAACATTGCCTCTGCAGTTCATGAGCAGCAAATGTTTTCGGGTGGCAACATTTTGACCCTGGAACAGAATATTTCAATCATAATTGACCAGTTATCAACAACAACAACAAAAATGGGAAAAAAAAAAACCTTTCTTCATTAATTAGTCAGCAGTCTTAACGATGCCATAGTGCCAAAACAGGAGAAATCAATATATTCACATGTATCCAGATTCTCACCTAAAATATATTGCGACACCTCAACTAAATGTTGATTCAATAGTAGTTTATTTTGCGGAATCCTGCAAACTGTGTATTTCCTGCCATAGTGACTCAAATTGTGGAAATAAATTTCTGCGCATTCATTCTGTTTGTCAACAAAATCTATTCAGTTCTTCATTGGCTCAACATTTTAAGGATTTTTTTTTTTTTTTTTCTTCAAAATCCTGCTGACTGTAGCTATCCCACTATTTACATTCTTGTTATGTTAAAGTGGCTGACATGACAGAGCTCATTAAAACGACAAAGATGGCCTTGTGACTTCTGCACCCAAGGTATGATATTGGCTAATTCCTTCATATCGTGCCTCAGTCAATTTGGCGCATTGTCGCCTTGCAGGGGTGGCGACGTGGACGTGGGGGGGCTAATGCATTGACAAGAAGCACTGTGATGTTCTCAGTGTGCCGAGTAAGTGGCGCTGAACGAGACGAGCTCGGGCGCCTGACAACCAGGTGGATTGGGTCCCCACCCTCATTCCCACCGTCTTTCATTTGAATAATGCATGCTAATTACCTACTTGCCAGAGCACAACTGTCACCCCACCAAGCCCCGGAAGACATTCACACACGCACGCACACACACATGCTGCACGTATAGTGGACACACACTCCAGTGTGTGCAATCGCTGGCACACACTTGCCTAAACGCTGGCACGTCCACCGCTGGAACTTCACGAGAACCCAACAAAAGCCGCTGTCAAGTTAGCATGTAGGCTAATGATAGCGTACGTCCTCCCCTCTGCTGGAAGAGCTGAACACAGAGGACTTAGTACGCCACACACCAGGAGCAAAAGTAAATCCCATTGTACTTAATGTACTGCATTTATACAGTGGATTTAGTTATTTAGTATTGAAGTACTGTACTGTGAACCTCCGCCCATCATGGTTCGCCATATATATACTGTATATATATATATATATATATACTGTATATATATATATATATATATATATATATATATATATACACACGTATATACACGTATATACATACATACGTATATATTTTTAGTTTTTGGGGTCAAAATATGGACTTAGGTTCTTATTTTAAGGTGACAATATGCACAGACTTCCGTTGTGCTAGCTCGTTTTTATTGTTTTTTTAATCCCAAAATTTGAGCCCCGCTCCCACGGAAAAACTGTCTTGGCACAACCTGCACTTCCACTGATGAGCTTCCTGGCTGCAAAATGCTGAGGTGAAACTTGGCAAACTGCATGCGGGCGCGCATGTGTGTATACGCATGTGTTGCTCAACTCCCAACTTCTTTTCGCCCAACAAAAACTGCGGTGGCCGCGATTTGCGGATCATTTGCCGCTCCCGCTTTTTGTCCGCCGGTGAAAGGCCTGCCATTGGTATGCAAGGCGTGGCGTGTCCTCAACAATAATTTGAGGATAAAATCAATGACGCCGTGCAGTGAACGCTCTGTGGTTTTTACGGGCGCCATCAGTGACTTTGAGGAGGGCGGCCGTGCCTCTCCGCCGACGCGGGGCCGAGGCTTTTTTGACGGATCGTCAACAGCTGTGTTGGCGACGGGGCCATGTGTGAGCAGGGGGCTGAGCATGTTGACAAGGCCGTCCATTAACGCTACGCCTGACACATGCGAGATGCACTCTGGCCAGTCTGTGCCATTTGGGTCATTATGTCACCGCTTTGCCACTGCGGAGGGCGGCGCTCCGCCATTATGGACCCCCCACCGCCAGCCCCCCCCCCCCCCCCCCCCACGTGATCCCATCTCACTCTGATCTCCATTAAGATGTCAAAGCGGCCGTTCATATTTTTGAGACAGCCCCCTCCCCGCCGCCCCTCGGCCTGCTAAAGCGTTATTTATGACGCTTATTAGCAAGTGTAACCCAGCCATCAATTAATGTCCTGCAGGCATGCTCGGCAATCGGGTCCATTGGCGTCGGACCAAATGTACTGGAAAGTCCATTAATACTGAAATCCACACGTAAGTGCTCATTTCAAGGAGTGCATTTAGAAAGGCACAAATGTTCAGCTTAAGGGCGCTGAGGGCACGTCGACAGTACCCAACTATCTCGTATCTTTTCTACAGTATACAGTAGCTAGCTATCCATCCATCTAAAGAAAGGGTGGCCAATTCATTTCGCAACGGGGAACCCATGAAAAACTGAAATGTTGCGGAGGGCCGAGCCGAGATGGTAACTTCAACTGATGTTATAAGTATTACTATTATTATAAATCAGAATTTTCATTTCATGTGCCCCAACCGCCAACTCATATTCTATTCCTAGTCAACACTCCCAAATAGTTAAGCGGGAAGTATGTCATCGACAGTCAGGGATACTGTGATGACTTAGCATAAACTCAAAACGTACAGTACACAAAACTGTAGATTTGTGCACAATTATCAGGCCAAATCTTCTTGGCCCCCTCACCATGCAGGTAATGAGAATAATTGCGTGAAAATGATAACAAAAAGAAAAACAAAAGATAAAAGAAAAACTGAAATAAAACTTTGTGGCTCAAATCTGCTACTTATTAGAGAGGAATTTCGGTCTAGAGTAGACTGAAGATCGATGCACCCCCCACAGACCGCACCATCCCCAATTAACATTTTTTGAATATCATTTGTTTATTGAATGACAAGGAATCATAAAATGACCCATTTCATATAAAATGTGGCCGATATATTTTTACAGCAGCCGACTTTACACCATCCGCAAGTGGAGATCTTCTTGCAGTTCCTTATAAGTGTACTTTGTGCATGCGGATCTCCTGCATGGACTTCAGTGGGTCTGTTTCTGCTTGCACAATGTCATGAATTTAAAGGGGCTGAGTGGAGCCGCTTGGACTGGTCGGGAATCAAGTCGGCTGTGTTCACTCCCACAACGACGCAAATGCCCATTTCTACATGGGGCCATCTACAAAAATACCAAAAGAAAGATAAATTGACCCATGAGCACAGTTTTAGACTGTACGTTGTGCTGGACTTGCACTGGGCTCGAAAATAGAGACCTACATGACCTCCGGCTTGTTTTTGATGAACACTTGTGCCTACTACGCTACTGTATTTTAATGCTGGTCATGATGGTACTTGGAGAACTAAGTATTATTTGAGGTCTTACTTGGTGTAAAACACTTGAAGCACGACTCCAGGCTAAAGTGATCTGCACGTCCAACATTGATTTTGGCTTTGACGTGACTCCAGACACGTCAATCTCCGGTTGCTACACGATAGCGCTCATGCGTGATAATGCTCAGACGCTGTTGTTGTTTCTTTGCTCACGAAGCTCCAAGAAACGAAACAAGACATTTTCGGCAAAATCTCAATTATTTCCTCGCAATTCACTTGACGGCGGTAAACGGGCTGAGCGAGTGCCAGTCTGAAAATTGCAGTCTACCTTTGTTATTGTTATGTGACCGTTTTTCCTCCAGCAGACAACAAAACAATTATTAAATCACAAAAGGTGACGGCGCCATCGCTCATACGAGATGGCCAATTAGTCAAACGCTGTGTGCAGGGTGTTATCAGCACAATTCCATAGCCCCGCAGATGAAGGACAGGGGTAAACACATCCTGTGTATTGAGCAAATTGTGTTCTCTCATTATGTGTGTGTGTGTGTGTGTGTGTGTGCAGTGCTGCGAAATAAAGTAAAAGTAATTGTCTAGACGAATTGGGGAGTCTACAAAGTTTGTAAACTTTGAAAAAAAAAATCTCTCTTTCAAGTTGTCTATTTGCACACAGGGTCAGAAGCTGGAATGCAAAACAAAACTTCTTCTCAGGCCCCGTCTACACGTAGCCGGGGTTTTGAAACGAACCGAGTTTTTTCAGTGAAAACGCAAAACTCCGGCCGCAGTGGAGATTTGCGGATATCTCCGGATACCGCGGGATTAGCGTTTTGCACTGGACGGTTACACCCGGAGATTTACGTCGCCACCGTGCGACATCAATGCTTTGACGTCATTGCGCGACTTGTGTTTTCATGCGAGTCAACGTGGATTCTCGCGGAGCTGCGTTGGTTATAGCCATTCTTGAGGCGCTTTTTGCTTACTTCTTTGTCCGCAACCAACCACTGCTTCTCGTTGAAAGGTTTGAAAGCAATTCTGACCTCTTGTCGGTTCTCCCGAACCAGTTTGGCGCCGTGTTTATGGTTTCGTAGAAGTGGCGTCAAAGTACCGAAGTTCCTTCTGAATGGACAGTATTTGGCTAACTACTGCCACCCAGAGGCTTGGCATGCGTTGGAAAACGCACTTCCGCGGTTTCGTGTGGATGCGTTATTTTAATGTGTATTCCAATGCAGGCGGGGGGGATATACGGTTCTTAAAAAACCCCGGCTAAGTGTAGACAAGGCCTAAATCTGAATTACAAATATGTTACGTTACTTACAGAATGATAGAGCAATGTTCAAGCCTTGACGGAGCCACGCAAACTCTCGGCGCTCTCGAATAGCTTACTTCTTTAACTAGGGATGTCACAATATCGGCAATATCATGATACCGCGATATTAACATTTCCACAATATATCGTTGTTGTCGTTTCACGATATTAATCCCAGCAATTCTGTTTAAAATCCCAAGTTGTTTTCCATTCGAGCACCCTGCGGTGGTTAGTTTATTAGTGACGTTTAATTTGATGCCACCAATGTTTAAGACCCACGCTAATCGCCAATAGGAGCCCATGAATGGCCAAGCCCATTTCTTTGTCAATGCTGTTATTATGTACAAAAACAGAATATTGTTCTGTTTTTTTTAAATATATATGAGCTCTTTTTCTTTACATGTCTTGGGCTAAGAGACCAAGAACTGGATTTAAAAAAAGGAAATGACGTTTACGCTCTCCCAGCTCTAAAGGTGGAAAGTCGCAGCAGCGCTCCCGACTTGGTAGTGGTAGAAACGTGGTTAAGCGCTCTCGGCCTTAATGAGTTAAAAAAGTGGCCTCGGCTCAATTGAGTGTTGCGCACTTGAAAAACACATTCTATTAACTTATTTCTCATTTTATTTCTCATTTCTTTTGGGAGAGCCCCAAAAATGTCACACTTGTACAAGCCTTAAGATTGCTAAGCTAGCAGGTAGGTTTCTATTGAAATTGTGTTTGACTTTCTAGCAAAGCCTGAAGGTGTTGTGCTGACACTGACTGCTCCTTTGAACTGTTCATAATTCCTTCCTCCTTTCCAGTTCCAGCAGAAGAAAAACAGCTTAAAGTTCAAAGCATGATACACATGCGTTTTGGAATTATGGCCAAAAAGTTCAACCTTGGTTTCACTGGACCATAACAAAATCTATATGTGACGTTTAACTATATGACTGAGAAAGCCGCGGGTCAAAAGTCATATCGAAGGAATGGAACAGATGCTGCCTTGATATTTACAACTGACGGCAAACAGTTCCACCGATTAGGCCTGAGCCACGCCGATCCTGGGGCGACAAATCACATCAAGAATGGTCAAACTCAGTTTTACGAGTACATACTTGCGGGAGCAGGCCTGAATTTCAAATTGAGGCACTGTGGGAACCCCTGAAGGATTAATTTAGGGCATGCTGGTCTGTTTGCAAAAGGAAGATAGAGTGGCAGACGTCCGTAGAGGACATAGCCACAACAAATGACAGGCTCATGAGTATTGCTAAGTGCATACAGGCTCAATGCCAGGCTATAAACTATCCATTGTTACTACGGAACAAATGAAAATAATGTCCGGCTTTTTTTTATTTTTTTTTATTTTTACAAGTAATGCTTAACTAATATCCATTTATCCAAAGTTACAGATGCTCAAAATGACCGTTTCATTCATTGTTAGGAATCCTTCAGAACGGGTGGAATTTATTGTTAGTTAGTTAAATGTCTCTTGAAATATTTAAGAGAAAAAAGGGTGCACTATTTGCAGAGGTGCTGTCCATTCAGTCTGAACGAGTTTGCTGTCGAAAGAAGCAGAAGAACATGATATGTAAAGCCCACTGCCACACTATGGCACCGCACCCAGCATAATTCTCAACACTATGATGCCGGCATGGAAATAGGAGTTCAGAACATTGAGCCATTTGCATACCGATGGAAAAAAAAAAAGACTCCCCATATTTGATCAAGGAAATTGAGTCAACAGCCCACAACAGTTTTGTTGAAATTTGCACTGAAATCCGAATGCACCTTCGTCCATCACTGACCTACACTAACACAACAGTAAAGTCATAATGGGGGGTGGCATGGCTCAATGGTAGAGTGGTCATTTCCCAACCCGGAGGTTGTGGGTTTCGATCCCCGGCCATGGTGACCATGTCAAAGTATCCTTGAGCAAGATACTGAACCCCCAGTTGCTCCTGATGCTGCGTCATCAGTAGGTAGATGTGGTACAGTGTAAAGCGCGTCGAGTGCCCAAGGTAGCAATATAAGTGACAGCCCATAATCACAGTAAATATTTGTATGAAAACACTTCGAGGCCGTAAATATAAAAATAGCAAATGAAGAGCAGTAAGTACGGTGTCAACATTAAGCGTGTCTTCCTGTGCTGCGTAATGTATCATTATGCCGTTCATAACCTCGAAATGTTCTATGTCGGGACTGCGTGAAGGTCTTTTACCACTCCAGTGTGGAGTTTTTCTTTTTCTCAGGCAACGGTTCACCTCTGAGAATAATAACAGCTTGTCTTCTCTCCTTTTGCGAGGTGACATTTGCCGCCTGTGATTACCGCCGATCGTCTGCAGCCACTTTCAATGACAAACTGTTGTTGCAGAATAACCAACAACAAAAAAAACAAGCCTGGTTATTTTACATTTGACATTGGGCATGACAATGTAGGTCAACGCACAATGAGAAGACGCAAATGCTCAACTCTTTGGAAGCAGCTGAAAATTACAGCGAATAGGCCATTTTTCAAAAAAATGGACTTTGTTATTCTCGAGACAAAAACACAAATACAGATAACAATACAGCTTTTAAAACTTAGGTGATTTAAAAAAAATCTTTTTATCAATAACGTTGCTGTTGTAGCACTTTTGACCTATTTCGACAAGCCACAATGTATTGGCCACTGTGATGTAAGTCGTACAATGGCAATACAACAATACAACGGAGGAGAATAAGGATCTTTTTGCCGACCATAGTACTGCGCCAAATGTTATCCAAGAGTTACTGTGCAAATTGGAGACTCGAGGAAAAGTAGTAGGGTAAGCAATGGTGAAGCTGTAGAACAAACCAGTGACGAGAAGTGTGTTAGAGTACGTTACTCGCATGGTCCGTTTGGCAGGCCGGCTGACTAACAAAAACTACCTTGTAGTGCCTGATCTTGCAGGTGGAAATGCACCAATAACTAGTAGAGTATGGAAAAATGTGTCTTGGTGACCAACATGGCTTATTGTAAGATCCAACTTTTTAATTAAACAGACCACAAATGAACTGGTTTTAAATAGTAGTTTTATCTACTGACCACGGAAAGCTGCAGTATATTCCCCACAGTATCATTGTTTCACTATAAATAAACACACTCGTCCATCGGCAAGTCGCCATCTTTTGTAATTAAGCCTTTTAAAGCCGAGATAAAGACCCCCGTGTTGGAAAAGTTCTCCACTTCAGATGATAAGGCTAATTACTTTCTTTCAAATGAAGGTGGTGCCCCGACTCGCAGCTCATTTAAATTCAAATGCAGTTGTTCACTCTATGCACGCACACATCGCTGTTAAGCTGGATTTATTTAGGACCACACACAGACGGTGTTTTAACGGAAAGTATGTTTTAAACCGACCAGGAGCTGCTCAGTTATAGAAGTTGGGGGGAAGCATTATTTATTTATTTTACCTTCTCCTATAATCTGTTTTTATCATCTTGTAATGTAGTGATGCATTAGAATGTGTTAAAATGAAGGAGGCCGGGGAGACCACCAAAATGGCAACCCTGAACAATGCTGATCACTGTGCATATACTGTATGACATATGTGACAAAATGGCCGCCCCTGAGATGGCTAAAAACGCCTGGATTTTGCTGCTTAATCTCATATTCCACAAACACAATATTAATCAGAATGCCTTGTTTCAACTAGTGGGCCTGCTTAGAACATATTCTTGAAAAAAAATATGTTTGGGTTGACTTCCGCTTTAATGTCCAAAAATCACGACATTTGCAAAATTCATGTGCACGTCTCGACTCATGCCTACTTCAATCTCTGTAAAAAAAAAAAAAAAAAATCATGCTTGAGCCAATATTATGGATTTTATTGACATAAGCCTTTTCTCGAGCTTAAAGTCCATAAAAATAAAAACTCAGAATAGACGGACGGACGGTCTTCTAGAATGGATCCAGGTCGAGCATTTTCCACATGGTTTATCTCTAGCCGATGCAATTTAGTCTCTGATATTAGCCGTTTGCAGCTTTAGGTCATTTGAAATACAGCGTAAACATGTTTGACTGATAGTGTATGTTTATGGCCCGTGGGAAGTTACTTCCTTGCTGCTGGTCTGTGTGTGTGTGTCCATGTGTGTGTGTGTTTACAGTGGCCTGTAGGGCAGAGGCTCCTCTCTGACACACGGGTGAGTGATGAAGGTGTGTCGAGTAAGAGAAACCCGGCACCAACTGTCTGTATGTATGTGAGTGAGTGCGAAAGGCAAAGACTGAGCACAATGCTTTGTTTAAGCACGCATGACTAAGTATATGTACGTATATATACATATATGTACATATACATATATATATACATACATATATATACATATATATATATACATATATATACATATATATATATACATATATATATACATATATATATACATACATATATATATACATACATATATATATACATACATATATATATACATATATATATATACATATATATATACATATATATATATACATATATATAAATAAATAAATATATATATATATATATATATATATATATATATATATATATATATATATATATATATATATATATATATATATATATATATATATATATATATATATATATATATATATATATATATATATATATATATATATATATATATATATATATATATATATATTAGGGTTGTCAAAGTTTAAGAGTTAACTTTGGAATTTCATTTACATTTTATAAAGTGTTTTAAAAAATGAACTCAGTTATAGCTACTTCCTGTGGCAGCTGACCTTTGCTCACTTTGCAGCCAAACTTAGAGGAGAGTCACTGTCGCCAATTTTATCTATTTATTTTAAAGAAAAACCCTGAAAATAGTGACTTAATTTACAAAAATGACAATAAGCAATATGAAGAGGGCGCACCGGACGCTTGAGCCCTAATATAAAATCAGAGTCACTGCTATAATGAACCAGACAAGCCATATGTTCAAAAAGTTGCCTGATAGAAACGCTGGCTGACAGGACAAAGGTTCCCCAGCCCTGTTGCTGCGCATGAAGTGCATAAAAAGCCACCCGACGTACAAACAAGTGCACACACACATGTGCTATTCTTACAGCATGGTGAGATAATGCTTCTCCCCTTTCTCATCTGCCTCATCCTCGCTCATCCTGACACCCCCCATGCCCTCTCCGTCACACTGCTGCTTCTCATCACAAACCTAATCGTCTCACCCCCTCGGCAAGTACGTGCTGTGCGAATTAAAGTGCCCTTGCCCTCTTTTCGGTGTTTCTTCATCCTCTTTGTCTTCGCTCGTCTCCTCCTCCTCCTCATGTTCCTCTTTCTAATAATTTGCTGCTTTTGTATGGAACGGGTGTCCGACTTTTAAGTGGACACAGCATTTAAATAATGCGTTTACTTATCTCCATTTAAGCTATTGAGCTCCTGACATTTTCAATTTATGTTTACAAATTGCCAGCATTAACATGTAAATGTGGTGGCGGGGCGCCTCACGGGGGCTCGCATGCGCGGGCGAGGAAGGGTCACGGAGTAGGACAACAAAGCAGTAATGGCACAGCTTGTTGCGAAGCATTCGCACTAATGGAATCGGGTGTGCACTCAGAAGATCAGCTGAGCGCTGTGTCATTTCTAAAGTCCTGTTTTCATATGAAATGTAAACAATTAGACATTACATTAGTTGCACCGGTACAACACCAGAGACAATGCTTTTCGAGATGCGTAGCAGAGGTGGGCATTTCACTAAATTTTGCTGATCCGCCATTCCTCACCCGTCAGCAGTCTCGTACCCGTCAGTCATTTACCCACCCGTCATTTTTCAAGCCGAACCGAATTGAAATGTCAGTTGGCTGGTCCGTCCCCACACAACAACCCACCCCCAAAAAATGTTGTTGTTTTACATATCTACTGTATATATATCTTATACGGGTGGTTCTCAGAAAGTGTGGTCCAGTATGACATGACAGCTCAAAATCAAACTTGTTCAAAACCAGGTAAAAATGCAATATGCTTTGACTCAAAGTGTCCTGCAGTGTGCCCTAAATAAATCCAAATAATTCATTCATCCCTTTGTTCGCAAGAGATTGTTGAATGTCGTGTCACTCCATTGTTTCCTATTGGAGTGCTTGGTACCGGAGCACCAATCACTGAGCATTCCAGTAGTTCTCCCTGAATGTTCAAGACTCCCGTTTCCCCGCCAGTGTTGTACTGTCTGAATAATAATGCCTGGATGAGTTATAGCCAGGGGTGCATGTAAGCGGTGCGCTGGTGCGCATGAGGATAGCAAATTGAATATTGCGCTCCAGTTCAAGTCTGTCACTAGGAATAGGTCAGGACAACCTCAATTCAAAGTTTAGTCGGCCACCACAACTGCTTGCGAGGTCCAATTTCAAAATAAAAGCTTAGTAAGGTACTGATATCCATCTACCGTATTTTCCGGACTATAAGCCGCTACTTTTTTCCTAGTGTTTGAACCATGTAAAGGTGCGGCTATTCTATGAATTTTTCTTCCACCGCTAGGGGTGCTCTAACCGGAAATAGAATTCCATCAGACTGACAGACACTTTCGTAAGTCCGTCACTGATGGACGCCCATTTTGCTGACGAATGATGGGACACTTAAAAAAAAAAACCTAAGCACTGACGTAAGTGGATTTTCTTCCGTCTGAGTAATCGTCGCCAACCGCGTCTGTCAGTGATGCTCCCTCAGTCCGTCACTGATGGGCGCCTGTTTTGTCGATGTTTTTTTTTTTGGGTGGGCGGGAGAACAGACTGACGGATTTACTGACAGACTGACGAAGTGAGGATTACAACTCGGTTGGCCACAAAAAACGGCAGACTGATGAATGAGGGAATCTGGTAAAATGCCCACCGCTGGTGATCAACCCGCTGCTTGGTTTTGTAAGGGTTCTATCTGCCTATGCGTTTGCTTCTCAAGTGAGAAACAAGTGTATGTAGACCCTGGAGTGTAGAGTTTGAATCTAAATGAGCTGCACAGCAACCAGCCCAAGCGACAACAGCGCATCATCCAAAGAGAATGGCTATCACGAAGCGGCAAGCAGCACCCGCTCAGAAGGCTTTTCAATCAAGCCAGACGCGCTAATTCACTTTCCCCTCCAAGCCGCAGCAGGTCGCGCTTGAAAGTTAAATTACACAGACAGACAGAAGGACTAACTGCTCATGAGAGGGATAAAGCAGAGCGAGCAAAGTCTATATTGCGGGACTTCAAACTGTGCTTGCCGAGCGCTAAGAGTGGAGGCTGCCCGTAGCATGGGGGGAGTACAGCAGGAGTCATCTATAACTGAGAGGCTCGTAATGAGAAAGATGTGCCAGCCGTCTGCTCACTGTGATAAGATGCGGAAGTTCCCTCGGGGCCTAGAGCATCGCTGACCCCAACAACAAAAAGACAACAAATGGGTGACTGCCCAAACCATTCCCTCTTATTTCCATCCACCATTTACATTCTCTCTTCCTCCTCTCTGAAGCACTTTTCGTCTCCAGCTCCACCTCCTCCTGCCCAAATCCAGCTTGGCACAAAGGCCAGCCGCCATTTAATCGGTTTCATCGGCGTCTTTCTCTTCTTTTTTATTATTAGCTAAAGAAGAAGAATACACGGTAATTAGGGGGAGGGCTGCAAAGCGTGACGGTGGGGTGGGGAGCAAAGCTTCACTCGGCCGCTGATGTGGAACAAGACGGGAAGAAAAGGAGGAGGTGCGGGACCAAGGACAGGAGAGAAATAGCAAAGACAGCAGCTGAAAGGGCAGCGGCATGCGATAAGGCAGGCTTGAATGGTAACAGGAAATGAAAGGCTCGGAGCACGAGGGTCACAATGATTTTTCGCTCTCCTGCCCGGCGCGGAGGCTGCACGTCGGCGGAATGGAAATGAGCCCTAATGTCCTGCTAATGCGGTCCGAGAAGAGTCGCAACGCAGCCGATACGAGGCTGCCGTCTGCCTAATCCCCCGTGTCCACTCCAATGGCCCATTCAGGACGAGTGCGCAGTGAGGGCGCCGTCAGAGCGTTGTTTTCATGCTAGGTGCGGTTTTATGTTCTTCACACCCTCCGAGTGATACTAATGAAGTGGACAAGAGATGCTTCTGGCAGCTGAGGAGCTCCGGGGACCGATCGGATCTGACTTGGATTGCACCGATGTGCTTGACATCTTAAAATGCAACATCTTTATGAGAGCCATTAAACATGCAATTAGAAAGGAATTCACCTGCGAAGCTGCTAAACTGCTGAGAATACAGCAAGTACACTATAAGGGCAAAAGTCTTAATCGGGAGTTGGCACTTTACCGTAGTTCATCCTGAATCCTAACTCCTTATGCTGTACGTATTAAAGGGGATGAATGGGGAAAATCATGTTTAAATTGCTTGTATACAGAGGTGGGCATTCAGTCAGACAAACGGACCTGTCCGTCGTCGACGGACACCTGTTTTGCTGACGAGAGACGGAAACGCGACCCACCTGTCTCACGTGTTTGTCTTAACAGCAGCCGGCAGCCTTACTCGGCTGGCTTGAGTAGTCTGCATTGACTGTAAATGTCCAGTAGTTGGGGGTATGGCCCAAAGAGAGAATCAAGAGTTTGTCAGGCTGATAGGGGCAACTAATTAATGAGCTAAGAGGTAATAAGGTAGCTTTGAATACAGAGACAGTTTTACAGATATCTTCTAGTGATTTAAGTTTTACATTTCGATTTTTATTTTTGGAAAAAATAGGGTTAGGAGGTTGCAAAGCAATATTTTACTGCCGATACTCCATTTCAGAAGGTGCCAATAGTGCACCGAAAGTTGCTTGCCAACCGCTAAAATACAGCACTTCCACAAAGTCGAAGAAAAATGACACATGTATTGTCATGGCAACGTGATTTCGGTTTGCACAAGGACTAGGAAGCATTTTAATCCAACAGGATTGTATCTTTGGCAACAATTTGACACTAGATTCTGGTTTAGGTAAGCAAAATTTAAAAGTAAAACTTATAAGAGTTAAAGCGGCAGCAGGCGCCCACTTAAGAGTTAAATAAATTGGCAATTAAGTGTAGGCTATGTGAGATGCCAAATGTATGTGAGTGTAAAGCTGTTTGAGCAGCAAACAGACACATGATGACATAAATAGTGCAATCCACTTCCTATTATAATCAGATTGATTCGGATAAATGACGGGTGGATGGATTTTTCATCAGCTGGACATTTTCTTTTTGTTTTTTTATCGGATTGACGGACTGGTGGACCTTTGATGTTTATTGACGGAAGCGTGGTTTAAATAACTTGACGGAGTGACCGGCAGACGATTACAGTTTGATTCGGCCTGAAAAAATGTTGGATGACTGACAGGACCAGTTGGCACACTGAGCCCTCAACGGAGCCAGGGTTAGGGTTAGGTAAGACAGGACGCAGCTGTTACATCCGTATATGGAGAGAACCGTATTCATGCAATGCTTCTGTCTATACTCGCTCTTTTTTGGTCACATTCACATTTGGACATATACACTGTAGTATTTGTCAACCATGCCTGGTTGTTCATGATCATTACCTGGTTTTGTACAAATGTAAATGACAATCACGAATGTTTATATAATTGTTTTCTTCCATTACAGCCACTCTGCTGCTGTAAAGCTATTGCGGCATTCATATAAGGCAAAGAACAGACACCAAGTAAATACAGTATCCGCCAAGCTGTGCTAACATTCATTTTCTGCTGAAACAGCCAGTGGCCAGCAAGCGCAAGTTTGCCTAGAGCTGAAATATCAATTATAGTTTTCTCCTTGGCAGAGAGTGCAAAGCTTTAATCTTTGCACGGCCAATCAAAACGTTGCCGAGAATGAATTGAATTGAAAATGGGTAGTGTGTGTGTGTGAAGGGGGGTAGCGGAGTGTTGAGGGGGGTGGGGAGGTGGAGCTGTTGGCCACACTTAAAAAGAGCAGCCGTTTCAACGAGTTTGTGTCTCGTGTTGTCACTCGTGCAAATTGACAAAAACGTTGGGAATTACAGAGTCGTAAAAATTCGGTTTACTTCCCTGGTGCAGACAGAAATCGGAAACCAAGCACTCCTGCACTGTACTGCGCCCTAATATTTGATATTTGCCCTCTGGAAGTTGTATTTCGGGTCTTCCCAAACTGCACAGAATTTTTCTCTGTTGCCGACATACTTGGTACACTTATTCAGGACATTCAAATGATTGTACTGGATAGGGCTGCTAGATTTTGAAAAAAAAAAAAAAAGAATTAATTATTTAGGTAATAATTGCAATTCACGATCAAACGATCATTTGTTTTTTTGGTACAAAACAAGAATATGTTTAAACGAAAAAAAAATACAAAGACAAATACATTTCTTTGAAAGAATGAAAAAAATACATACTCAGGTCAAAATGATTATAAAGTAGAAATGTAAGCTTTCATATGCATCGCCACTCTCATGGTGCATACTCAGACCAAGCTTGGAGTTGCTCTGTTTCAAAAGAATTAAGATTCAAATTTCACACTAAATCCTTAGAAAAAGAGGAATGTGGCAAAAGTGTTGAAACACACACGGCGGCACTCGTGCCTCCGCGCATACATTAAGCCATAACACGTCCGCCCGATTCCTTTGCTGAGCAGCAGCAGCAGGCTTCTTGGGCGGCATGTGAAGACTGTAATTTTCCGCCACGCTTCCCCTGCTGTTTCTTCCTTCTCCTCGCGCTACGGGCCGGGGTGCGGAGATAGCGAGTGGAGAACAAGGCGCGGACCTGGCGAGCGCCACTGCCGCCTCTCCCCGTGATCGTTAATGCAGCCGCAGCCTGCACGGCCGACGGGTTAAAGCGGCGGGCGCGCTAAATAAGATCATTCACGGCCTCTTTTGAAGACAGAAACGTGTGGCACTCACGCGTAAGCATTTTCTTGAAAGCGCCTCGGGGTGGGTGCAATGAACACATTACAAGGGTAAACCGAGTGCCTGCTGTAGTTCACCTGCCCCAAGGGGGTTATGTTTTCATTGCAGAGACAAATGCACCGAAATGTTTCGTAGGGGAAAAAAATACATAATTCAAAAGTCAAACCAAACGTCTATTTCAAGCGTGATATCACGTGAGACTTCAGCAAATCTTGTAAGACTTCAGCTCAGTGACCATGTTAAATTTCATTAGCGTTGTGGGCCACATTGTAGATGTGCTTAACGCGTAGACTTAAATGTTTGAAGACGGCAACAATTTGGAACTGGACCTCAATTATTCAGTTGACATTATTTCCCCAAATTACTTTGAACTTGGAAGTCCACCAAATATCAAGGTTTTGAATCCTGGTTCTGATCCAAATTGGAATTGTTCAGCCTTGAAGGGGTTTGCTCTCTGACTCAAAACTGTGCAAAGAATGCATCATAAACATGCAGCAAATGAGAAAAGTCCCGGAGAAGTTGCCTTATTTTTTTCAAAGTGCCATTTAAAAAGCAAAGAGCTATCAGTGTACCCGCAACTAATTAAATCAATTGAAGTTAATTAGCATTAAGTGTGTGAGTTTGCAAAAGATAAACATAAAACGCTCTTTGTAAAGAGAGTCTGCACTTTGTGTTGTATTAGAAAAACATTGAAATCTTTCTTTCTCATTTTACACAAACGTTGCTTCACAAATGGATTACATCAGCACCCAGTCTAAGGTCGATGCTACAGTTGCAATAACTAAACAGCAATGGCAATTAGTAGGCTGAGAGTTATTTCAATAGTATGCAGAAGATAAAATGATCTATGATCAAATTCAGAATTGTCGGAAAAACATTTTCTGATTACAATGTCAAATTAGAGTTATACCTAAACAGGAGAAAACACGGTATAAAAATGTAAAGTCAGTGGTCAGAGGGACCAACGAACTTCGGAATTTGATTCATCAGGAAATATGACCGACTGACGAACGACGGACGGGTACCCTGGCCGCTGACGGATGACGAATGACAGAACAGCAAAATTTGGTAAACTGCCCACCTCTGATGATTTGTTATTGTAAAGAGACTGTCCCTTTGACCTTGCATTGCACTGAAACAATACAACCTACGTAATGTTCACCTTTCCTTCACTCCAAACGTCTCCAAACTAACCCGAGCTTGTGGTGCATGGCGCCAACGGAAATCAATGTGAAGTGCGGGGCTGTTGTGTAAACAGATTATTAACGCTGCGTTGTGTGCCCATTCCACTATATTACATGCCGCTATGATTCTCGATAGACGCCCCCCGCCCCTGAAAGCGCAATGGATTCTCAGGCGCAGGCTCGTGAAATAAATCCATTGGTAATTTCAGTCCGATCAATTATCCGCTCGAGCTCGTCACATTCTCCATTGGGCTTGTACCGATGTGCGACAATGGAAAAGCCACTTACTGCGGTTCAACATGTTTTTTTTTTTTTTTTTTTTTTTTAATGGAGAAATTGGGTTGGGTTTTTTTCACCTCTACCATCCATATATGCACCTTATATTCTTGTGCCGTTGTGTCAAATCAAGTCTACCTTTAAAATGTCAACAATGCTCCATTTTGCTCTGATTCACGTCACATTAGTTTTAATATTGAGGTTGTCACTAGCAGTAGTGAAAAACTGCACTGCATCATCGTGACTTGGTTTTATTTCACCACTGCTTTGATGTTTTTACACAGAACATTAAAAAAAGGGATTATTGAATCGTTATGCCATCATCTTTTGTCATAAAGACTATTTCATCACGTTTATGTTTTAATATCAACCGCTGCTAACATATTTCACACTTAGGTGGCGGTTTAGAATGTTCAGTGAAAAATCACCTGTGCAGTTAGTAAACGTTTGATGCAACATAGTTTAGTTTTCCTTTATTTCCTATGGGGAAAAATTAGCGACAAAATGCTCTAATCGGAGAAAGCACAACAATCCGATCATCAGATTCAGTATGTAAATATAGTGTGGCTGAGGAGCACCACACAAATAAATATAAAATACACACTTTGGGCAATTCTTAATTTTACATCGTCCTTCACCTCTGAGTGTGTCAACACAAGGCCTTTAGGCATCCTGCTTTGACAGTGACTAATTGTCATCTCTTCTGGTTCGCTCACGCCTGCGGGAGCCTTTAGAAAGTGGACGTGACTGCCCAATCCTAAACTCCGCCTGAAGCGCACAGAGGCTGTTGTTATTTATTTATTTATTTATTTATCATTACAACTGTTATGGGAAACAAGAACAACGGGCACTTAATCAGTTAATCAAGGAAATTATTTGCTGACAGCTACCCTCAAAAACGAAATGTGAAATATAATCACCAATAGAATGCACCACGGCGCTACAAGAATTAACAAAGTGTAATCTGGAGGCTTGGTGGCGAAAATGCAATCCAGCCTGCCCGGGCGCGTGCGGACGGGAGGCATATGGTTACATTCGCTAGTGGTAGCTTCACTTAAGAGCCATTCATCTCCTGCTCTGGCAGGAGAGTCAGGGTCAGAAGTCTTCAATTACTTCACAAAACGTCTCTTGATTTGTTACGTGTCACGTTTGGAAAAAATAATCACCGGAGCGGTGAGGCAGCTGCATACACAAAAAGTTGCAACACGACCATTATTCTTGAACCGTAGTGTATTTGTGACAGAAGAATGTCAGAGACCTATCATAAGGCCACCTGGGAATGGTTTTAAATTGTGAACAATACAGTATGTCTCCTTTAAACGAGCAGCCACCACGTGTGTTTACGGGTGAGAGAGTCATGACTACGCCGGCAAGATCAGTGCTTTTGGCAGCAGAGGCAAGTAAAGAAAGGAGGGGATGGTGTTGCGCGTGTGTGTGTGTGTGTGTTTGCACAATTGTCCAAGTGTGGCAGGAGTGGTCCTCAGTCACTTTATCAGTGCCACAGCAGCACTTTTTCCTTTCATCCGTCTGCCCGGCGACGTCTCTCCCGCCCTAACAGAGCATGAAAAAGACCCGCTCCCTCCCTCACCAGAGGTGGCACAAACACTATCCCAAAAGCACTCTTTGTCTAAACACGCACACCCTTTTCCCGTCGCTCAATCCCACATTTGTGGATTTGCCAAGAACTGAGGAATTACCACACTTGACCTGCTCTGCACATGCTCTATCTATCCACTCGCTCAACATCAGATGTAAACACCGCACTACTCCTGGTTGTCATTATTTATTTGTTTTTAGAAAAGTTTTCTGGCAAGTGTGTGTTTTACTTGATTTATTCCAGACAGAACACATCGAAATCTACTTTCATTCAACCATTGCGGCTTTATGTTTTCACATAATTACATGCGTGGCAAGGTCATTGACAGCATCTGGGACAACTGCCTTCAGCACACTGAAGCTCACTAATATGTCCACCAATCACCAAAAGTCTTGCCCAGGAAAACATGATGTAGTACTCGGAATGGCCTGTGAGGGCCGGCAGGGCATTCAGATTGACCCCAAATGTAAACAGAAGATTCGAGGTTTGCTTTTAGCTTGTATGCTAACTCCTGTGCGTTCCTCATTGTCACTTCTATTTGAGGATACATTACTGAATATAAAAAAGGGTTCCAGGAACTGGGGTGTGCCCTCCAGCGGCAAAGTGTGTTTTGACAATTACAAGAGTCCCCCCCCCCAACAAAATAAATACCGGTAGGTTAAAAAATATAATTTCCTAATCAAATAATCCACCTAGCGTCATGAAAAATGTAACGTTACTCAAAAACAATCTTCCAAAAAAAAATAAAAAATACTTACAGCCATTAACATTAGCTGCTAGCTAGCGCCTTCTCACTTGGTAGCAAATGTAGACTTTTTTTTTTTCCAGTAAAGGGGAACTATTTGAGAAAGTAGCTACGCCAGATTTATGGAAGACGAATCCTAGAACTTTTGTTGACTTAATGTTCAGCTTTGCGGATAACAGCCTTTACTAATACAATAAACAAAAACTTACACTAGCAGCTAGCTACATTTAACAAAATGAAACTTTTTTTCTTCCCGATTTTATTAGGTGAACATATCTTTTAGTTATCCATGTTGGAGTCCCGAAAAGCACTATATACAGAATGTTGCATTCATCATCATTATTGAATATAATAGTTGAAAAATAGTTTGAAAAAAACAAAAAATTAAACTTTTTAGCATATACAGTATCATATTACGTTATGATGGCAGCATTATTATCAAAACCGCAGGGAGTCACGTACAAAACGCTGATTATGAAATAGAAAACTATTGGCTGATTGTGGGAGCCTTGTGCGCTACATGTGACTTTGTTTACATACGGCATTTAGAGGCTTTATGTCTGAGTAGTTTTCTAATGTTCCCTCGGACAAAGTCAGTATTTCATCCATTCTTCTCCCAACAATACATCACTAGTGGGCATTTACTTTGTCGATCCACTCAGCGGTGGCGCGATCAATAAGAGTCACTTGAATTAACAACCCTGTTTATGGATGGCTGCGATCACCAGGCCGCCGACTTGAGTGCCGTGTTCATGTGCCTTCACATAAACAAGATGGATCTCGTACCGCACACAGGGACACAAATTGCAATCAATCATATTAGTGGATGTAGAACATATTTTGGCAATCAAATACAAGCAAACTGTCATAAAAAGACAAGTGCCCCCAAAAAAGCAGAGGGTCATAACAGATCTTCAGATGTAGTTTGACCAATGCAAGAGGGTCAACAATTTGGGTCTAATAATACCATGAATATCATTTCATTTGCAAATATGACACCCGCGGGTGAGTAACTTCTGTTCTCATCAAATTAAAGTTGATTTTAATAGTATTAAATAGTTTTGATACGCTGAGTAAAATTTCCTCTGAATATTTTATTCCTTTCCGAGTGTAAATTTTACTTTGTTTAGACTGGGACCAAATATTGCCTCAAGTCAAAGTGCCCTTGAGCAAGATACTGAACCCCCAGGTTCTCCTGATGCTGCGTCATTAGTAGGTAAATGAGGTAACATTGTGAAATGGCAGTCATGAAATTTACTGCGTAGACTGCGCTTTTTGCTTGACATGCGCTGGGAACCAAATTAGGGCCCTCTAAGTTCTGTGGCACTTCACTGTACTATAGGGCTGTGCAATAAATCGAAATTCAATTTCAAATACGATTATTACACTCCACGATTACAAAATTGGCATAATCATAAAAAACGATTTGCACTTACAATATATCCAACACACTGTTTGTTTACACATTGAAATCATACTTGAATTTATACATTTGCACTTTTTAAAAAATGTTATGATAACTCATGTTATAACTTTTTGGGGGTCCAAAAGGAACGTACATAATTACAGTGTTTCAAAGAAATGTATTTGTCATTATATTTATTGCATTTAAACCGTTTCTTGTTTTGTACCAAAAAATAAGTGATCGTTTGAATAATCGTGATTTCAATTATTACCAAAATGATTGTGATTAATATTTTTTTTTTGTTCATAATCGAGCCCTACTGTACTAACAACTTGCCATTGTGGGTGGAGATATTGTTGTGTGGTGTACTGTTTGGGTCATCTCAAGTACGCCACACACATACAAGAGCAGTAATATGTGCCGATTTTGTTCCTTAGCATATGTGGAGTCCCTCACTTTTCAAAAATCACTTAAGATGTGACAACTCGCTCTGTGTATATACCCTGCTTTGCTCTTTGCAATTGTGCATCACATCCCTGCAAGGGAGGCTAACTCTAAAAAAGTTGGTTTTAGATCTGCACATTACTGGGATGTAAAAAATAAATAAGTAAAAGTCTGTACAACAAGCCCAGCCAAAGGAAGGGCGAGAGGGAAAAAAGGCATTAGCACAAAAAGCGTCACAGTTGACGGCTTGCAGATTCGCTGACGCCTGTAATAAAATAAGGCCATCCGGGTGTGCAAGAGTCGACATTGCGTGCAGGTGTAGAGTCAGGCATCTGCATACAGAGCCGACGCTGCTGCCAGCAGCCATCATGGCTTCGACAGATTAGAAAATGTGCGCGCGTGTGTACGGATTCGCCGCAAATAATGAGAAATGAGTTTTAAATTGTGGCTCCGGCAGCAATGGGGAAAAATGGGCCTTGTCAATATGTGGCACGCGCGATGCGGCCGGTGAGCGAGAGGATTTAGGGGCGAGCGAGATTGCAGGAGACAGACAGAGGGAGAGAGAGTGAAGGGGAGGGAATCAGGGGATGACTTTGTTTTGGTTTACTGCTTATTACCATCATAATCCTTTGTCCCGTTTCCCCACTCTGCAGTCTGGGCACACCTCTCTCGCCTCGCCGTCAGTCGCCGTGATTGCCTTGTATTTAAGAAGCCTTCTGTGAGCCTCTGTTCCGACAAATGCCTTTCCAATACCAATCGCAGCTGAGTGCGCCTCATTTGAATGTGTGAAAGGGGTTTAGATTCCATCAGCAGAACACTCCTCCACGCGCGGCGCGGACCATTCAATACCAAGCCTGCATATATTCGCACCTAGTGTATATATACGTATCTAAATGCGGGTGTATTGTCAAGGGCTTGGCTCTTCAAACACACTGTTCATTAATCCCTCTTTTATTCGCTACATACGGCCTCATTAGCACTTCTCCTTTACGGCGCTTGGAACATGTCACCGGCGCGCCAAATGTGCGATGAAACAAGCGCCGGAGTGATCGTAAACCCCAACAAGGAGGGAAAACAGGCTAATTGTGCTCACAGTTTTGCTCTTTGAAAATGTTATCGCCACCTGGTCACCGGCTAATGCCTATATGCGCTCGACTTTGCAAGAGTGATGATGGGGAGGAGGGGGAGTGCGGTTAGCTCCGCCTAAGCAGCTGATTGACCTTCATACTTATCGGTGCATATCGTTTGCCTGCTTCTTGGGTCTGTGAGGGGTTGGGATAATGCATCCCAATTAAAATCTTTAGCAAATCCCATTGCTTTATTACTCAGAGCCACTGAGAGTTACCCAACATCAATGTTCAAGAGCTTCCAAAATCCCAAAGTAATTTACTTCGACAGACGTGTAGTGGAGACGCTCAATTAATCCTACACGTCTGCATTGCAGATCTTGGTCTGGTCCTTATGGTGTGTGATGTAATATGCAATAAAAACTTCTAAACTGGTAAATAGAAGACTCTAGCGGAGGTCGGGGACATCTACCGGGAAGTGGTTTCTGCCTCTGGGGCTGGCTTTCAACCCATTAGACTATCTTTGAATCCTGGTTGAAGATATTCCTTCTCAGACTTTTGGAGGGAAAAAAAAAGGTGTCAGAAGATGGCGAAAATGCCATCCTTGGCATAACCAATGTGAACGATTCATGCCAAAGTCGATGGCTCTTTTGGCGTCATGGTCAGTGTACAAATTTTTTCCCCCCAAAATCAATTGACCCCAGTTCAAATAAGAATGTCAGTACTCTTCCTCAGAATTCTGCGCCAAAAGGTGTCAAAAGCGGAATGCTTCGTCAAGAAGCCATCCATGCTGCGCCCAATGAAAACGATCCATGTCAACGGGATCTCTGGTGCCGTGCTCAGTATACACGTTTTTCTACCCAAAAGAGCCCACTTCAAATCCAGAATGACAGCGGTCTTCCTTAGACTCCGGTGGCTGCTACACGTCAAGAACGAAGAACGTAGCTCTTTGCCGTTGTGGTCAGTATACTGTTTTTTCTACCCAAAAGAGCCCAGTCCAAATATGTGATAGCAGTTCTCTTTCATAGACTTACAAAATCATTTTTGTCAGAAGTGGGATGCTTAGCCAAGAGTCCACCCATAGCATGCTCAGAAAGGCCACTATACACTTGGGCGTTCAACTCAGTTTACAGTTTGATTGTGGGTGGAGCTTACCCCTGCTCAAACTTGACGATTGGTGTCAGTAGTCCATTATACATCCAAGACCACGACGATGGTTCATCAGCCATATTATAACGGAGCAGGGTTCACCAACTCCGGTCCTCGTGGGCGCCTATCCTGCATGTTTGAGATGTTTCCCTCCTCCGACACACCTGATTCAAATGATCAGCTCACCAGCAAGCTCCGCAGAAGCCTGTTAGCCATCGTGAACTGGGTGTGACGGCAGCAAAAGCGTATGTTACGTCTCTGCCGTAATGCAAACCCTTTAAAATATTTCCAAGATGTTAGCAGAATAAAGCCTATGGATCAACTGATCAAGCGTGGTCATGGTTCTGACCGTTCGTGGTGGCTGATAAGTTAACATATTTTGATAAACAAACCAATCTATTGGGTCAAATCACCATGAGCATTTAAATGCTAACTAAAAATCAGACTCAGTCCTGTGGCCTGTTCAATTTTCTATTCTTCATGTGAGCCTAAAATTGAATAATTGAAAATCTGCCATTTATTTTTCACACTCTGTTACATTAATAATAAAAAACTGTCACTTGACCCTTTTTGGATTTTCCACTGAAATTGACTTGAAAATGGAAATAACTCAGACATGGATTGAGCATTCTGTTTACAGTATGTATGCCAGTTAAGAATGTTATTTTGATACCTCAAACAACACAGTTAATAAAAGTTTTAACGGGGCAACAGTGGCACCCTGGGATCCAGCTGACCAGCGTCATGGAACAGATTGTTTGACCTCAGAGAGAGCACCGTTGTGTGATTTCATTTAAACAATCATGACCTGTAAGCACATGCCCAAAAAGCTTTATAGGCTTGGATGAACTGCGGCCCAAAAACGTTGTACTTTCCGGCCAATACTGATCTGCTGAGTATTAAAGGAAGAACAAACGAACACTGAATCCCAATGTTTGAGATTAGTGAGTTGAGTTTGGCAAAGAATTGTTTTAATCTCCAAACGTGTGGATTTTAAACTCCATCTTTCGCTGAGATTTTGCAGAATACACATTTTGCTTGGCTTGAGGCAAAGATTAAAATATGTGGCAAATAGCTGAGACATTGTTTTCTTCCTACATATAGTGTCCAAATTTACGACATGTATTCAAAGTGCATTTGCAATGCAGATCTTCAAAAGCAGGTCTTATTTGTCTTTAAAAAAAAAACAACCTTCGGTTGTAATACTTAACAAGTGCTGGACAAATCACATACAGTACAACCTCATACATTACAATGAACGTCCAGTGCTCGGGAGGTACAAATATACCGCTCTGTGCATTTTTTTTTTTTGTGTTACATCAAACCCAATTTCATGGGCGACACGGTGAAAAAGGATTAACACCCAATTTATATACCTTTAAAGGGAAACGCGGGGCTTCAAAATGTGCTCGCGACTAATCCTTGCTGTACGCCGGGGTGGGACGTGCTCAGTTGGTCTATCCTGATGTCGAATGTGACATAGGCAGTGCAAAAGGCTCATGGGGAAATCAAGAGTCATTACACCCAGCAGCGAAATGCGGTGACTTGACGATGTCAAAGGATTATGTTGTTTGGGGCTAACAATACTAATGGCACTTCTTTTGCATTACGATAATTGCCAAGACAAAATTGCTGGCTAATTTCTCCCTGTTTCTAATTATTCGGCTCTTCAGCGCTAGCAGGCTTTGGGAGCAGAGCATTGGCAGGCAATTAAACTCCCGCAATTATGCCTCTATTGTAAAACATGGCTTTACCAAGGATTTGTAGGGCACCGAGTGATTGCTCAGTGACGCAATTAAATCCAGGATGAATCTGCTATCGACCTGTGAGAAGATCCTTTAAGTTGATTGCGATTGTTCCAAATAGGCTGTCATCACAGTCGGCAACAACCAAAATCGGCAAAGGTCGCGGTGCCTGTGAAGCTTTGAATTTTGTTGTGGCTGGAACCAGTAACTGGTTGCAGATACTAGGGCAAGGCTGCTTTAGTTATATAGCGCATTAGTTACATAACTAATTTCCAAAGAAAATTACTTATGAAAAAAAAAAGGTGCAAATGTACAAATGTAAGTATGATTTCCTTGTGTAAACAAACATGTTGGATATAAATGCATATTAATAATGTTTTTTTATGATTATGTCAATTTTGTGTAATAATCGTAATTGTAACTGAATTTCGATTAAGTGCACCGCCCTATATTATTCAACATTAAGTTGACAATCTTTTGGAAACCGAATGTACACTTGAATATACTGTAGGCCGTGTTTAGTTTTGAGTCAACGTCGGTTGTTTGATACACACATCTTGGCTTAAACTGCCTAGTGCATAATGGCTAAGTCAGCAATTTGTGAACAATAACAACAAAAGAAGTGGAAGGATGACAATTAATGCATGCCATTTCAAAATGTGGTTTCAAACACTGCCTGTACAGTTAAAAACAGTTTGACAACGGCAGAGCTGGGCACTTGACCCTTTTTTGCCGGTCCGGCCGCGACCCTCCACCCTTGACCTGGGTACCCGTCCGGCCGCGACCCCCCCGCCCGTATTCCTAAACATTGTCGGCCCCCGCCCCTTTCTGTATGTCATCGCAACATGTGACATAATGGACCGATCAGAGCAGCAAGAATTCCTAATGGGTGCGTGGCATGTGTTGCAGACCTGTCGCCAACAGCACAATGCGTCGGTCACGTGAATCAATGCGGCAGTTGTCGCTCGCTCCGACGCGGGAGTAGAAAGAAGCCTAAAAAGAAGCCTTTCACTGAGTAGGCTGAGATTAAATGTGGCCGCCTCGCGAGCACGTCAAACGCATGAGGGCCGATTAGTGGGCTGGACTAAAATCCACTTTCGCCATGCTTAGTCTAGCCATTTTTTAAAATTTGTCACCCCGCACCCATACGCCCCAAAAATGGAGGGTCCGACCGGTCCGGCCCAGGGACGGACTGCCCAGCTCTGGACAACGGCAACAACTGCTAAACTGCTGAATCTGCCTGATCTCCTGCGGGACGAATGGTTCTGAAACGTGAACAAATCAAAAAGGTTGACCAGCGCCCCGGAACGGATTGTGATCGACCTCCCGCTGTACTTGCAAAGAGAGCATTTTCAGGGTGGCAAGCTCGGCAGGATTATAGCACTCGTGGAAGCGAGCAGTGACCTGATGCAAATGTGTGCTCTGGGAAGTTCCAAGTGAGGAACAGTGGGAAGCAGAGGAGTGAGGCCATCTGGAAAACTACAAAAACAGGAGGATGTTGATGAGAGACAAGACGGCGGGATGGCACAAAAATAGACCACCTACTTTGTTTCTGTTTGTCTGACACAAGTCACTTATCTGGTGCGGCACTGCCAAAAGGCTTTGGGAGAGCCGGCCGGGGTTGAAAAGCTTACACTGGGGCTTCAGTGAAAAAAAAAAAAATAATAAAAATCAATGTCCAAGAAAATGATATGGTGTTAAACTCAGATGGGAGACAAAAACATGGAAACGGACTACGTTGGGCGAGCACTCAGAAGCAGCGAGGGTACAGAATGTAGAGTTTTTGACGTTTGTGTTTAATAAGATATTTTACCTCGGGATGCACATTACACGATATTCTCTCGTGTTATTTTCACATCACAAGACTTTGAGATTTGAAAAAGGCTCTCGGAAAACGATCATCTCACACCTGCTCACATTTAAAGACAAGTTACCGAGCTTTTAGTCACATCTTAGTCTCACGCTGACAACTTCCAAAGCCTGAATTTTGCAGAGTCATTATTTTAAAGACTACAACAAGATTCTTTAGGCATTTTTTTCCCCATCATGCTCAGTTGCGGTTTCTAAATCAAACCACCAGTCAGATCAAGGGCCCATACAGCAGAGTAATCACAAATCAGTCAAGGTTGTTTAAAAATGTTAATTCCTCACAGAAGAAGGTGGCTTTGATTGGAAAGGAAACATCAACATAATTACACATGATAAGAAAAAGTGTTTGTGATGAGTTGGAAGCCCAAAAAATTCTCTGAGACAAATTGAAGCCAGCAGATACATAAGAAATGATTTGAAAAATAACATTTTCATTTTCCTGACACGCTTGCCTTTGGGCTACAATGACATGGAATTTTCCCCGTGTGTCATCTCGATTGTTGATCTTTCCTTTCAGGTGGAGTATTGTTTGTCTGCACGTGTACAGTGGAGAGGCACAACATTTTCCAAATTGAAAAGTAGAGATGGTGAATTGTGGCTCCGAGGCGTTCATTATGCCTGAATTTGCCTCCGCATGGTCTATTAATTCACAATATAATTGATCAACATTTTTCTATAGCGTCCATTAACTTTTAGCCTGAGGGCCAGTCAAAACAGACACAAAAGGCCATTATCAAATGCTGCGGTTCTTGTCAATTTAAATGGGCATCATTCATCAAAGCGCCTGCAATAACAAAGAGACACTGCAACAGGTTTCCGCTTGAAGAAAACTCGTATCACTTCTTTCAGAATTAGATACACCGTCGATTTGAGCCAACATGTTTGTAATTTGGTTTATTTTTTAGGTGGCACTTTGTTAAAACGGTGGATAAGCCCCAAAAATGAGTCATAATCTTCGTCTTTAGACTATGTGGTGCTGAATCAACAGCGCCTCTGCTGGTTGTGGCTAAGCAACTGATCAACAATCAATTTCACAATTCTCAAATACCAATTTATAGAATAACTGATTACCAGAGCTGGGCGTTTTACTCAAAAATTGCGGTCCGTTTATCCATACCTGTCAAGTTGTACGCTTCCAGTAGGCTTTTGTACAGGTGGAGACACCTTTTCAAACGTCGCAAATCGCAAATCCGTACGGCCAAACTTCGTTGCTACCGCCACTCTAGGCCGGTTCGCCTCTACGATTCCGACTGGAAACTTCAGCAGACTTTCACTAGCGCCCCACTCCGCCACTCTAGGCTGGTCCGCCTCTACGATTCCGACTGGAAACTTCAGCAGACTTTCACTAGCGCCCCACTCCCCAACGCTGAGCAATAAATACTTGCTAAAATTAGATATAGGAATGTCCATTCCGTTTCTCCCCACCTGGTCCGCTGAGCGATAAATACTGTGTAAGATTATATAGATATTGTGTAAGATTATATATAAAAATGTACAGCAAATTACAACTTTTATAAGAGTCAGCACAGCCCGGGGTTGACAGGTATGGTTTACTGTATCGCCTCCCGCCAGCAGCCCGGTTACCTTCCGCCATCCGTTTATCCGCCTTTTTGTCCGGCCGGACCAAACAGTAATGGCCTGTAGGCCGGTTACCTTCCGCCATCCGTTTATCCGCCTTTTTGTCCGGCCGGACCAAACAGTAACGGCCTGTAGGCCGGTCCGTGAATCATTTCAAACGGGCTCCCGTTAGCATGTCCGACTACCGACTTCGACAAACTACCACTACCACCCCCAGCCCCTGCTGGGCGATATTTGAAACGAAAGACTCATCGTGGCATGGAAGTCTCACCGCGGCCGGACTAAATGTGTCTCCTTTTAGCACCTTCAAGGACGTTTTTTGGACCTTTATGTACCTTGTACCGGAAGCCTCCCCGCTTTTAAAGGAGACGCATTTTGTCCAGCCGCGGTGAGGCTTCCATGCCCCGGTGAGTGTTTCATATCAAACACTCACCCAGCGGGGGGGCCTCACCGCGGAAAAAGACGATTACATAGATGGAAAAAAATGGGCTTCCGACTATGCTTAGTCCACCTATTTTTTTTTTCCGTTTCCCGTCTCTCATTTATTGTCTACAAAATGGATGTCCATCATAGGCGGACCGGTCTGTCACATGGGCGGAATGTGCTGATTATTATTATTATTAGGTACACTGATTATTATTATTGTTAGGTAGGTAGATAGAAGTGGAACAGTTTTCACGATTTTTGGTTCGGTTCATGATGTTGACTCTTTGGAAAATCAATTCAAGTCTTGTATGGTCAGGTTAAAACTGAACGAATGAAGCAGTCGGAGGTTAAAAGTAGGTGCTGCAAGAGAGACGACATTTCCAGTTCTCACGTGCTTTTCAGTTATTTGGCAAAGAAAAATATTTCAAAAATACTCAAAAACAGATGCACACACAGTTCCATTCAAATTTCCTCAGGCTTCACATCGGTGCGTTTTCTGTACATGCGCATTGGCCAGCCAGAGAGAAGTATTTACACATTGCTTGAAGAGTGAATAAAGATTTTATAATGGTGACAATTTCACCTGGGCCAGATTATTGACATTTCCATGATTTCCAATCGGAAATTCCAAACAAAACGGAAGGTGAGCCAGCATCGTGGAAGCGATCATGTCCACTTGTACTTCTGTCTCCATCTCTTTCAAGCCGGCTCATGTGGCGTGTGTCTTCGCTGAAACTTCCAGCTCACTGTGTGAGACGCATCTGCAATGCAGTGCCGAGGGAATGGTCGCACCCGAGGGAGCAGGGATTTGTGTGTGTGTGCGTGTGTGAACAGTAAAAGACAAGAAAAGGCAAGAAGAAGAAGAAACAGCGAGTGTTTTCAACCAACACAAAATGGATGCTCGGAGGACAGGGAGACATTACCGTACCACACACGTCATGAATTGCTTTTATATACAGGATGTACTGTAGCGCACATACAAACATATTTTCAAAATGACTATGTTTCAAAGTGCGCCGCTGTGACGAATGCGCGTAGCTGACAATAGCAAAAAGCCAGACGCTCTTGCCAGTTGCTGTCGGCGTCAGACGAGGGATGAAGGACGACACCGACCATGATGCAGTCAAGGTGGCGACGCTATTTTTGGTTGATGATAAAGATGATTTGAAATCTGTGCTGATGAATATTAGCCACTGGGCAGGGGGAACATCAAAATGTAACTCGTAATGGATAATTGTAACAGATTTCAAAAACTTATATACTTTACTCACCTTTTGTCACAATTGAAGTAAAATGCAATCTGGGACAAAATGCTGCAGTTTTTACTAAAATCACCTCCTGTCAGTTTGTATAAAACTTCCATTCATTTGTGTTTTCAACCCTTCAGATTGAAGTTTATTTGCAATATCTGGACAAATGTATTTTGATGTATTTTCACAGGACATTTGTTTTTAATATGCCCAATTGCTTCATCTTACTTTCTACAGCTACAAGAGAAAGCATCCACTTCTTAAATTAAACCTTTTGAGTTACAAGCCATCAGTTGTTTGATTTTTTTTTTTCCCCCAAAGCTTGAGTTCTGAACGAGCTTCAGGTCAGGTGTCGCTTGACCGAAGTGGGGGGGGGACAAAAAAGAGCGAGAGCAACAATCGCTGATTGTCGTTACTCGTTAATATAATGGGAGAGTCACATACAAATGAAAACTCTTGCAAGGAGAATGGAAGGGGCGCTAACGGCAAATGAACTGCGCCGTCAACGACCAATGTGACTCACTCCAGATTTGTGTCACTCACTTGGCCACGCCCCTAAAAGGCGTTTAGGTTTTATGAACCCAGTTTATGTTTTTTATATTTTGTAATATAGTGCTCATGTGGTGTTTTTGAAGGGCTGAACTTGATTCATGATGACTTTACTATTCACTTCAGTGGGTAAACAAATTATTTGAATGATTTTGACACTGAATTGAGTTAAGAGCTTGGTCATGGAATGAATTCAACTCCTAAGTCAAGGTACCACTGTACAAGACCCTTTTTTTTTTTTTTTTTTGCCATTGCTGCAAAAACATGGCCCATTAAAATGTCCAAAAATCAAACACAGCAACCATTTGCACCTCAAAGTGCTGTCACACACAAATGGCGGGGAGGGTCATCCACCCCGCCTCCCGCGAGCATTATTAATGGCGTCATCATTTTTCCTTCGCTCACTCTATTTCCCCTCTGATAGCGCGGCCCTGTTCGCTCGTGTTCTGCCATGTTTTTGTAATTGCTCCAACAGCTTTCCTTATGCTGAGTGTATACTTTTGTGTGTGTGTCCCACAGGCTGTGTGCATATGCATGTGTGTGTGTGTGTGTGTCGTGACTCCCCTTATTTTGCCGCTCTAACCGGGGGGCCGGCTGTGAATTTGTGGGGCAGAACCGAGCTGCAGGGCGAGCGCCACACGGCGCGAAAATGAGCGCCTCCAGGCCACCGTTGTTTGATGACCGTGAAAACACTTGCGGTTAACGCAAAGTGAGTGACCGGCTGTCAGGCGTGGGGGTGGGGGCACGTGTGTGTGGGTGTGTGTGGGGGTGTGCGGGCGTGTGTGTGAGTGTGTGTGTGTGTGCGTGTGTGTGTAGCCCTGACTACGCAGCACAACAACTATACTCAGCAGAGTGCAAACAATGAAATGGACGCCTATGCAGTTCCGTCAAAAAAAGAAATCTATGTGTCAAACCGGTTAGCAATTATGCCCCCCACCCCCATTCCAGTTAAGGAGTATATATGTGACTCAACGTATACATAGACTTTGCTTGGTGCAACGCGGTGTATGTTGTTACCATGGCCACCCATGATTGCAAAATTTTAGTGTATAAAATAAAGGTGAACTGATCATTGGTCATAATTTACGTTACAGTTAGCATTGATGCTAAACAAAACATATGTGACTTTTTTAGTGAATAACAGAGGTTAGATCCTCCCCCCCAAATTTTTAAATAAGCAATTTTGCAGACCACAAATATGTGGGGGGGACTCTGTAATCCATTCCAGCCCCAAGGTTTCACTGTACGTAGACTATATTACATTTACATTTTTTGCTGGTCTGTGAGAGTCCCGTAGTGGAAAAAAAAAAAACAAGCATTCATAACGTTGCTTTAAATGCTACGTGCAGTGCAGGGAATACAATTGAGTATTTAGTATCATTACTTTAAATTCTATCAAAAGTTCTGTTTTTTAGAAAACATAAGGATAGCCTAACAGGGAAAGGTTGGGTGTCCCTTGTTGCAGCTTTAAATTGTTAATAAATTCCATGTACAGTTATTTTAACTTAAAAACAAAAAATGTATATATTGCTTATTGTTCATTTAAACTAATTTCAACTTTCCTGATTAGTAAAAGACAAGGGAAGCTAGAAGTCATGAGAAGCCATCCAAAAAAAAAAATCCTTATTACTTTGAACTAAACAAAAAATAACAACTATGCTGTTCCTTTTAGTGAAAGTGCAAGAGGAAGAACATTCCTCATTGTTGATTTAAATCAACTGTATCAAATCAAATGTTCATGCAGTTATGGTTACTTAAAAACGGAAGGGAAACCCAGGAGAAAAACCAAGGCAAAAATGTGATAGTTACTTTAAAGTAAATGACCAGTTCTGTTGAGTGAAAGAACAACGAAAGGGGACTGACAGCTTTAAATTCAGTGGCAATTATGTTTACTTAAAGACATATAGTAAGGAGGAGCGGAGGACAATCAAAGAATAAACCACAAATATTTTGCATTGCTTTACTCCACTTCTTAGACCAATTTTGCTAAAACTACAGCACATCATGATGAATACATGTCCCAAATCTGTGAGGAAGGGGGAGAAAAAAAATCCTTATTGCTTTGAATTCCAGCTGAAATGAGCAAAAAGCTTTTGTCTGGCTTCCCGTACAGTCTCTGAGGACTGAATGTCACAGATATAAACCAAGGTCAGATCGAGTGAGGTGTAAGTGCGGAGGAATTGCAAAGGAGCAAGTGACCAAGCGTGAGCGCCCGTCGCCGCCGACGCGGCAGCCGTCCCCGACATGACCGCCGTCCCCGACACGGCCGGCGCCTTTTCCCCGCCATTAAATGAAGGCACTTACAAGGGAGGCAGGGGGGGCTGGGAGGGAAAAATAACACTCTCCTCAAAAAGGTCATTACATACCACTTCAGATCCCTGATGGTTTTAAGAAACTAAAAGTGAAGAAGACTACGTTGGAAATTGCAAAGACAACCAGCTTATAGGCTGTTTAATGACAACGGGAGGAGAAGGACCACCAAGTAAAGATGGTAGCTTCTCACATTTCCGTTCCTAGCAAAAGTCTAGCGCAAAGCGCAGTTTAACTGTGCGCATGGGTAGAGTTTTCTTTCTTTTCGTATTTTGCAAGGCTTTGCACAGGTAGATTTGGGCATAATGCGGGCCGATCGTGCCAGCATCCATCATTTGCATTAAATTCATGCCAGCCGGAGCGCAGTATGCCAGAGTACGCTGTGCTTGACATTGCAGAAACAAAAATAGACTCGCGGGAGTTCGTGCATGACATTGGCACGTAAAGTGCAAGATCTCCCCTTGCGGATGATGTAGTCGACCGTGCATGTGACACGGGCAATTGGAGTTGCACCTGCAAGACCGTGCGTCCGTGTACGACCCCACCTTCCCTCCAATAGTGAAGGGGGGGATATTAACAGATTTTTATTTGATCATTTGTTGACTGAATTGCTTTCTATAGTGATTCAGAGTCATTGTCCCACACTGGTGTTATATTTCTGAATGAAATCAGATGACATCCACCACCCTCGTCAGCGAAGCGCTGAAATTATTTGCCTGCGCTTTGATCAAATACACTAAAATCACGTTAGACCACTTGTGCTACAAGTTAGATGTGGTTTTAGCGAGTCTGAAATCTAGTCTACTTTTTGTAACTAAATTTGCAGAGACACCAGGGTACGCGATAGGACTGCCAGTGGGGCGTAGCGCATCTACCAAATTGTCAAACACGATGACCTAGAACACAGGTGTCAAATTCAAGGCCCGGGGCCAGATCCGGCCCGCGACATCATTTTATGTGGCCCGCGAAGACAAATCATGTGTTGACTTGACATGTTTTTTTGAAATTGTCTGTTAACACAACATATTCGATATTTCAAGTATTTGTTACCAATCCTTCCTTTAAAATACATAGAAAAATAATTGAGCAAGCTATTTACTGGCTTCTGATTTCAAAACTAATGATCCATCAATTAGTTGTGCATAAGGCGATCCTATATTCAGATGGTTTAACAGTCGTAACGGCCCTCCGAGTGAAATCAGAACTACGATGTGGCCCGCGACCAAAATGAGTTTGACACCCCTGAACTACACTGCCCCGGCACATAAACGATGATTCGCCCGTTTTTATGCCGAGCGTAGACTACTTTCTGCTACAAAATTGTCGGGTGAGTCGGAGGGGTGAGGCAACTCAATGCGCTGGAACTCCCAGGGAGGCGCAACATGGCCCCAAGCTCGGTAGACTAGATTTGCGCTGGCAAGAAAATGAAGTTAAGCCAGTTTTTACGCCGCGCGCACGGGCATTAGTGAACTAAAATAGGGCCTGTAAAATATGATTTTTTTTTCTTTCGTGAAGAATGAACACCAAGTGGGACACAATCGTGAAGTGGAACAGAATTCATACGATATACTAAACTTTTTTTAATTTTATTTCTTTTGAATAAAACATGTGACATGCGATATTATTCGGCCCCCTTTACTGCCAGTGCAGCAAACTCACTCCAGACGTTCACTGAGGATTTCTGAATGATCCAATGTTGACCTAAATGACTGATGACTGGTGTTGATTCTTCACAAAAAGTCAAATTTCATATTTTGGTGATGAAGCCTGGATTGTGTCAAAAGGTCAAAAAGTTCAAGGGTTCCGATTGCTTTTGCAAGTCACTCTATGTTAGCGTCTCTTATTAGCCGTAGCCTGGTTAGCCGTCATGTTTGTCACTGGTGATTAAAAAGGTCCTATCTGCATTTTGGTCGTCTCCTTGCCAAGATTTCGGGAACAAATGACACCTATTGGTGCTAATTTAAGAAGTACCAAGCAAATGTGTAAACAATGCAATCTTAGCTTCTCGTACGTGTTGTCCTCTTAAAACCACATTGTGCCACATCTACTGCGGCGAGTTTGTTCATCAATCGCGCTCCAGTCATGACAAGCAGTAAACTACGCGACATGATGATGTGGTAAATACAGATGATTACAGAGCAGTTTTAGTCATCAATTTAAAGCTCACTGTGGTTAAATTAGACTTCTCTCACCCGATGCCCTCCTACATTTGCACCAAACCACCTCCCCCCCAAATACAACCCCCACCCCCCGTCACTGCTATACTCACACACACACACGCTTTATTACGCAGTGGCATTACCACATCCCTGTAGGCAGCTGTGCATCTCCCTATGACTGATGAGAGTAATTTCTCCCAAACAACAGAATGATCACTTTGGTGGCGAGCGCTTAAAAACATTCCCTCTCTTCCTCCTCCTGTCCTTGCTCTCGTGTCTTCTTTTCAGCCGGGAAAAATAAAAGGCAACAAAAAGATTTCTTCTCCTCCAATGGAAACTCATTGATGTGAAATTATTCCTCATGTTCTAATAATGCTAACAACCTTATCAAACGCCTTTGAATGAAGGAGAAAATTTAGAGCCAGACAACCCTCGCGTTTATGGGCAATAGTCGGGTACCGCTGTAATGTTGCTATTAAAACCATTTGTATTATGACTAAATATATGTGAAAAGGAAACAATCTGTGTGTGTGTGTGTGTGTATATATATATATATATATATATATATATATATATATATAAAAAATTGTTGATGTGCTGTTTTGCTAAATATAAATAATATAAAAGTAAACATAAGTCAATATAAATCTAAAATGCTAAATGAATAAAATAGAAAATTAAAAAAAATCCAAGATAGTATCAAAACCAACAATAATTACTGCTACTAACAAAAAATAACTACCACAAAATGTAATTTAAAAAACACAATATATTCTATAACAATAAAAATAAGTTATTATTATTACTATTATTGAATATCGATAATGGATGGATGGATGGCGAATACCGATACCAAGTATCGGTACTGGGCCAATACCGGACTTATGTTAATTTATCGATTACTCATAGAGGCTGCCAATACCAGCCACCGATATTTAAGTTGTCTTAAAAAAAACAAATATATTTGATATTGGTTAAGTCCTCCTCGGCAGAAGTTGACGCTTTACTGCGTCAGTTGGCACATCTGCCAATCAGCATCTCCATCAGAAATAAAAGATCTTTGTTAACAAGTTTTTGTCATCGTGTTCAATGAAATTTTATACTTTATACCCAAAGTACGAGAGGTATCCGTACTCAAAACATAAGTACTCGTACCGGTATCACTCTGAAATGTTGTGGTACAGAACATCCCAAATTATTGTTATTATTATATTTAGAAAAAGATTAAATTGTTTATGTACTGCATATATTGTATAATGATCTTTTGAAAAATAGTATCAATATCAAATACAACAAAAACAATTACCATAAAATGATGATATTGTCAAATCAAAAATAATTATGACCCTAAAAAACATAATGTATTTGAATTTAATATAAAGTATTAAATTGATATCATAATAATAACAACAATAATACAAATACACAACAAAAATAGAATAAATTACATTTAGCTAGAACTAACTAGGAATGTCTGGTAGACAACCACCTAGCACCCCTCTGGGCATTCACCAATATTACATGTTTCTGTATTATAATGATATTGATAACCATATACAATGACGGTTTGAGTTGGATGTGACCATTGAGGTACAATGGAGACATTTGAAGGTAACAAGGCGAAAGAAGGTCAAGGGATTCCCTTGTTAGCATAAATCCTACACAAAACACAGGCCTGGATATTTGCCTCATATACCTGTCTGGGCACCACTGTTTACTGGGAGATATACTGAGTGGAAGGGTAGTTACGACTCGTCGGTCTCTCTCTCTGCCTTATAGGTTCAGCCTCAGTGGGCTGTCCTCACGCATTCTCCCATCTGTCAGTCACATGGAGAAAAAAACAAATCTACCTGTCCGCTGAGCTGATTAGGTGGACGCCACAACTGTCTGGGGCGCGGGAAGCGAGTCGGGCAGTGCCACCCACTGGTGAGGGAAAGCGCATTAAAATTCCTATACAGCCTTCATCTATCTATCTATCCTTCCATCCATCCATTCATATATCCAAGTCTGAAAGACTGTCACAGAAGGGATGCTTTGAGCATGGAAATTTCTGTGATTTGTGTACTTAATGAGTCCTTCAATCACAAAAGCAAAAGCCCCATTATTTTTTTGTGGTTGAGAGCTATAATCTGCAAAATTTGAGGCGGCGGCAAAAGTACTCACACTTAGAAATACAGATTTGTGTGCAAGTAAAAATATCGATTCAACTCCTTTACTTAATTAAAAGTATATCAAAATAAAGTACAGACTTTGAAATGAATTTAAATACAGAGGCAAAAAAAACGGTTTCTTATTTCCAATCTTGGTAACAACATAAACTCACAAACGCACTAATCATACTGCATACTACATAACTGGAAAGTGGACACGTCAACATAATGTGTTCCTAGAACATTGCTAACATTGAGAACCGGCTGAAGAAAAAAAAAAAAAGCTAAATTAACCAATGATAACACAATTGAAAAAAGGTTTGCGTTTTTTCAGATTAGATTGACAATTTTGAATGCAAGAAGCCACAAATCCTACTTGAGCTGCTAACATCAGACACGTCTCTTCAATAACCTTGAAAAAACTCTTGTTTTTTTTTTTTATATCATGTTGTCATCCAAGCAGATTAAAATAAGAAACAAGCCTTTTTGACCAAGCAAGGACTACAGAGTATAGGTACATTATCGGTTTTCAAATGTAGAGCATTTCAAGTAAAGTGCAGATACTTCCAAAAAATTATTTAAGTTCCATATGAAGTATTTGTACTTAGTTCATTCCCACAATTGAAAAATGAATACCCGTTCTTTCATGCTTTGACAGAAAAAGCACATCAGACCAGCACCAACTCTTTGCCAATCCAAATGAAAGGCTCCTCGGTGGCTAGGAGCAGTAACGCCAGGTCCGCGGCGCCAACATTTAAATGCAAAAAGCCATGTAAAATGTAGCCGTACGCTGCTTTGTTGACTCATAAAGCCACATTTGAACATTAGATTGGTGACGTAGCTCTGGGTTGGCGTGCAAGACGAACCAACCTGCGCACTGGCACCAGAGGCGAAGGGGAGTTTGCATCGTAAAAATGTTTTGTTTTTCCAAAAAAAGAAAACTGTGACTGGTCATCAAGAAAGCTGAGTGTGCACACAAAGGACCCCTGAGCTACACCAACTCACACGTGGAATGGAGCGATAGCAGGAAGCAGGCTGACTTAAAGGAAACGCAAGCAAAATAATAGAAAAATTAAATTAAAAAAGAATAAACTGCTCTAAATGGAGATACCAGAAGAGCTAGCTTAGCATTTTTTTTATTTTCCGCGCTGCTTTCAATGAGAAAAAGGACAACATGTGAAATACTTGACAAAACAATCCTGTTGTGTGAGCTCAACACTAAGGACGTCGATCCAAGCCACAATCGTCAAGTTGAGAAGAGCGGGAGTCTATCAGCTGACTTGAAAATGAAAGCATAACCTCAAAGATTAATTTAAATGGGACGCATGGAAAATTGTCTTTGTAATTGCTTATGTACATAGAATTTGGTCTCTCCAGTGCCTGCCCACTCATCAAGTCTGAAATGACACAACCAAGTACAGATTTTTTCTCTGCCCATTTCCGGAAATGGGTTCCGCCTCCAATGACTAAGAGGCTAGGCTGGGTGAAGATCACCCACTTTTAAACGACTACAAAAGCACAATCATGCAAAGCCAAAAGGTAAGCAGAGATGCAATGTTGGCACAGGTGCGTATTAGCTTACAGCGTCGGCGTCTCATAACCGGCACATACGACACTGAAGCGGTTTTTGGTGAATTTGCTCAATTTTATTTCATCAAGTGGTGGCACGAAGTAAAATCATCTGGATCCAGATATATTTTTTAAATTCATGTATAATCTACTTACCGGATTCAGCACACCATTTTGTTCAATGTAGAAAGTTTGGCCAAGTTGCCGATGGGTGCTGTGGGAGTATATATTTTCCAATGTGTTGGCGGTGAAGTGCTGCCTCCACAAGTGAAAATAAAATCAACAACTGATCCTTTTCTTCATGAGAACTGTTTTAAAAGTGCGAGGAGGGGATGAATATGACTCAAAACTTTGCTGCCTCTCATAAGTTAAGGAAAAATTGTATGCGGCTGCCTTTCAGCCGGCCCTTTTGAAGGATGTGTGCAATTATGCAGCTAATTCAACCCTTTTTGTTTTGTTTTTTTTCCCAAATAAAAAGGTTAACAGAGCCGCTATTCGGATGCTCAGATTGAATCTGCTGTACGTTGAACTGTGGCATGTCCTCTAAAGAGACTGACAAAGTTGCTGGGGGAATGCGTGACGTTCGTAAAAGGGACACAGCGAACTGATGCAGCTGGGGACGGGACGGCGTTCTAGATGGAACATAAAACACCCTGCGCCTTTAAGAGGAACGCCGCCCCCCCCCGCCCACCACCTTACCCATGTCCCCCAACCCTCAGTCAGCCGCACAGACACCCCTCCTGTGAGCATTGGCGAGGCAGCTCCTGTCCCTCATGTCTCTTTGTGGGGAGCAACAACATACGACGAGCCGGAGCTCCAGGGGAGGAACGCTCCGAGGAACTCCACGCAACTCTGGCAACGTGCCAGAGTAGGAACGGGCAAAAGTGCAAAATTAGATGGCGGAACTTATGAGCGGGACTGAGACGAGAGGTCACTTCGGAGTTGAGAGCGACACCCGAATGGACTGGACTGAAAGGTCAAATCTTCTCTAAGTTACTGGCAAAGTATTTCTTATATTTGCTAGCTGCTGCAGAAAAACTGAACTGAAACCGACAGTACTGTATAGGCTACTTTCATTATCATTATCTGTCCCCGAAGCGCTTTCCAAATGCTATGAAATGGAGACTCTCTTTAAAGAACGTCTTGAATAGTCCCAGCAGTGCTTTTGATTCACTAGCCGGCCGTTTATCTTCATTCTCCAGCTCTTTCAGTGGGTCTGCATTAAAGACTGCGTTGATATCGCTCTTCGGGGAGAAGGGGCTGGTGTTCTTTTATGAAGTCTGTTTGTAAAACTTTACAGCTGTTGGTAGGAGGAAGAGTGGAGTGGCTTGCCATGACGGAAAAGTAAACAAATCCGGACTTGAAGTGAGGCTTTTGAGGACAGGTGCCATGTTCACGGGGGACGGTGTGGTCAGTGGCCACTTCCTGACCGGGGGTGCGTTCAAGCCTCATCAGGGACTGGAAGTAAATGCGTCGATTCAAACGGAGAATGGCCAACACTTTGGGACCTTTCCTCCATACCAGGCCCCGATATACACTGAAGCCAGTTTGCCCAAAGTGGAGAACAATGCTATTACGACCACGTTTAAACCAACACCCCAACCGGTGCCTCCGGCTGCGCTCAAACTGGGGCAGGAAGGCTTCAAGAAAGTCTGCAGAACTGAGGAGCACAGCCCCTGTCCCTTCCCCGGACTGGCCTCGGGGGTTCTGGAGATGCGCGTTAAAGAAGGGAGTAAGATCCGCAACTTGATGGGCTTCGCCATGGCCCGGATGCAAGGCGAGAGAGGACTCTGCGGTGGCGGGGAGGGTGGACTCAGACAGGTGGTCTTCACCGGGTCAGGCCGCGCCGTCACGAAGACCATCACATGCGCCGAGATCATGAAGCGCAAAGTGGGCTCGCTGCACCAGCTGACCAAACTGCAGTACAAGGTGGTGAAGGAGGTGTGGGAGAACACCGAGGGGGGGGCGTCCGAGATGACCGTGCACAGGACGGTGCCCTCCATCAGCATCCTGCTCTCTAAAGACCCCCTGGACCCTCAGGAGCCGGGCTATCAACCCCCGGAGATTCTCGGCGCACTGTGGGAGGACGGCGACGAGCACGCCGTGCCGTCCGCAACCAAGAGACCGCCGGAACCTTCGCCGTTGGGCGGTTTGCCGCACTGTAAGCGCGTGTGCTCGGGCGAGGGGGTCTCCGTGACCCGCCTCCTGCACTGACTGGATGTCAAACAACAGAGTTCATTCGGCACTGCCCTCCACTTGAGCACAACGCAGAGACAATCAGAACAGTCGCTGGGACAGAACAGCCCTTTCTCACAAGAAATAACTCCCAATCGCAGCTCGCCTTCTGTACATACAGCCGTGAGAATTTTGTCAACGTACCCGCTCGAAAACCTTAAACACAATTACTTTAAGCTTTTAAGATTGAAATCAAGCCATGAACAGCAAAGACTCGTAGGGTTTTCCTGTTTGTTTGTTTCATGATAAAATTGTGGGGAGGGGGAAAAAAACAGCTGAAAACCATTGATGACAAATGCAAATCATGACATTCAACATTTTTATTAGTAGTTTTCTTCCCCCTAAGTGTTTTTGGCTGTGTTGAATGTCAAAATTATCAGACGATATTCCGTAAAAAACATGAAATTGTCTTTTTTTATTGCACATTTGTTTTAAAGAAGTAATCGAACCGGAAAAAAAAAATTGTCATGTCCTTTAAATCCGTTATATAGTTTCATTTTGGACAACTGGCTGAATGCGATTTGCCCACACCTGGTGGTAATTTTTCCCATTCAAAGCATGGAGCAAATTATGACACCTTTTAAAGTTTTCTACAAACTATGAGTTGCTGCTGATGCACATCCAAATAAAATGTGTGTGTGGGGGGGGGGGGGGCACTCAGAAACAAATGCAAATCATGCCATTGTTCAAATTTAGTTGCTTCAGTATTAAATGTTATACTGTATTCTTCCCTATCATCGCTGTCCTGTGAAAAACAGCTATGTCATTTTTTCCCCATTTTTCTTATTTTTACATGTATGGGGTTTCCGCGTTACAAACATCGCATTAACGTGATTTTTTAAAAAAAAGTTTTATTGCAAAATTGGACATACGTGTTTTTCACAGGAAAGCGACGCTTTGCTATTCTGGCTGTGTTCAATTAATATGCATATAGTTGCTGTCCTATGAAAAACACTGACTGTATGTCCATTTAAAACATTTTTGCTTTATTTTTTTACATGAATGGTGTTTCCGCGTTACAGACATTGCAATAACATGGGAAAAAAAATTCCAAATTGGACATTCGTGCTTTTCACAGGACAGCGTTGATATGTCAAATTTTTCAGAGGACATTCATTACAATTGATCATAACATAAACAAACACAATCAGTTTTTTTTACATTTCTACTTGACTTCCATCTGACTACAATTTGTCCACCAGATGGTGATGCTGTTCCCCATTCAAAGCATGTACAAAAATGTGTGTTTGCGTGCACATGTGTCTGTGTGAAAAGGCTGAAAGTCGCTGACAAAAAACACAAATCATTGTCTTTTTTCCCCAAAATTATAAAATGTTTTGGTTGTATTGAACGAATCTCCCCAAAAAAATTCCTAAGGATATTCATTTTTTAAACTACATACCGGCAAATATTTGTCCACCAGATGGCGCTACTTTTACCTATTAAAAGCATGCAGCAAAATGTGACACCTTATACCATTTTCAGCAAGGGTGCCTTGCTAGTGAAATGATGTGTGTCTATACTGATTATAATACGTCAAAATCAAGTGTGTGTGTGTGGGGGGGTGTGTGTGGGTGTGTGTGTGTGTGTGCATTGACAAGCAGGTGACATCCACTGCCAACAAATGCAAATTGTCCATTGTCCTCCTTTATTTGTCTCGCTATTAAATACAATTTTCGCCCCATATGGAAAAGCCTGTGCTGTAGTTTATCTCCGCCCGGCTGAATGTGCAAAGCCGTGATTGAAAAGCGAACCGGCTTGCCGATCTTTTCTGATAAGTGCGACGGCGGTAAACTTTTTGGACGTGGCGTAGAAAAAGCTGATTTAATGACAAAGCTGTTGATAAGGCGCAGCTCCTCAACCCAGCCCGGCCTGGCAGAGGAGCCCGGGGGTTGGGGGGGGCGCGGAAATACAGGCAGCGATTATCATTAAGATAACAACATAACATCGCACAACACAGTGGAGGGAAGGATTAAAACTAGGGTTGACAGTGGCTCACACCGCACTCTTCCTGAAAAGTACGCAACACATTACCCCCGTACCCCCATCACTACCGCCGTCACTTTTAGCCTCGGGGCCTACATGCACATCTTCTGAACAAGGTATGTTCTAATTGTATTTCTCAAAAAGCTGCCTTAAACAAAAACAATTGATTCTGAAAGGGAGATTTTATCCTAATAAACGAGTTATTTTTCTACTTAATCTACCGTGCCTTTTGGGGATAATAGCCTCGACAAGTGGAAGCGCGTCTGAAGCCGTTTGCCATTGATCTTAATGAAAATCTGCAAACGCAGATGTCAGCATCCTAAAGTAAATTAATCAAAGTGACTCCGCGTAACCGCGGCGGCAAATCTGCTCTGCATACAGAAAGAAAGAAGTCGCTGCATTTTGCACGGGATTGTCTTTCAAAGCCCTTCATCGCATTTCAACGAGTGGTCGGCGGTCGCCCGAAGAGTCCAAGAGCCAAACTTAATGATTAACCTCGCGGCAAATCCCATTTTGGGGGGAAAAAAAAAAAAAAAAAAAAAAAAGAGAATTGGCGCAAGAACTGCTGCGATTGCAAGCGCTTAGGTGGGAAGCGAAAACGGCATGTCCTCGAAACTCGCCGGAAGGTTATCGCTCCAGGGTCGCCCGTTATCAAGCAGCTAACAGCTTTCATCCCGGAGCCTAGAGGACAGTCGCTGCGCAATGCGGGTCAAAAAGATATTCCCTAATCGACCTGCATCTGCTATCTGGGAATTCTGCTGGGCCGAGTGTAAAATGCGGCTGGGTGGGGTAATTAGGGCTAACAGTGGAGCGAGGGCGCAGATAAAACATTGTGACAAAAGTATTATCCTGGAGCCAAATTCAATGTGGCTGTGAAGAAATAGCCAAGGAGTCAACTAAGGAGCAACGTGGACAAGGTTACTCACGCAGCCTGAGAGTCTCTTACACTTAAAAGATTTGTTTTCAAACACAGTCAACATGGATTTGGGGGAGATGCAGGCGGGCCCGCAACCAAAACACAACATGTTTTTCTTCTCAACTGTATCATCGGGTCAGTTCTATTCCTGATATGAGCCTCAAATAGCAAAGCTACCAGAAAAGTGACACGTTCACTAAAATGATAAGCATGCCTATTGATGTTGGATATTAATTAGTATGGATGTGTGTCTATTTTTTCCCCTGATTTAAAGCATGCAACAAAAGTCTTTTGTGTTTTATTTCAACATGCGGTTATTAACTCAATGATAACAGGGTCAACCCCTGAAAAATAAAATGGAGGCCGTATGAGCGAGAATATGTATAGGCCTAGTATGTACTGTATGTAACATTTTTATATAAATATTTTTAGATAACTATACAGCATCTGACAGAGAAGATATGCATATTTAAAATAGAAAACTAAGTTTTGCCATCTTGGATTTAGTTCTTGTTTAAGTGACATGCTCCCAAACTTGAGCAGTGCCAACTCCCTGCGTAAAGTTTGGAAAGCTATTTTTATGGGTTAACAAGCAGGCGGCCATTTTGTTGGGCTTTAATCTAATATAAGCAAATGCTAAACACGTCAGTCCCTCAAAAGACTTGCATGGCAGTTGCCATAGCCAGAGATTTTATCTAAACTAGATGACATTTCCCGATGGATGGATGTTTTCACTCCCCTCCCGACTGGGGATGGCCAAAATAAATTGATCATTTAGAATTCTGTCAGTTCAATAACATTTTCAAGACATTTTCAGGCGCTTGCCTGTCGCACAGAGCGCATCTTGGGCGGCCACGACTGCGCTGATGGCCCGTTGCTGGAACCAAGGATTGTTAAGAACGCATTTCGGCAGCTGCGAGTGAGCCCACGACCCACTGGAACCACGGACGTGCATCGTACTGATCTACTATTTTTTTTTTGTTTATTTCTTGTATACATTTTCCCACGATAATTCACATAACTTACACTTACACTGGTTCCCTGCTTGGATGTGTTGACAACAGACATGGCTCAAGCTATGCTAAGTTTAGCATTCTTGCTGTTTAACACGATTTACTTTCCATTTCCAACTGACACACATCCTAACATGGCATCTAGTCTACAAACAGAATGCAGTGCTTTCTAACTAGCAATGCCGGGGTAACTACTTTCTAACTGGCGGTTGGTAGAATTAAAAACACGTTAACTTGCAGCTGAGCAATGTGGACTGCTGTCTTTGACTCCGAGGACAACTATTTAAACCCAGTCGCGAACGCAAACATTCTATTGGGTATGCTAGACCTTAATTCCAAGCCACTGCCGGTGTTAAAATGAGTGGGGCGCATCCACGGTAAAAGAAACACCAAAAAATGTAATCAGTCACTGTAGTAACAGCTGACGAGACGTGCCCCTAACATGGAAATTCTCACTGACTGCAGTGTCAACTTTCCAACAAGAGAGGGTGCTAATAGACTGTGGAGAGTCACAATGACAACACATCAAAAGCTTGAGAGCAAGAAAAATTTAACTGGGAGTTCGAGTTGAAAAATAGCGCCCTTGTGTGGTTGACGGCTGCATTATTACATCAGCAGGGGGACAATATGTAGAGAACAGACTTCAGTGCTATCTAACTACAAATTAATAGCTGCGCATGTGAACAACCCACTGCTTCTACTTCTCATCAATGCGGAGAAACCGTATATCTAGGTAGGCACACAGCAGCGATAGCTCAATGTACTGTCCTCTCATCGCTTCTTCACGAATACGAGCAAACACGCACATACAAATAATCCCGAAAAATACCCCAAAATGTTGACAATTGATAGAAATTCTCCAAAGTAAAACGGCTTCAAAACAATGGTGCTCGGCATGACAGGAAAGTGTGTTGCCCGAGATTTTACCGGAAATACGTCACACCACTCCGCGCATATAGTTCATTCAGTGATTTTGTGTTCTCAAAGCCATGTCTCATAAACTAATAGAAAAAACTAATTTGCTTGTGTCATATTTAGGCAACAAATCATTTTGGGTGGGCGCCAATTACCCGCAGTTTTGCTAATACTATACCCCCGCAACACGACACCTAAACATTAGCTACACCAAAGCTGTATCAATCATTCTAAAAAACAATAGCTTTGTCAGAAACATTCATTTCAAAATGTTTATTATTGCATTTCCTGTTTGTTTGGGTCTAGAAGATATTTTGAGTTCGGGTGGCTAAATGAGGTAAATATTACATATACTTCACGGGCACAATACACCACAATAATAAACGGTATTAGTTTTAGGGCTGACCCGTCAAAGACGAATGAGTAACATTGTGTTTATAAAGGAGAGGAAAGCAGCATATGCTTTGAATGCCAATGAGTTCATTTTGAAAGTTAACATAATGAAAGTGTTGGTACTCATTCGTTCGGCCGCCGCCTCGGATGAGAGTGAGGTCTCGCGGATGGCGTGGGAGTTCGCTATCTGGCAGCCTCCAGATGGCTTCGTCCTCTCTTATCTAGAAGAATGGGGTGCTGCCTCAATTTTTCAAGCCGCCTTATCTGGGAATCCTTTTAAATTTAATATTTACCGAGGCCTATGTTTTGTGGCGGAGCAGAGTCGACGTTGCTCTCGTCGGTTGTGTAGCTGCTGTTATTTTTTTCGTTCAACTCTTCAAGTGACGGGGGATGGTGATTGATTACGTGACAGCTGAGAGAATTGAAGTGGAAGAAATCCTGAACAAAATAAATAAGGCCACAAAACGAAACATTTCATTTGTAGTTTTGCATTGAACAAAAAAATGAGGGGGAGCATGACAACTTAACATTTACAAAAACAAGGCACACATTTGAATATATCTAAAACACCGCCTTGTCACTTTTTATGGACAAAAATTCACATTTTAAAAACCCTGAGTCATATCCAGCCTGTTTAAGGTGTATCCCTATTCCAACACACCTGATTCAAATAATCAGCATCGTGATGAGGCTTTTGCAAACCTTACTGATGAGCTCACCATTTGAATCAAGTGTGTTGTGGTATAGGGATACACCGAAAACTGTCTGGGTAGGTGCTCTTGAGGACCAGACATGGGCCAAAGCGTGTGCTAGGCTCAGGTAGAGCTAACTGTTGTTTCTTGAAAGTTTCTGCTCATGATAACTTTAACAGTGCAATATCAAGGCAGCGTTTAGTACAATCAAATGCATTTTTTATGTTGATGTGGGCACACTAGACAATGAGGATCGGGCGTTTGAATTTACCTTGTCCATGTCCACCTTGTGGGTAATTCTTCGGTAATAGACTAAACCAAAGCCTTTAATAGCAAAGGTGATTAGGGTTGCACCATGTTCTGGCAAGGTACAGGAGTACAGGAAGTCCTCAAATTATGACGTACGCGACCTACGACGTTTCGACTTTACGACGCCCGTGCCACCTGCGCCATTTTGTCCCCAGCACCATAGTGACTACGTTTACATGCAGTCAATATTCGTGTTAAAGTGAAAATTTCAATTCCTGAAACATTTTGAATAACTCGTTTACATGGTTGAGCGGACAAAGTTGCTCCAACATTTGAATAACCCACTGTGTATGGCGCCATGACTCAAATAGACGTCATTTCCACGTGTTACTTTCAACAGTTAATAAAACACTTGATATTCATGTCACTCACCACAGGAATGAAGCAGCCAGTTTCCTCCTTGCTTCAAAAGGTTGCTTTTGTGCTGCGTCTCTGGGCTTGTTTGCCTATGCTTGTGCATTTGCGATGGGTTGTGCGCCAAACAACGCACTTCCGTATTGAGGCATTTTCTGCATGCGCAGATTGTCTCGATCGTGTCTGCACGCCGGCAGTATCTTTGCCTTTTTCGCCCCTCTCTCCTTCCACTTCTCAGCAGTCATGCTAAATACAGCATCTGATGATTTTAACTTTTGATGTAATTTTGTTTTTTTTATCCAAAGTATTTTGACGTAAATGTCGACTATAACGGTGAAAAACGACATACGCACAAATCCGTGTTTCAACGCCAGTGTTGGAACGGAACTCGTTCGTAAATTGAGGACTTCCTGTATTTGCTTAAATTCTAAAAAAAAAAAAAAAGTGACCGTTAACATAGGTCTTTGTACAAGCTGCTATTTTATTAGCAACAAAAGTTAACTTTAGTCTCTTTTTGTTTGTTTGTTTGTTTGTGTTCGTACAGAAAGTGACCAGGAAATGTTTGTTACTCAAACACGACATCGCGTGAGCCTCACATTTAATGTGTGAAATCAAATGAATTACATAAATCCCTCTCTTATTGAAGATTTTACGAGGACACTTGAGGCAGCCATATTGACATTGAAACGCAAGAACTATCGGCATAAACGAGCAGCTCCTCCTTGGCAAAGTGACCGCGAGTGTTCTTTTCATTTTGAATGGAAATAAATAAATAAAATAATAAAGCCTCCGTACTGGATTAATCAGTGCGTCCGAGGATGTAATTGCAGTGCCGGAGTCAAAAGCTGTAAGAGCAGATAATGAACACATGGTCATGAGGCTGCCAACATCCAGGGCAGAAGAAATGACAAGTTACGAAACTGTGACTTCAGCATTATTTAAAGCCGCACTAGAAATGAGGGCACTTTGTAATTACTTTCAACGGGCCATTTGTCGAGGCAAAAGTTACTTCCGTCTCACTAGTGACTACATGAAAACAAAATAATCAATTTGGACTACTGACTTCAATATTTTAATTTGTAATTTTGACCACCAGATGGTGCTACTTTTCTACGTTCAAGGCATACAGTAAAAATGTCAAATTCTTTACCTTATGATAATGAAGCGTGTGCTGCTATTTAAAGATGATTAACGGGTCCTTCATGTCGTCTTTTCACAAGTCCCCTCTGTGTGAAATCGAACCCACCCCACCCCACCACCAATATATAAATGAATATAAACCACTAGCTGCTTGATAACTAACATTCTTTGAAATTTGCTTAATTTACAAGTCGTATCGAAAATATATGGATGGATAAATAGTTTGATTTCCGTATTCCCTTGACCAAATGTGACAGTTGTGTACTGCTGCCCTCTGGTGTACACGTAAAAAAAAAAAATTATATATATATATATATATATATATATATATATATATATATATATATACACACACACACACACACACACACACACACACACACACACACACACACACACACTCTCTATATATCCACAGCTGAGACTTTTTGCTCCAAGTTAAATGGTAATGGCTATATTACAGTGAAATACACATATTGTGAATACAGTAGATACAATTACAAACGTTATAATTTGAGGAGTTTAATGGTCAAAATGGAAACGTTTATTTTATTTTTTTTAATAATTTAAAAACAAACATGGTGTGGAAAGTGGGCCGTCCTGGACATTTAGTGTGAACAAGCATCAATCAGTAATGTAACTCTAAAAGCCTGAACCAAACATTTTCTTGCAACATTCACCACCAGCAGCTGAGGGCGCTGAAGTCAACACAGAGTAAAATCACTCCTATAATTTAGGAACATCCATCTATCCAACTGCTTATCCTCACAGGGGTTGTGGGGGTGCTGGAACATATCCCAGCTAACTTCGGGCAGGAGGCGGGGTAACACCCTGAATTGGTTGCCAGCCAATCGCAGGGCACACGCAGACAAACATTCACACTCACAGTCAATTTAGTGTTCAATTAACCTCCCACATTTTGGAATGTGGGAGGAAACCAGAGTAAACTCACACTGGCACGGGGAGAACATGCAAACTCCACACAGGAAGGCCGGGGCCAGACTCGAACCCATGACCTCTGCACTGCGAGGCCGACATGCTAACCAGCCATTCACTGTGCCGCCGGAAGATAGTAACAGCAGCATTATATTCAGTTTTATTTGTACCTAAATTACACACACAAAGTACAAAGCATGAGTGTACTGTATAAAATTGCATAATAAAATAATTTATTGAAGGGAATCAAGTCATAGAAATGTACTTTTATTTTAATGTGGTAAGTTTTGTAATTTTGTAAAAAAAAAAAAAAAAAAAAAAAAAATATCACAGTTGGTACTGCCAACATGAATTTACAATAAAAAGTAATTACAATGATGGATATTCCTTGGCACTGATACAAACCAGTTTTGCTTTGGGGGGGAAACACATCAACAAAGAATTAAAACAAAAATAAAATTACTAAACGAAAATGAATTGATTTACTACATTTCAGTGACTTACAACGATCGAATTCAGGATTCTTAGTCATTGCACAACTTGTCATCTGTACTCCCTTTAAAACAAACTGCTCTTTGAAGAAGGGAAAGACCCAATCATCTGAAAATGAAAACTTTCTCCAAAAAGAAATGTACAAACAAGAAACATAAGTTAAAAAAAACCCATCTTTGCATGCGTTGATTCATAGCCAGTAACAAGGTCTCTTGCCTTACAAAATGGGACAAATGAAAAGAGTCAAATAAATAAATAAATAACGTCGTGCACCCCCCGGAATCCCATCAAATCAAAATCCTCCTTGGCCTTTTATATACTACGAGGGCAGTACTGCTGCTCATGAGCCACAAAGTGGTCCTGAGAGGACTGAAATGTCCCAAAAGATGAAAAAGGTTCAAACCACTGCTCTATATAAATGTTCTGATAACGTACTGTACATTTTACCATGATCTAAAATGAAGACACCAAATTCTAATGTGACCTTAGAGCAGCTAAGCCTTTTGGTGGAATGTTGAAGCACCGCCATGGCCCGTTCTGATTGGTCACGAGTAGATGGTGATGACCTCGCGCCCGCCGCCTCGCACTAGCAGCACTCTTTCCAAACCTTCGGTCAAAACCTCCAAAAACTCCATATCTGAAGTGGGCACAAAAAGGTGAAGGAAACAGCGGTACAAATGCTCTCATTGTGTGTCCGTTGCCGCGGCAGCAGAAAGGATACAGTTCTCGTCTCCGTCTGTGTCGCGAGGCGGTCCCGGCATGTTGAGGAGCACCAAGCGAGCGTCGTGGGACCTGTTGACGATCACCTCGTTCAGCTTGACGGCCGTGTGCATGCGCCGCACGTTGGACTGATCCCTGGGTTACAAAATGATACCCGTTAAAATACATTTTCTTCAAAAGTTTCGGAAGCTCAAATCAAGGGCACTAATGGCCTGGCTTTCAATGTTTGAGAATGGTTGTTCTGCAGTAAAAAAAAAAAAGTACTAATACTGTAAACAAGATTTGTTTGTTTTTTAATGTTTACTGTTGTGGTGTTAGGCAGTCTTGTAATATAACGCTGTACAAAAAATGTTTCTGTCCGAAGTGGGCATTTTACAAAGATTTTCTGGTCCGTCTTTAATCATCCATCAGCAGCCTGGGTAACCGTCTGTCATTTGTTAGTCTGTCATTTTTCAAGCCAAACCTATTTCTAATCATCAGTTGGTTTGTCCATCAGTCAGTCCGTCAATTAAGTCCACCAGACGTCCATTGGTCCGTCAGTTCGTCCTCCCCCCCCCAAAAAAAACCATCAGCAAAACGGGTGTCTGTCAGTGACATACTGAGATGACAGATGCGGTTTGTCATTTTTAAAAAGTGTCCCATCATTCGTCAATCGTCAGCAAGACGGACGAACCAGTCCATCAGTCTGACGGAATGCCCATCTCTGGTTACTGTACTTCAATAGATTTTTCACCGATCTGTATTTAACTTATACATATATTTCTGGCAACATTCACTTTTACGCCACGATATACTTTGTCACGAAATCACTAAGACTTAAGTCCAATCAAATTTTTCGTTGATATAGTGCCTGAACCACAGTGCACAAAACGTAGAAAGTCCAGGCTGTACGGATCGGTTTGGATAATGACAGCGGGAGGTCATAAAAATGTGATGCCTGTCAGAAGTCTGTATATGGGCGAACGCAACGGTAAAACGTATCTCTCGCACTTTCTGTTATTCCATCCGGCTTGAGTCCAGCAGATGGCCCAGGCCATCATGAGGCGCTTTAACTACTGTACAATAAAATTATGATAAATATAATCAGAATTCTAAAAGGTTTGCATACTTTTTTCGGACTACTTTTTACTCCCCACACATACTGTAGTTACATTTCGTCAAAAAATGAATACCGGTACAATTACTCATGATACTTTTAAGTACAACAAATGTCACATCTGCTCAAGTAATCTTCTCCAAAGCGACTTTTACTTACTAACAAAGTTGTTTGCTGTGAACATCCTTGCACTTTTACTCAGGTCTCGCTTTCAGATACTTGGAAAAAAGACCGCTTTGCTCATAGTTGTGAGCAAACTCTGCACACGGTGACTTCGGGTGTATCGCGAGTCTTTCAATGTTGGGAAATTGCGACTCACGGTTTGAGACTCATGAGCTCTCTGAAGTTTTCGGGCGCGTTATTTCGGATCCTCCTCTCGGCCTCGCACTTCTCCTTCGTCCACGTCCTCTGAATGTTCTCCGGCAGAGGACTGTCCAGCGTGTCCTCCTCCTCATCCGAGTACAAACTTCCCATTCGCACTAGCAAGTGCCTGTCCTTAACAAGTTGGGCCTGCCAGGATGAGCGCATGCACGTCAGCCTTTCAAACGGGCACATCTTGACGACGCTTGTGTGTGCGTTACCTCTCTCTTCCTCTCTGCGCTGGACAGTCTCATCTGCCTCAGCATTTGAGATCTCTGCTCCATCATCAGCGTGCGCTCGTAAGTGTATGCCGAGATGTCGCTGTCGTGCTGAAATGTGTACGTTCATCCTTCATCAATAACATCACATCAGAACTGATCATTATCACCTCTGTGAATGCAGAACTCATGATACAGCTCTTATGCTGGCTCTGATTTGGTAGTTTCGGTGCACCTTATGTGATCACGACAAAAACAATGTGGGTCTGCATTGGCACTTCTGGAAAAACTCTTAATAGTCAACCCCAAAATTTTCTGTACTACAATATGTGCCTACATTAGTCTAAACATTCAACATGGCCGCCCCCTGAGATGGCTAAAAACGGGTGGATTTTACTACTCAGCTCATATTCCACAAACACAATATCAATCCAATTGGCATGTTTAGACAAGTGGGGCTACGTAGAGCATATTGTAAAGAAAATGTTTGGGTTGACTTCCCTTTTTTTTTTTTTTTTTTTTTTAAATGTCAATTTTCTAGTAGTACATGACAATGACAATAGAACCCACCGGACATCATTCTATTGTTTGATATGCAGATCAGACAGACCAAGGGCCAATCACCAACTACCGACCTCCCGACCCCCACAACCAACTACTTGCCTATCTACTGACCTAACACTAACATTGATCTGACCGGCTGGCTGACTCACCAATCAACCGGCTATCTACCCACCTGCCCAAACACACACATAACCTGTCCAACTTTGTGACCTAAGGACCAACCAACCACCACCCACCTACTTTAGTAGCCAACGTACTTAACTCCCTACCCATCAACCCAATTAACCAAACCACTCACAAATCCCTAACTAACCTCCCTACCTCCATAGCCAGCCAACCAGCTAACCAACCACTTTTGAGCTTTGCTTCTTTTTAATGTGCTTTATAGCCACCTGGGTACCATAAATGAATCAAAACTGTGTCAATCAAATCTGTCAATTCCAAATAGCGTTGACGTGATTGCGTGGTCAATCAACTTGTCTCTCCTCTCTCTATCCTCTTACCATCTCCACCACTTCCACTTCAGCCTCTATCCTCAGCTGGTAGAGGAATGTGGCGAGATCCTTCTTCATCTGGATGCTGTTGTCATCCATCTGGGCTACCGTGAAGATACGCATTCTGCACTTTCTCCACACCTAGGAAAAACAAAAAGCAGAACTTTGTAGCTAAACTCGCATCCAAATCGCATTATTGATCGGATTTGTGTTGTTCTACTTTGTGTTGCTTGAGCAGGAAAGGCAGCAGCATGAGCATCCCCCCGTCGTGGACGATCCACCACACGTCAATGCTGCCGTCAGTGAAGCGCTCGTGGTTGCTCGGGTAGAACGACACGTTTTTGGGCACCATTAGAGCCAGGTGGGCCGCAGTGGTGCAACGGACTGTGTCTGGGCGCAGAAGAGAACACGAAGGCCATTAAGGGCTTAATTGAAGCAGAGCGGCCCAGGACATGAGGATGCATAGAGTCGTGATGTTCCAATATACAATATGTCATGCGGCAATGATACCAGGATGTTCACTTTATGGTTCAAAATTCAAGAGCAACTAATTATTTTGTTAATCATAAAGTTTAGGCCTTTAAAAGTGACACTGAGTAAAGCGCAGTTATGTAAAACTAGCAAACTGTACTTCAATTGGAGGTAACGCAGGTCATCATTGGTGAGATTTTGTTCGAAACCAATAGAGTTTATGGATTATGACGATCCTTTAAAGTTTCAAATCAATCAGAAAAACTCCCCAAAACAGGTCTCGAATAAGTAAGTTGGAAGAGAAAAATGCTTAAGATTGCCATTGAATTGTACCGCAAATGCTTTTAAATCCAGGTATACTTTTTTTCCCCCATACTTGATTGAGGTGTTTTAAAGAGAAGTCACCACAAAAATGTTCTTTTCAAGAATATGTTCCATGCGCCTCCACTAGTCTCAACATGGCATTCGGACGAATATTGCTTTTGTGGAATATGAGTTAAGCAGCAATATCCAAATGTTTTTAGCCATCTCACGGGTCGGCCATTTTACCACTTGCTGTCGGCTGACAATGACATCACAGTTGCTCAGGAAACACACAATTACGGCTCACCTGTTTTCTGAAGCTGAGTCATGATTGGTTGTTACTTGAGCCCTGAGCAGTTGTGATGTCATTTTCAGCCGACAGCAAGTGGCAGAACAACCGCCCCCTGAGATGGACTAAAACTGTTGGATTTTGCTACTTAACTAATATTCTTTTAATTCATATTCTACAAACACAATATCAATCAGAATGCCGTGTTTAGCCTAGTGGGGCTGCATAGAACACATTATTGTAAAGAATTTTTTGGGGTTGACTTCCCCTTTAAAGCACTTGTAAAATACATATTCCAAAAATCTTTTTCTTGTGCTTTCAGTTGTTTTACAAATTTTAGTAAGCTACTTTGTATTTATTTACTTTGTTTTTAAAATGTCTTGAGTTCTTTTGTTTTTAAATGTTGTACTGTTAATTATGTGAAGCACATTGCGTTTCCTTGAGTGTGAAATGTGCCATATAAATAATATAGTACGGTGGTCATGGTGGGGTATAAGAATATACTGTATGCCAAGATTGAAAAGCTAAATGTTGAAATGTGAAATAAGTCACCATCAGAGCTGCGGCTGACAATCTGATGTTTGACCTTGTTTGACACGGTTTAAACATCAACAGGATTGATGTGCTGATGAAAATCGCTATTGACCAGACCAAAAAAAAAAAAAATCAAGCTAAACGGTTTGAAAATTGGCAGAGAATTGCAACTCCACAAGCGCTGAAAATAAACATTAAACGGAGCAATACTTGCATTCTAGCAGGCCAACCAAGCGGCTACATTGACTTTCCGAGTGCAAAAAAATGCAGCTGCTTTTCAAGGGCTCACTGATAAAAGTCTTCCAAGCTCGAGGGTCCTCGCTCTGCCTCCATCCGTAAGGCCATCCCATCATCACCGTGTTGTGCTTCATGCCCCCGAGACCGCAGGACTGGATCAGGTGGACGATGCCCTCCCGCACCTTGGTCGCCACCACCACCTGACAGAAACCCTTCACCCTCTCGATGTCCATCATGTTCTTGATGGTCTGGCGGAATTAATCAATCAATCTTGATCAGTAAATGTACCATTCGTCACCGCCACTGATAAGCGTGCTCAAAGTTCTGCTCAGACGCAATGCGTGACCATTGGGAAAACATCTTCATTTACCTGCTCTGCTGCTTGGAGTTCCCCGTAACTTTCCAAGAAATTTCCCTGGATGACAGATCCCACGATGGTAAGACCCTTGCCCGCCTTCAGCTGCGAGGCAAAGGTCAGCAGTCGGGGATATTTGATGTGGAGGTCCTCATCCAGCTTTGACAGCACCAGCAGCTGAGGTCTGTTGGGCCAGTCAACGGGGACATAATTACTTTCAAGATGATTTGGTCTGGCATCAATAATTTGAAGGAAGACTTCAGCGTAGCTGCACCTCCAGTTCTTAGTATGCGGGGGTCCGACTTCGAGCCTCAACAGGGCATAGCGCGCAGCACTGAGGGATAGTCCTCTGATGCCGTCCCCCCACTCTTTTTCTGCTCTGTTTGGATGAGTGGAAAAAGGCAAGGCCGTGAAACGCGGCAAGACTAATGTGGACATATAGTAGGGCCGCGCAATATATTCAATAAATATCGATATTGCGATAATGGCCTATGCAATGTGCATATCGCTAAGACATGAAATAATTTTCTTATGGAATTGTATGCTTTTATCTCAATTTGACCAATCAGATATAAATCTAAGTGAGCATCGTTAAAGTGGAAATCAACCCAAATATTTTTTTTACAAGAATATGTTCCCAGCGGGCCCACTAGTTGAAAAAAGGCATTCTGATTAATTTTGCATTTGTGGTATATGAGTAAAGCAGCAGCAGATTGTTCCGGTGCACCTGATGTGATCACTACAAAAACAATCTGGGTCTGCATTGGCACTTCTGGACAAACTCTTACTAGTCAACCCCAACATTTTCTTTACAATAATATGTTCGATGTGCCTCCATTAGTCTAAACACGGCATTCTGATTAATATTGCATTTGTGGAATATGAGTTGAGCAGCAAAGTCCACCCCTTTCCATTTTGTAAATTTTGTCGACTGAAAATGACATCACAACTGCTCAGGCCTCAAGTAACGACCAATCACAACTCAGCTTCAGAAAACAGGTCAGCCATGATTGGTCGTTACCTGAGCCCTGAGCAGTTGTGATGTCATTTTCAGTTGACAGAAGTGACAAGATGGCCAGAGATGGCTTAAAAAAGGTGGATTAACTCTTATCCCACAAACGCAATATTTATCAGAATGCCTTGTCTCAACTAGTGGGCTTGCATAGAACATATTCTTGAACAAAATATTTTTGGGTTGTCTTTCCTTTTAAGGTTCATGTTAAATATCGCAATATCAATATCGCTGTAGTCATTATCGCATATCTCCAATATCGCGCAGCCCTACCAAACAGCAATGGCGCTACGGACATACCCCTGGTACTCTATGTACTTGTAGATCATCCCAGCAATGCCCATGGCCACAATTGCATAATACCAGGAGGAGATGAACATCAAGGCCAAGCACATGCTCATTCCGAGGAAGGAGAGAGTCCTTTGTGGAACATAATCAAGAACGCATTGAAACTAGTACCGGCAATCTCGTTGGCCAACTTCATGATCATTTCTTCAGATAGACTCTCCAGCAAAAGCCCCATCAAGCTTTTCCAAGCGCAATGAAGCCGTTTGAGGTTGCTCTCACCAGTGGTAATATCGGAACCTCGGCCTCCAGTTGGGGGTGCGCAACAGTGTTTGCACGGCACAGGCCAGGTTAACAAAGAGATAGCACATCAGGAAAAACCTGTGGGGAAAATCAAAGCAAACATGTCTGAATAGAATGGCGAGCGGACAGCCAAAACGTTACGATCCGATAAAAGTACCGCTTGAAAAACGATGCCAGTTCTAAAGAAATAATGTTCGGTTTTAACTGACACTCTTAAATATTGTTTTATTGGATCACATTTTAATGGGTTTTGTTGATTGAATCTACACAGGCATACACCTGCAAGTCAACGTACATGGAAAGGATAGGAGCCACCATATCCAACGAGGCAATCAGGATACCAAGCTCAGCTATGAGGCCCGTCAGCAAGAGGGCCCATGTTGGCTCACCGTTGGTCTTCCCGTGACCAAACACCTGAAAGGAAGACAAAAATAATCAGCAAAGCACAAATCTTGCCTTATTTCTCTGTTAGCATTAAGGGCTAGGTCTTAGGGTTCGGTTATGAAATGTATAATCCACAAGGTGAAATGTCTCACTCTGAAGAAAGGGATGATATTGTCCTTGGCGATGGCCTGAAGAAGCCTGGGAGCCCCAGTGAGCGTCTGCAGACCTGCTCCCACCGTGGAGAAGAAGGAACCGATGACAATGACCCAAGGGGATGGCCAGGACAGAGTTCCCACCACCAAATTGTTCCGAACTGCATCGCCAAACCTGAAGGTACAGGCTGGGTGAGTTACACAAAGAATACCACTTGGTCACTTCAATGGCGGCTTGCAATAGGATGTAACTGGACTTACTTGTCTCTTAGGACCACCCCTTCGACACAGGCCCCAAACAGGATAACAGAACTTAGATCTTGAGACAAAAAGTCAAGGGATTTACGATTTACGGCGGGTGAATCGACAACCAAAACCTTTGATTTGATATGGTGACCAAAAATAAGGATACAGACAAGAGTAGTGGTGGTAATCGCTAAGATGGTTCCAATGGGAATGGACTTCTGAGCATCCCGGAGATCTCCAGACCTGTTGGAGCCTGCCATGATGCCTTCAAAACACAAGGTCAATGTGATGGTTAACCTTTATGTCAAACGTCTTTGCAGTCAATGGAATTCACAAGAAATCCTAGTAGCACAGCCAACGGTCTCTTCTTTAACACAAAGATCCTGCAAAATTGCAGCAACAGACACCTAACTAAAGCGAGGGGTGAGGCATTTTTACATTTTGGTGCAGATGTTGAGGAAGTGGCAGGCTTTTTACTGTTACAGTCCTCACAGGACTGAAATGATGAAATCATCGGGAGATTCGAGTATCTTGTTAGACGAAGAAAAAAAAAAAAAAAAAAGCTTATTTACGTGCACACGGTCAGGAGGAAGTCAAGCTAACCGCAGCAATAACAGTAACACGACGCTAACGCTGTAAGAAGCCAACTTCAAAAGAAACCTTAACTTACCAAATAATATTTTGACATCAACTGCCTTGTCCCTTTTATGGATTTGATATTACCTCCAAAGGTGGAAACTTGTCCGGTCAGAGCCGGTACATGACACTGTCTTACCTGTGGCCGATGGGAAGAAGATGCCCACCAGCAATGTGAAGGACGTGGCAATGTCTGCTGACACGTACAATCCAAAGTTCTCCATGGTGCTGTGGGAGTCCATCGACGCCAGGCCGTCCTTCTCCACTATCTCCCCTTTCTGCAGGTAGTCGCCCCATAGATTGTCTGACACAAACAGAAGACAAGGGTCAGTTCCGGGGGGGGGGGGGGAGGAAATAGTACCTGTCTATAGGCCGGTCCGCCTCTAATTTTCAACGGCCGTCCGTCAGCGAGTTCGACTAAACTTTCACTCCCTCGTCGATACCTCGAAATATTCCACTCGCCAGTCCGGGAATGCCCTGGATCTCTGTGACGTTATTCTGCAAGAAGTAGTCATCGCACTGCGCACTGCTCATGTTCCCCGGAAGGCAGAACAAGTCCCACAGTTGACTGGGTGCTGTGACGTTGCCAGCGGTGACAGTCTTTGTGCACACATCAAAACGATCTCGGACCAATGTCCGGTTGCCAAGCATGCAGATCCTAAAACGGTGAAAGAAGACCACCAAAATATTTCAAACAGCTTTCAGTGGGATGCGCTACAGCCGCGGCGAGAGTTGGACACAAACTTACGGGAACTCTGGTGGATGAGAGATAGACTTGATTGCGCCGGCGTAGATTGAGACGATTGAGATAATGACGCAGGCGAGGAAGAGCGAGGCCAACTTGTTGACATACTTGACACCCACAAAAACCACCACGGCCATGAGACTGAGGCAGATGGTGCCGTAGACGCGCATGTTGTTCAGCATCGCGCTGTCAGTGCCGTGGTGGTCTGTAGCATGAAAGATGGCGGCCTGAGGCACCAGATATTGCTGAGAAAGGAAGTGAATACAGAAATATATTACATTGTCATCTCTTTACATGGCATGCACTCATCCACACGTAATCCCAACATTTTCCATAATGGATCGCGCTTCATTTGATTTTTCAACTACATTTTTTTACGAAACTTGGAACTGATATTTACTTGAGTAAAATCTTGGAATTAATGTGGAAAAAAATTTAAAGAATATTTTGATACATATATACATATATATATATATATATATATAATATTTTATAATAAATATAAGCTAATACTGTTGATATGTTCTCCACACAAGCATTGTCTTTAAACTTTAAATTCATTTTTGCAGATGGCAGGTCTGACGTCTGCCTCCCACATCATGTGTCAGTTGTAGCTAAGGTACCAAAATTACAGTCAACTCAGGGTAATTGTTTTCCTGAGGAGAAAAAAGTGCTTTGTCGTTGACGTGCAATATTCATTTCTCCCAATGAATGACGCAGCCAGCATGGTGTCTATCAGAGCCGAGGGCAATATTTAGCAAACACAGAACGTGCTCCTTCCTCTTCACAGACATCCTGGCGTTTTCAACGCTATCTCACATAACCAAATATGGTTCCTCTGCTTAAAACTGACCAAGAATATTTCAATGGCTCCGAGGATGTACATGGCCGAAGCAAAGGTGGTGCCCAGGTAGAAACACAGGCCCACAGCTCCTCCAAATTCTGGACCTAGAGAGCGGGAGATCATGAAGTAGGCTCCACCAGCTAGAAAAAGGAAACACAATGTTACAAACCAGATGCTCCAAAATGCCGTTTTATGTCATTTTAATGCAAGGTTATCACTCTATCTGTGGCCAGAGTGATCCACACATTACCTGGAACAACACCATTTGTTGCAATGGCACTCATCGATATGGCAGTGAGCATAGTCTGCAAAAGGGAAAGAGACGGTGCAGTTAAAAAAAAAATAAAATAAAAAAAAAAGGTTGGCACAGATGTTGCGATGGAACATCTGTGCGGCATGCTAACATCCACCCGTCAAAGTGACATTCGGGCACATCGTCTTCCAACTGAATGAGCATAATCCCTGCTGAAATAATCAATATATTAATGCCCTGTCCTGGGAATACATACAAGCTTGATTATGTAAGGCGGTGGTAGGCAATGGAGGCGCACGCTGCAGTAGCCACTATTAACTACAAAAAAATATATATTGTTGATTTCTGTGGCAGTGTCTGTAGTGTATTTGTCATTCTGAATTTTTAAAACAGCTACTGTATTGGGCAGGTATACCAAATGTGGTGGCTCGTGAGTAGATTTCTATTGACTGGTAGGCAGAAGGCACAGGCTCATGACCCACATCCACCCGGCATATTAGCCTAGTTTGTGTTTGTCCGTACTTACACATGTGCAGCACATGACAACAATCAGCAGGGACTGCACGATGCCGGCCACCCCGACGATCCACGTCAGCCGCAGGAAGAGGATGACCCCGAAAATGTTTTGCAGGCACGGCAAGTAGACGCCCATCAGAGTGCCCATGTTGGGGGACTGAGGAGGCAGAAAGAGGTTTCGAGAAAGAGAGAGAAATGGGGAGTGATTATTGAGCAATTCAGGAAACAGCAGTATTGATGCTCATTATTGATTGGTGGACGCTTTAAAAAGGTCACTGTAGACTGTTCCAGCTCTTGCATGAACAGCGAACTCAATCCAGTCCACCCAACCATCCAATTTTCTACACTGCTTGAACACGTTAGGGTCACAGGTGAGCGACCCCAGCTGACTTTTGGGCGAGAGGTCATCCTGGACTAGTCGCCAGCCAAACACAGTACACATATCGTCAAACAAATATGAAGAACGATGGAGAATTTCAAGACTTTGATGGCTCTAATGCGCATGCTTTTTGATGTAGGAGGAAGCGGGAGAGAGAGAAAAAGTAAACTTCACTCCAGGGCCAAGACTTGAACCCTAAACCCCGGAACTACTACTTTTTTTTTTTTTTTTACAACATAGAAAAGATGTCCACACATTTCCACCCTGGCTGTTCAGTACAATATGGTAAATTAATACGCCGACAAGAAGAATTTGTGTTTAGTCCTAATTTTGCAACAAGACTTATTCAGTCACAAGAAACTCCTAATCTCCCTTTGTAACAGTGCCCATGTCTGTGCCGTCAACAATATATGTCCTGTGAAAATACACCTATGTCCAATTTTTTTCCACGTTCATGCGATGTCTGTAATGTGGAAACACCATTCACGTAAAAATAAGAAAAATGAAAAAACAAAAATGGACCTAAGTGTTTTTTCAAAGGACAGTGACGATATGTAAATATTGATAGTGCTATGTTACCCTTAATACAATAAAAAGGCAAAAGCAAAGCATATGAAAGAATTCAGTTTTATGAATGTTTGATATATCAAGATTGATATTTAAAAACAATTAAAAAACAAAAATACATGAAATTTCAATATATGCATAGAATCATGAATAATGCTGAACAGAGTAGATATTTTTCTAGTAGGGACTTCTTAATTTTAGATATTTGTTCTGACATTTCGATGTTAGTTCATTCCATTATTTGGTACCTTTTATTAAAATGCGGTGCGTTTTTAAATGTTGCTCTCACATGCACTCGCTGGAACTGATTAACTTGCCTGGTGGGATAATTGCAATTCTTAATTTGAGAGTATTTTGAAAATTCTCCTGAATATTTTCATTATTAAAAAAAATGCATTAAGAGAAATGCTCTAAGTCCATCTGTAGCCAGCCATTTCAGAAGTCCCAATTTATTCAATCATGGAGTTGTGTGCTCATATTTGCCAGTCTTAGAAATGATTCTGATGTGTTTTCTTGAGTTAGGCCTGAGTACATGCCTTAGTGATTTATTATTTTGCAGTTAACTTGTTGTTACCTACCTTAATAACGTTGAGTGAAAGGTCCAATGATGGTAACAGACTGATCCTTGAACAGATTAAATGCATTTTTATTTCATTTTATTTTTTTTAATGTGATCAGTGCTGAGAGGGTCCATTGTATTAAAGCCAAGCTTGCCGGACAATCTCTCAGCAAGTTTTCATACCGAACGTGGCTGGGGAAAAAGGCCTATGGGCGAAGGCTAATTTTACGAGGCGTCTTTGCACCGTTGCACTGACCTTGGGAGTCTTTCTCCGCGAGGCCTCGGCGCTCTCCTCCTCCTCGTGCTCCTTGGCTCCCTGGGTGATGTTTGTGTAGCTGACCAAGCGACTGAGCAGAGACGACACCTTGGGTCGGATGTCCAGCTCTTCCTGAACGAAAAAACAGGGGGACAAATGGAATAAAATCTTACAAAAAACAAAAGCCAAGGGAGTTACTTGAATTTGAGAGACAAAGATGCACAAAATACCTCAAACAAGGCCAGGTTCCTATCGTAGAAATCATTCTTCTTCTTCTCATCAGGACTGTTGAGAAACGGGCTGTCTTCTTTGTGATTGCCATGTCCTATCATTGGAAACAAACAATATACAATTGCACCTTTATAGAAGCCGCACCCACTCTATTTAAAAAAAAAAAAAATTACGATAAAACCATTTACCCGGTATAAGCCGTATCTTTATATAAGCCGAAGCCTAAGTTGAAAAATTTGATATTTACTGCATTTACAGAACAATTTTCAATTGTAAATGTACATGTACGTACCTGAAAATATTCTTTCCTAATAGTCGCCTTTTAACACGACAGCAACTTTTGTGATTAAAACAGAACGGAGCCAAGAGAAAATAATTATTTAATTAATTAGAATAATATTTCACTGCCCGCTGCCACTCGAGGTTGTCAGTTAACGTCCACCTTTTAGTGCTCTACTTCCGCATATCGCCTAATTCATAACCTAGTGCATAGCGCCTTCGTCTGTTGAACTCATCCACCTGTAGTCAGATCCTGTGAACGGCAATCGTATGGTATTGTAATTCCGGTTAGAGCGCCCCTAGCGGCAGAAGAAAAATCCACAGAAAGCCGCACCTTTATATAGGCCGCATGGTTCAAAACCTAGCAAATAAGTAGCGGCTTATAGTCCGGAAAATACAGTGGATATAAGATGAAAGCATTTTGCAAACATACATCTGTCATTAACGTTCTTCCATTGCAATAACTTCCATCCATTCCATTTTCTATAGCCTTTTGCACCTGTTGTTTGAAGCCACCCACTTTTCAAGTGAGCAAAAGTATTGGAACATGTGACTGATTGCAGTTTCCAGTTGCTCCGATGTTGCCTTTTAGATTGAGTGCTTAAACATTAGATAGTCCTTGTTTTTGGCTTTGGGTTTCAACTGTGAAAACTGTATTTCCTGTTAAGCAAACAAAAGAAATCCATTCGAAGCAGAGAGAGGAGGGGAATCGATCAGAGCTTTTGCACAAACATTGGGCATTCGCCAATATAACAATTTGGCATGCACTGAAAAAGAATGAAAACAAGCACAGAGACGAGCCACAAAAGCTTTGGAACAAAGTTTTATGAGCTGATGACACCAAGATTAACTTCTACCAAAATGATGCAAAAGCCAAAGTATGGAGAAAGAAAGGGTCGTCGTAAGATCAAAAACACACAAGACCACATGTGAAGCGTAGTGGAGGTCATGTCATGGATTGGGCTCACATTGCTGCTTCTGGAACGGGCTCGCTAGTCTTTATTGATGACCTAAGTCATGATGGTCGCAGCAGAATGGAGTCTGAAGTCTACAAAAGCAATTTGTCGGGCAATTTGCAGAAAAATGCATCCACACAAATCGGGAGAACTAGAAGCTTCATCATGCAACACGATAATAACCCAAAACACACTGCCAACACAACAAAGGACTTCATCAGGGAGAAAAAGTGGAAGGTCATCAGAGCTTAACCCAATTGAGCATGCATTTTGCCTCCTGAAGTGGAGAACCAAAATATTAATTCACAGACACAAACAAGAATGAATAAGTATGGTCAAGTCCATTTTTTTCACTTTTAATTGTTTTTAATAATCTTATGCTATGTCTTTTCCAATACATTTGCTGACTCGAAAAGTGTGTGGCTTCAAACAAAAGATGCTCTGTCCCGAGTTATTTAACACAACTATGTGTAAATATCATGAAATAAAAGCTGGAATCCTCAACTTTTGTCTCATATTAATCTTTCAATCAAAAACTCAAATGTGTTCAGTCTACCATAAAAATAAAGAAAAATTGACCTTGTTGTTCCAATACCTTCGGAGGGGATTCTATGGACAATTTCCTGAACCTAGCACACGATTTGGGAATATGGAACAAAGCAAACTCCACACAAATAGCGAGGCCTGTAGCAACCGTAGTTACCATACATGGTTCCTTGCCTAATAGAGCTACACGACATTACATCTACTTCAAGTAACACACGGGATGGCTCAGAATCAAACCCTGGCTAAAAAAATGTATGCGTGCAAATGTACTATCCCAAAACGACACAATAAGTCTTGTATCAGCCTTGTGGGAAAAACAATGAGTTTCAAGGTATAATCTCCTGCAGCACCAGTGGTTAATAATAAAGATGTGTAGCCCTCACTCACCTGTGCTCAGTGTGGCAGAGGTGCTGCTGCTGGTGTCACTGAGGCTCAGCATAGTTATGAGCCGTGTTGCGCACGCTGCACTCACATCACCAACTACTATCCAGGACACCCGCTCACCCTGGGTCAACACCCACTGCGGGGCCTGACGCAACACGCGGCGCATGATAGTGAGGCAAATGCGGCAATGAGCCTTGAGCTACCTTCCGTGACTGTTAAGGTGTCTCAGTGAGGTGCATATGCTACTAGAGGGCAGAACTAGCAAATGAATACATACATGTGGTTTCTATCACAATCAAAAGGCTTCACGGATGAGTTGCAGCAAGGTGGAGAATTAAAAATAAGAGCACAACACTGTCATCTGGTGTCCATGCATTGAAGCGCAATATAAGTCTCTGGTAATGTTACAGGTCAAATTAACTGTCAAATTGTTTAAAAATCTACCAAAACACGTTTTGTAAATGGGAAGAAAAAAAAATCTTCAACTTATTAACATCGTTTTTCTTCTATTGGTTTACATAAATTTATGATGTCCTTTTTCCAAGACTAAATGGTTCACATTGACCCATGACCATTTTTACTGTAGCAAAGACACAAATGACAACGGGAGGCCAACATCTGCATTAATGTCACTAACATGTTCCATGTTCAGGATTATCAAATTCATTTGCGGGCAGTTGAGAAATAAATCCCATATTTATTCAGACCGCTCTCTGATATTATAGTTTTGCTTTGCCAAGATAAAGCAAGATGCCTGTTCTTGTTTGTATACAACACCCTCCATAATGATTGGCACCCCTGATGAAGATGTGTTAAAAGCTTCAAATAAATTGGGAGAATATGGGAGAATGTCCTATGGCACATCAGCTCTAGCTTCACAGATGCAAAAATAAAGCATACCCCAAAAAAGAACACTGTCCCTACTGTGAAACACGGAAGAGGCTCCGTTATGCTCTGGGGCCGCTTTGCTACATCTGGCCTCAGGGTGTCTTGAATCTGTGCAGGGGACAATGAAAACTCAAGACTATTCAAGGTATTCCAGAGAGAAATGTGCTGCTCGGTGTCAGAAGGTTTGGTCTGGGTTGCAGCTCAAGGGCCTTGCAACAGGATAATGACCCAAAACACACCCAAGAATGGCTAAGAGCAAAACATTGGACAATTCCGAGTAAACACGCAGGATCTTATATCTAAAACCATCTCTTGATAAAGTCAACTTTGCTGTCACAGGTTTAATTGCAGCTACGGTGCAAAGATCTGTAAAAAAAAAAAAAAAAAAAAAAAAGCGTAGCTGATAACACCGAAATGTCAGAAAAGTCACATTAGCATTTTCAGCGAGTGCTTTTACAAACAGATCAATTGCAAAAAGAGCTAATATCAGCTTGTCACATCTGTTCCAAAGTGATACGTGCGCAACTTAATATTTAACTTCTTATAAGGGAACCTTTGTGTTTCATTTTTGGGTACAAAACAAGATTTTTCTCAACAGTGTGTCCATCGGCTTTTTATTGGAAAAGCCTCTTATCTGCTAAACTTCCCCTATTATTATTGAATTAAAGCTTTAACACTGAGAAGCAGATTAGCTCAATCTATTTCCTATTTAGTACGGTTTCTACTCCACCGCATAAATACTCTGATATTCTGATATCCTTCCAAATACAGAAAGATTCTCCCCTCAATAATCATCTTTGCTTTGATGATACCGTATTAGCTGAAGTAGTGCTCTTCGTTCTAGTCGACACCCTGTCCAAATTAATCACAGAGTGCACTTAATTTTAACTCATTCACTGCCAGACATTTTCAGGCCCTCGTTTACCCTAACCTTTGAAAAATGTCTGGGATTGAATGGCTGGACTGTGAAAAGACAAATAATTTCGTCAATGGCAGTGAATGAATTTTAAATAAATAAACACAGCACCCTAAATGGCCGAGCTGGGCATTCCACCTTTGTGACCGACCGGTCCGCCTAAGACGCCCATTTTGCAGGCGATAAACGATAGACGGGAAACTTTAAAAAATAGTCAGACTAAGCCCATTTTTTTCCCGTCTATGTAATCATCTATTTTCGCTATTGTAAGACATCAACTAAAGTCTACCCGTTAAATGAGTGACAAAGGCCGAGTAGAAAAATTGTAAGAAATCAACTCCTTAAATAAGTGAGGCCAGAGTAAAATGTATATTACACCAATTCTATTATAATACACAGTATTTAAATTGACTACCATGTGGAAAAATATTTTCGAAGTAAAACATTCTTTATCATTAAAAAATGCATTTGTAGATATAAACGACTCCGGCACAGGTAACGACCAATCACGGCTCAGCTTCAGAAAACAGGCCAGCCGTGATTGGTCGTTACCTGAGCCCTGCGCAGTAGTGATGTAATTTTCAGTCGACAGAACTGACAAAATGGCCGCCCCCTGACATGGCTAAAAACGGGTAGATTAACTCTTACTCTACTTTTCGATGCGGCACAGCTCAATTTGCTGTTCTATGGTCTTTTTACATTTTCCTTCTTTGCCATCACTGTATCCTTCGATGCTGACATCACAAAACAGGAATAATCCAAAGCCAAACTTCCATGTTATGTTAAACCTAAAGAGGAGGGAAAGCATTGGCCGGGGTGGCCAATGGTCCATATTGCGCAACTGCAAACTATCTGCCCAATGTGGTGAATGTATGGGAGTGCTCTACTGGCTCTACCACAATGATCTCAGTGTTACGGCGGCGGCCTATTACTGGAGCTGACAGAGCTGTGTTCATAGGCTGAGGATGACGTTACACTGTGTCAGTTCCTCCCAGGCTACGAGTATAAGATCATCATTCCCACAAGAGAACAGAAACCTACTGTACCTTAAACTCAAATACTTCATTGACTGTCTACCCATCCATCTATTTTCTACACATCGTGTCCACCTTTGGGTCATAGGTGAGCTGCAGCCTATCCCAGCTGACTATGGCCGAGAGGCATGTACACCCGGGACCTTCCGGAGGTCAATCGCAGGGCACGCACAAGACAAACATTCACACGTAGGTTCGTACGTAACACTTGTGAGAACACAAATCTTCTTCCTGCAATGACATCAACGCACCATGAACCGAGAAGGTCCTGCTCCGCGACATCTTTTGTACTGATGCCATTGTTGCGGTGCATCGCCATAGCGATCTGGCAAACTGTTTACACGGCCTTATTATAGCATGCGCCTGTTCTCCTCATTCACCACAGTCTCACTTCCTTTTTTCGACAGCATGGAGTCATCATGGCAGCTGCCCGCAAACTGGGATGGGAAGCTCACTGCACAGCAACACGTTAAACGACAAAGTAGTGTGCAACACTCGCAGAGAAAATATTACGTCTGTGTATTTTTTTAGCATGATCTGGGTATTTTTTGCAGCATATAAATCTAACTGAATATTTAACATTTGACATTTTTAGGGGCTATACATCTTGTTCAAGCCATTCCTTATGGAAGGACCTGCTGTGCAAAAAAAAAAAAAAAAGTTTGATCAATGGTGAAAACTCAAAATAACGGCAAATAAATATTCAAAAAGCAAGAATGTGTTGATTTCATAGTATTTATTTAAGAAATGTGTACTGGCCTAGTCAGGTAAGCGTCACTGAACTTGTTGTTGAACCCTGCAATTGCCTTTAAATGTTTCTTTGCACTTGTTTTCTGCTGTGATTTCTTAACGCAACGCAATGTGTAAAGTGTTTTAAGATCCACTACAAGGGTAATAATAGAAAGTTGGTAACTATGTGCACAAAAGGAACCTGTGAATGTTTCAGAAAAACCAGAGGAAGTGTTCAATGAAATATGGTACAAGGGAGATTACTTATTTTTGATTGAACTTTTTTCGGCGAGCCTTTAGCGTGTCAGTGTGCATACCACTCACTTTGAAATACTTTTTTTTTTAAAGTAGGCAGACTGTGTGGGTTTGTACGAAGTGTGGCCTTTGGTTCTGTCATATTCTTTTCAAAGACCGCACCCAATGTGAGTCTTTTATTCCACGACATGTTTTTTCTTTCCTTGAGCGCATGTACAAATCCCACATAATCACACTCCTCTTGCCTTGCACCCACTCTTCGTTTTGGATCCTTCCCCCGTCTTTCTTGTCTGAACAGGGTAGAAACACGTGAGTGACAAGCTGAGGCAGAAATGTGCTGCAGCCCATTTTGGTCAAAGCAAATCCTCCCTTGGCACAAAGACATGAGCACCATCTTTTGTATCAGGCGCCTCTTGAGGCCTTTTTGTGGTGTGTGCTCCTCAACGCAGCCTCCCCGCCTCCCTCCGAACAAGCACACCCCCGCAGTTGTGCCACTTCTCAACCCTTTCCAACTGTGTCCGGGTTTAGTCTACTTTTGAAAAACTTTTTGTCGCCATTCGTGTACACACGGGAGCTTGAAAACCTGGTTTCTGGCCTCGGTAGAATCGCCATGGTAACCGCCCAAGCAGCTGTTCAGAAGAGGGGCTCGCCACACACAGCTAATCGCCACTTTTGACAAAGTTGTGCGGCTTACCGTCAGAGCTGACGGTGTCTTGGTTATCCGGTGGTCCACCGTCCCCGTGGTCCACCGCGTTGATTCCCTCCAGACTGTCATATCCAGACTGGGCTCGATCCCTGACGGGTACCACCGTAAAATGAGGCATGTTTTCATTCCCAACTCCAGCTGGGCATAGCAGGCTAGCTGTTAGCTCCTCTTCCCACTAAAGACAACTAAATTCCACCAGTCTGCGCTCATTTCCTCCGGACCGGGTCTGTTTGCAATCCACGCCCACGGACCGGCCCCCCTACTCGGCGGAGTTCTTCTTCCTGGGAAAGAAGGAGTGTCGTAAATGTGAAGTCATCCTCCCCTTTGCAAAGTTTCAAGTGTGACCCCGGCTTTGCTTGTGTGTGCAAACGGTGCATCCTGACTTCAGGGAACAGAGTCAACCGTTGTGTGTTCAAGGTCCGAGGCGAGCAGTCACTGCTCTGTGGGCCTTTTGACTGCTACGTGGCAGTCTGGGTGGGTGGGTGGGTGGGGGGGTGGGGGGTTGTTCCAGAATCAATGAGAGTTGTACCTAAAAACTGGAAAGAGTTTGCACAAGCATTAACTCTCGGCCCACGCTCTCCAAGACTGGTCGTAAAACCATAAAAGCGGCGGATCATAGCAGAACTTCTGTTTGGAAGTCCCCCGAAGAGCATGCTTGGGTGGCACTTCATGATCTCTCTTTTACTTTTATTGTTGGACTTTTTTTTTTTTTTTTTTTTTTTTTTAGATTGACACATATTTACAACATAACAAATCAGGCAATGCAATATAACATATTTTACATACATATACAACAATATATCAACAATAAATTCTATGTTAAGATGAATAAAATTTGCAATACAATAAAGAAAGTAAATTAAATCAAAAACAATTCACCTTTCAAAACGTGAGCTACTCGTTAAACATTTCTGAATGTAAAGCAACTATTGATTTCCATTTTTATCTGTTATTAGATCAAGGGACTTAAAATAGTTATCTACCTCAATCAAAAATAATGTGAATAACGGGTTGGAATTGGCAAATTTACATTTATGGTTGTGAAGCTTTCCTAACAAAACATATCAATTATAGTGGCCAATTTATTACTTGCTATCCGATTACGTATATGGAATGTGACTGCGTTTACATTGACAGAGGGCATATAATAACAATACCCAAATTGTACAAATCACTAACATAAACAGACATCGTCACGCCATCGTCTTAAAATACTAGCCTGAATAATATTTTCACAAAATGATTATTATTGCCTTAATTAAATCTCTTTTCAGGATGCTGGCCATCAAAACAAACTTGGTTAAACAAATCATAACCCTGAAATGAAATTCAAATTTAATATTATCAGTATTTGGTTCAGATTTTATTGTTTTCTGAAAAGGGGAAAATGGAGAAAATATATTTTGTCAAGGTGACGAAATATTAAAAATACACTAAATGCAAATTAATTTTACATTACGACATTGGCCGATATATCTGCAGCAATTTTTCTTAATAAAACACAACTTTATGGTCTTCACTGCACAGTAGTATATTACTATAGTAGATAACGGCGATTAATGTGTTTATTTGTGTAAATAAGGGCGTAGGTTAACCAATCGTTGTATTTTGATGACGTCAGGATCTCGTTCAATATAGGCGTTTACAGTTTTTTTCTGAATGCTAACAGTGATTCTTGTAGCACAATTTCCAAAACCCATATCTATCGCAAAATTACTCGTAGAGTTTACAAAACTCAAAGCACAAACGCTTACTGAGTTATTTTGCAACCTACCACTTATTCTCAATTTCCAAAAGATCAACTCACTAAACTATACACATTTATGGCTATTATTATTTACACTATTCTGTCAAATGTCTGGCCACACTGTCACAGGATAAAACTGTCAATAATTTGTTCACTTCGCAATCTGAGCACTTAAGACACAAAATGTATGTATGTATTTATTTATTTATTTATTTATTTAGGGCGGGAAGGGGTGTTTTGTCATGGAAAGACGCTGTTTTCTATTTGTTGTTGTTTTGATGTTTGCAGTAGAGTAAAACACCTTGAATCTAAATCCTTGAAATTTGGATCCCTGTATGTTTACAGAACGATGACAAACGTAGCAACTGACATGGCGTGCCTTGTGCACAGAGAATGATTTCAATTCTCCCTAGTTGGCGCATTGTGTGCTGACTAATATTTTGCTTGTGTTAAATTTTTTTTGTACAAAAGTTCCATGCTTGTGAAGGTTTGTAGAGTTAAGCAAGACCTGTTTGCTTTTGCAAGAGAAATACGATGTTTTGCCATTTTAGTGAAATGTTTTCGTATTTGTCTAAAGAGTTTTGCAAAAGCCATCAGAAAGAAAAAAAAAAAAAACCTCTGAATTGTAATTAATGTTGTCAACCACTAGATGTGAGCGTTGATTCGCCTCACCGCACGTATCCAAACTGCTGGCCCATTTTACTGCTTGAGTATGACCACTAGAGGTCAGGCTTATGACTGAAAAGCCAAAATACTGTTATTGCAGAGCTGCAGCCAAAACATTATGAGTGCCTACAAAAGAGTTAAGATAAAATGAAACCGTTGTCATGATGATGCAGTGCAGCCCTAAAACCGCGATAATAAAGAAATTCTAGCCTGTCAGTCAAAAATGAGCATGGTTAATTTTGTATTGTTTGCTGTATTTAGTCTGATTAGATATGACAGATACCTAATTAAGTGTAAATCATAAAAAAAAAAGACATGTTTTCTGTTACTGGAGAATATTTGTGAGATTACATTTATATATAATTACTCACGATAGTGGCGAACTGTCACGCTTAGCCTATTTTATGTTGATTGTGCAACAAAATAAATATTTACCGGCATTTCGCATGATTTTCCCACATGTCTGTTTTTCAAACTATCATAAAACAAAGTTAAATTAATGATCTGGCTCAAAGAGGAAATGAAGGCTCAGCTCCTCTTGCCTCTGTCGGCCAATGACATTGATTTGGATTTTCTACTGAGCCTGAGGGGGTTTAAGTCAATCCAATTAACTTTGGCTGGCATCAATAGCTTGACGTACCAGCCGCAGGACATTTCGCAACGGTCCCGCAACGGCTGCTTGTGGCGGCTTTTATGCAAAAAAAAACAACAAAAAAAAAACAAGTAACAGGCGGTGTTTTTCGAATGCCCCTGCGAAAAAAAACAACAACTATAAAGTGGTACAAAACCTCTGTGTTAGAACCGCCATCATGCATGACGTCACACCCGACCTCAGCATACCTCTTGAGACATCAGCTCAGTGAGCCCCCATATTTTGCTTCTTCTTTTGCGAGACTCACTTCAAAAGAAGGACGATGCTCAAGAAATGATGTCAGTTTGACAATAGGACCAATTATTCTTAGTTCCATTTGTTCCTATAAGTCACTCCGAAATCCAAATGATTCTTGTCAGACTATTTTTGGAAGTGCCATCAAAAGCCAAGGTGGCAGAACCAGGGAAGAACTGGGGACCCAAACCTGCTCCTCTTATCATGCGTATTCACACCGCATTCACCGCATTGGGTGGTGCTTATCTGATTACATGTAGCAACTCAAAGTGATTTCTGAGCATAATTGCACTCTTTGTTGGATGATATGAACAAAAACATTTCAAGCTACGTCAACAACGACTACACCCCTGAAAGAAAATTAAACCAATGCATCTTTTAAACATACATTGTGAGAGAGGATGTATTGCAGGGCTGTGGTTCTATACACCATTGATTTTATGAAGAGCTACCTATAGTTCATTGATAAATTACAGAATATATTCCATATCGCCTTCAGCAAGCCTGTCAAAAGCTGCTTTATTGCCTCCATACTATAGTTAATACGCTCTGTGTTCCCATCAGTCTCTCATCAAAAGGAGGCAGACGCCCGAGCCCACTTTGATTTTATCTGACAAGTAAGTTGGATAAGTCAAACCTTGCGGCGCATCTAACGGACCAGCTGTGACTTACCACATGTACTATTTGATTCCAAAATGACTTGATTACACCGCCTCATAGTTACTACGCCGAAACTGCCCGTTTCTATGGTTCGTAGGTTGCTATATTTCTCAACTGCATTTGGCAATGTAACGTTTTGATGGTTCTTTTTTTTCCCATTCAATGTAATACTAATACATAAGCAAGTTAACGCTTAACATATTTGCAAGTCACTCCAAATAAATTGAAAGGTGGAGGGGGCGTGGCAGATGGCTTCAGGGCAGACCAATCACAATCGTCTTTGCATCTGCATGGTTGTGAAGCGTAACAGTGTTGATATTTGATTTTAATTCAATCCCACGAGAAACAAAGCTTAAAGTGGACATCTGTGGGGATAGTTCAGCCAAGCAGACGGTTCATTTGTGACACGCACCGTTAAAGTACGTGACGTCTCCATCAAATGACGACATCAAGGAGCGATCGTCTCACTACCCCCAAGTGATGGTAAATATTGGACAGTTACAACTGTTAGGCTATCAAAAGAATAAATAAAAATCAAACATGTTCCACACCATTTGATAATCATACAATACAATACAATTTTATTTATATGGTCAACATACCCGGTAATCTCTTTTGAGACCTATCCGACAACCGGGCCTTTTGCTGGTTTTGCTGGAGGGTGGAATCAGGCTCAATTTAGGCCAGATTATCATCTTTGGTGTTATGGTCTGGAAGGGTTGAGGACCCAATTGCAAGGATGCAGGGAGGCAAGGCAACTGTGTACTTAAGAAGTATTTCATTGCAAAACTGTAAATCAAAGAAAACAAGGCACTCTGGAATCAACAAAAATACAGAATTAACTAAATCCGACAAAAAGTCGATACAAGGTAGCGACCGAACAATCACAGTGTTTTATTGTTGATTTTTACATGCTCGTATTAAAAGCTTAATTTTACACGTGCATAAAGAATGTTAAAATGTCATTTGCGTGGACCATGAATAAAGGTTTGATGTTCTCCTATGGAGAAAATTGTTGGAATAAATCAGGTGTAATATTGCTCATTCTTTCCAGTTTCACTTGGAGATAAAACTGCATACGATACGTCTCGTGTGGTAAATATATTCGAAAAGCACTTGTGTGCACAAGCTGTCCTCCCAGAAAATGAATGGACAACATAACATAGGGATGACAGTTAATGTGTGATGAAGTGCAGACAAAAAAAAAAAACCAACAGTTGGAACGCAATTACACTCTCAAGTAAAACATGGCAGTAGAAGGTAGAAAAACAGATTAAAAGAAAAGGAGGGCCAGAAATTCAAAGAATGACTAGGTGGACCTCCTCAATTAGATGTGACATCATGTGCAATGTTTCACAACTTGTTACATGTTTTCCTTAGAAACCACAACCTCCTTGTGTGTGCGGCCCACACTACCAGAATTTCCCAAAGGTATTCAGTGATGAAAATAAACATCTGAAATAAACCTGACTTCATTTGAGGGGTTAACTCAACTGAGTCACATCTAGCCTGCGTTTATGATAAATGGTCCAGAGCCGCCTCTGACTGTCAAGGCAACGACCTGCCTCATGTAAATAAGTAAGTATGGAAACTAAACGACTAAATCTATAAAACTCTGAGGTATATTATAAGTGGCTAAACATTTGCACACATACTAGTACAAGCCTCTTAGAAATATGTGCCCTTCATGCCATTTTTTTTTAATTAAATGTATGTGACTTTTGCTGTAAAGCTGTAAATTGTTGTCCACCCTGTCATTATGGGGTCACTGCGCCTTTAAGCCACCCGCTGATGTTTTCAGTGACATTTGCAAAAAGCATTTTGTATTCTTAAATGGAGGCTAAAACAGTGGCTCGTAGCAGAAGAAATATTTATATACACTTGTGTTTTGACATTTTTGTCGCATTGTGTGTGTTTTGGGATGTTGTCAACCTTAATATTTCCACTGTGTCGTAGTGAAATATCAATTGATATATAAAAAAAAAAAAACTTTCAGAAATAAGTTGCTAAGTAAAGGTCCAACATGTGCTCAATGAAGTGCTAAAATTAGCCCAAAAATGTCCACCCTGTCAGCATATTTTGCTGTTTGCACTTAATGTTTTTTAATTTACATATAAGAAATGACCAATATGCATTTTTGAAAGCATAGCATCTACTGCTTATAATGGTTATCAAGTTAAATGGAAAATATCAACTTTTTTGTGGTGAAATGGAACTCTCAGAAGTGCCTTTAACGATATTGACTTTCGAGGATAAACATGAGTAATGTTGTCCCCATTTAATACTTGACCTAAAGAAAGCAAAAGAAGGATAATTGCAACTTCTCATAGCAAAGCCAAACCACCACCAATCAACGGTCCTGCAATCATGGCTGACATGCACAAAAACAAGCACAAAAATGTATAGAGGTGAAGTGTTCAGCAAAACTCCGAGACTGGTTTCAGAGATTTGTCAAACGTGAATAGGCTGGAGTTTTACTCAACACACTGAGTGACTTGAAGTTGTGCTCTTACAATTATTGGCGTGTGAGATCATCAATGTACCCAGATAGCAGATGACTCTGCTGGGTAAAAAGTAAAAAAAAAAAAAAAAGGAATCAGAAAAATAAACTCCAGTAGAGATACCTCCAAATGTACTTTAGTTCACGAACAAAATACAGTATTTTTCCGTCACGTTACTTGCCCCCTCTGGTTCTCCATCGACTGCACTGTATGCCGTGCTCTTCCTCAGCCTTGACCCACACTGGACTCGAGTAACATTTCCCACCAGTTACATTGTTTCGCTGTGCATGTTTCCTATTTTCTGCAAATTAATTTCCTCGACCCGAGGTCAAAAGGGAACTGCGATAAGCCTTTGCCATATATGGCCGTATCTTTTGTTGCCATCAGAATGTGGCGTCTATTAGATTTGTGTCTCCAAGACAGGAAGCAGGCCCTACTTTATCACTTCTGTGGATAAAGAGGGATGGAATGAAGGTGGTAGAAAGGGTCAATTAAACACATGGTGTTCACATACGGCAGATCCTCATTCGTAGTGTGTGTGTGTGTGTGGGGGGGGTGTAAACAGGAAGCGTATCATGGAGGCGGCCTCTGGCCATTCATATTCAAAGTGTTCCAAAAGTGCTATTAAGTGCTTCTTGGCTGCCAAGAACAGCAAAGGTGTCATTAACGCTTGGAGTATTCACGATTACTTTCAAGTGTAGTGAAAGCAAGTACTCGGTGCTATTTTGTTGGCATGGATTTTATACTCGGTAGCAGGTTTTTAAATCCATATTTTTGATTGAAGAGCAAAAAAAAAAAAAGTGTTTTGGTGATTTAACTTCAACGTGTGCCTGACTTTATCTCATGTATTTAAAAGAAAAATGTGAAAATGTGCTAATGATTTTGCCCTTACTGATTTTGCCCTTATCAAAACGTGTACATGAGTTTATTGGTCGAAGAGCAGCAAAAGATTTTGCCTAATGGAATTTATTCCTTCATTTCATTATTTATTCATATTTAAAAAAAAAAAAGATTTGCCTTATTTTATTTTTTATTGTGCTTTTTATTAACTGCACAGGCTTTGCTTTTCAGTACCATTTTAACCTTTTTCATGATTTTGTTCAAAAATAAGTTAACAGCTCTAAAGTATAGTATAGTATAGTATAGTATCGTATAGTATAGTATAGTATAGTACAGAGGTGGGCATTCCGTCTGACCGACAGAGCGGTCCGTCTTCCGTCCATGACGGATGCCTGTTTTGCAGGTGTTCCGTTACTGACGGAAGCGCGGTTTGAAATACCATGACGGACTGACCGACAGACGATTACAGTTTGCTTCGGCTTGAAAAATAGACGGATTGACGGACGGGTACTCAGGCTGCTGACGGATGATGACAAATGATGGACTGACACATTTTTGTAAAATGCCCACCTCTGGTATAGCATAGTATATGTACGGTTCTATGGTCATCATGACAGTTTGTCATCCCTGGTCAAATCCCCGAGAGGCTGGCAGAGCTTGAGTTTTGCCGACACAGCAAACTTTCCGACTGACAATTGGATCAAGCGCATGGAACAAGTGGTCACAATCAAGAAGGACGTTAAAGAATGAGAGTGCTTTGGCCCAATCACATTAGAGCTGCACGGGGCTGCCAATTAAGACTGATTGCGCATCGACTTCGATCGGCTTAACACATTTGGCTAAAGTTGGAGCTCTTTTGACCTTTGAGAAGCCGTAAAGAAAAAATGTTTGATCATTCAGGAGACTTTAAAGTTTCTGGACACTCTTAAGTGATTTTTTCTGCTTCTTCTTCTGCTTGAGGTTACGTTTTTACAGTATTTGCTTTGATGGATGTGTTTTTAGTGTGCTATTTTATGTTCAGGATCTATTTTTCTGTTATTGTTATTGTTGTGGGGGGCACAAATTGTTGTGGCTTTGTAGGTAGAATTCGTTCCTGTTGTGCCCACATATAAGGCTGTTAGTTGCTCAACAGTCCATGGCCTCCATTGTTGTATTTTGTGCTTGATAATGTACCACACATTTTCAATGGGAAACTGGCCTGGACTGCTGGCAAGTGACCCCCACATCTCATACATTACCATCAAAGGTGCAGGCTTTTGAACTTTTCCTGTTTGGGCAGGAAAAAACGACATTCATGATTTCCAAAAACAATTTGAAATGCGGACTCGTCAGACCACAGCACGCTTTTCCATTTTGTGTTGGTCCACCACTGATGAGCTCGGGCCCAGAGAAGCCGGTGTCATTTCTGGGGTGTTCCTGATACGTATACGGCTTTCGCTGTGCATGGTAGAGGTTTAACTTGCATTTGTAGATATAGCGACAAACTGTGTCAACTTACAACGGTTTTCCAAAATGCGACTAGCACACCACATCTTAAAGGAATGGAAAAAGCCACTTTGATTGGCCATGATTGAAGGCGAATGTGACAACTACCAAAGCAGTGCAGCCCTCCCTCTCACAAGTCCACCGGCCAATATTTTTTGGTCTTGTATTTTGAACACTTGGATAATATATATGGTTGATTCATGGAAAATTCCATTTTTTTTCTTCAAATTCATTCTCTTTACTTTGGGGAAAAACTTTCTTTTTTTTTGGGTTGTTTTTTTTCCCCCGGGTACACCTTATATCTACTTGTGGTATGGCAACACTTGTTTACGCCTTATATGTGGATATGTGGACACAAAGCTGAGCCCGATCGATCAAAGACCGAATATACAGGATTGGACACTGTTAGTCTTATGTTAGTCTTATCAGTGTAGGAAAAGGTCACTCTGACGACAGCCCACAAAGTAGTGCAGCAGGCTGAAAAAGGGGAGGCACAGCACAGTCAGCCGTTATGAAAGGCCCACACTCAGCAACAACACAAAACACACTAAGGCAGGTTCCTGTTGCCGGGAATGAGGGAAACTGGAGTTTTCCCAAGTATAAAAACAACCTAAACTGACTCCGATTCAGATTGCTCAAACTAGAAGTTTAAGTGCAAACAGAGCTGTAGGAAAGTAGCAAACCAGTATTTTTTGTTGTTGTTGCAGTTGTAACTCCCAGCTCAGAATCAACAGTGTGGCTTGAGATACCGGATGGAAGAAGCAAGAGTTTGGAGGAGCTACTGGCAGAAAGCCAAGGTGATACCAGGACACATGCCAGTTCACCAATTAAAGCAGATGGCAGGAAAGTGAGTGTAGAAGAAATACTTTATTATGATAGTGTGACTACGTCTTCATAGATATTGGCCACTCACGTTCAACAGGACATTATCGGTTATGTGTATTATTAAACACAATATTTTTGTAAACATAGTCCAGGAAAGTCCATATTCCATATAGTCCAGGATTACGCTGGAGAATAGTTTGGATTTTTTTTTTTAATATTACCAACACATCAAGCACACGTGATATGACATTTATGACATTTGAAATACTTTACATTCACATTTTGTAATAAACAATTTGATAAATACAAGATTAGATATAACAAAAGAATATAGATTTTATATCTTCTTATGTATTCCACATATATTTGTGTATACATATATATTTGTATATATATATATATGTATATATATATATTTGTATATATATATATATATATATTTGTATATATATATATATATATATGTATATATATATATATATATATATATATATATATATATATATAAACTCTGTGGCTTCACTGCTTTCTGTAAAGTTTACAAGTCAATTTTAAAAAATAAATTAAAATAAAAAAAAGGCAATTTTTATCATGGCACTTGTATGGCAATCAAAAACAAACCGTAGATGCTTGTGGCATTCCAGCATATTTTATAGCGGTGTTTCCAAACTGCAGGTCAGGAGCCCAAAGTGGGCATTTTTTTTTTTTTTTTTGGGTGGGGTTTGACAATTCTTTTATTAATCATCACACGTTTGAATCATGCCGATTCAATTATTTATGTTGACAATAATGTAATGTTTCTCATCATGACTGTATGTATAGTAACGTCACTTCTATATTGGATGTTTATGTTATGACAGTACGTGCGCATTTAGGTTAAGGTCAGGTCTGTTTGGGGTAAACCCTGCTTGACGCAAACTTAAAAAGCCCAACAAACAATCCTCTCTCTTGTCAAGCCTTAGAAGCACTGGACAACACACAGCAACATTACAAAAAGTATAAAGGAGTGTTAGGACCACGCTGAAAAAACAATGTTACAAGAATAAAGTCACAAAATTGCAAGAATACATTTTATTTTTGCTAATCATCTGAGAATAAAGCTGTACCTTTTCTAAGGTAAGAAGATCTAACTCTTACGAGAACGAAATCATATATTTAAAGGAAAACAGTCATATAAGTTAAGGAAATAAGTTATTTTACATTTAGAATATATATATATATATATATATATATATATATATATATATATATATATATATATATATATATATATACCGGTATATAAAATCTCATAAACCTTACTTTTATTCTTGTAGCAATAATATATGTACCTATATTTTTTTTTCAGAGTGGTCTTATGACTCCTTCATTGAAAACAGTTTGAAACAGTTAACACCATTTATTGCGCTGAAATTTCACCTCACATTCAGCACATTTTTTTCTCTTTGGAGTTCTGCGTGGATATTTTGATTTCCCTCGTCTTTGCAATTCAGTGACTCAAAAAAAGTGCGCCCTTGTTAGGCCCTGTAGGACCATTAACCTCCGGAGAGAGATTGCCATCCACAAACCGTGTCTTTGTATCGATATATACTCATAATATATATGTTGCGGCTTCCTGAGTCAATACAGTTCATTTTTACAATTTTTTTAAACCGCTCCCGAAAAGCACTTTAAAAAATAAACGGAGTGTCTCGCTCGATTAAGGCACAGATAAGCCCCCCAAAAAAACTAGCAAATATGGTCACTTAAATAAAAAAACAACAATAACATTCATAAGGCCAAAAAAGGTAACAAAAAAAGTACGTTGTGTGTCATCTTTTGGTTTCGATTCAGTGCCTTACAGGAGATAACAGTCGACATTGCTGAAGTTGAGTGGAATGAATGCAATACTAAACACTGTCTACTAGTACATGTATCTAATGACGTGACAGGACTTGTGGACTGCTTTGATATCAAGTGCTTGAAAAAAAAAAACCTTGCTAGGTAAGGTTTTTCAATTGCGTTAAAAAAAGGCCCCTCTTGTCTTGGGTTGGCGAGAATCGACAGAAGATCCTTGGGGGTATTCATCAGATGGCCAACCAGTGCCTGAGCTGAAAAACAGAAAGAAATTGGGAATGTTTGCTGAAATATTCTAAAGAATGGCAGACATATTTTGGCAAAAATGACTTACTTTAAACTGCCGGATGTTTCCCTCCGCCACCAAGTGGTGTTCGTGTTCAGGAGTGATGCAATAGGCTATTTTCTGCAAAACAATCAAATTACATCGGTGTCAACAATCAGAACAAGTATTCAGTAGACAGTGCCTACGTTTACATGGACAAAATGTAATTCCAATTACGATTGGATACACTGTTTTCATGGACACTGAAAATATTGATTCAAACTTGCGTGTTCATGCATCCTACATTCCATCAGAACAAATTATTTTGACATGCGCAGATTGACCAAATATACAGGAAATAGTAGTCGAAGAAGAAGAAACTGTCGTGACTTCCCTGTCAACAAAACATCGCTCCGTCCATTTGTACTTTAAATGTTAGAGTTATTTTGCATATTATTCCCAGTTGCGCTGTTACGTCGAATTAACGGAAGACGGACCGGCAAAAAAGAGTCAAGTACCCATCTCTGATAATTTGAATGCTTTCTAACAAACCTCCCAATGATAACAGCATAGCTTTGGGAGGCTATTTTGAGATCATTCAAATAAAGTCAAGCAGAGGCTGCAAAAACTCAAGAAACTCAAAACAAAGCTGCTAACAAATAAGACGCCCTCTGTTAAAATGTAATTTGACCTGTTAAGATGTTTTGGATTGAAGTAGCTTTTGATTTCAGCAAATAGAGCTTCCCAATGCTGCAAATTCAACAAATGGACTAATTTCAGTTCTTTACAATGCATAAAATGTCTTAAAACACTTTGAAAAAGTTACTGTTATCATTGGAAGGTTTGTTTCAAAACATTCAAATTATGCTCGTACAGTTGATGACTTCTAAATGATGCTGAGTGCCATTTGCATCTACTGTTAAAAAAAAAAGAAATCGTAGAAAGACATCATACGCATCACAATTTGAAACACGGTGTATTTATCCAGGTAAGGCAATTGAAACGGATTCCCTTTTGCAAAGCCGATCTGGCTGCAGACAGCAGAGTAAAACAAAATAAAAGCAAATACAAATACAAATACATACATATACATGAAGAAATGAACTCGGCTGAATTGCAATTAAAACTTTACATTATTTCAATGCAGACGTTTGAGTGCAGAGTAGCAACAGGAAGTGCCAATGAGGATACCGGGATGCGGGCGCACTTTATTATCATAACGGCGGAGCGACGCTGGCACAGAAGGGATGAAACGACTGTCCAGTACTTTGATGATTGCCATCGTAAATTCTTGAGCGCTTCAGTCCGAAAGCAAAATGATTATTTTGGACATGTTTTAAAGGGGGGGAGACACCCCCTCCGGCTTCAAAGCGTAACCACAACAGCAATTACGCTGGCTTCCATTATGCAACGTCTTTTGAAACATGTTCCGCCGCAATTGGCATCTATAAACATCACACTAGCTACCCTCACAAGTGCTCATACCTATTTATCTTGCTCAAAAGAGTTTCACTGACCTCTCTGAAGGTTCCTGGCACACTGCAGAACTTGTAGACAGCGTAGATGGGGACGAACAGCATGGACGACATGGCCACGCCCCATCCCAACACGTTGGACCAATGGGGGAAGACATAATCGTCGTACTTGAGGCCCGACGAGGTCACCGTGCTGGCGATGACTACAAACTGCCATCGAAGGGAAGGACAAGCAGAAAAAAGACTTAAAGTAATGCAGCTGTTACTCAGAAAATGGGATATGCACCTTCACTAGTCTAAACACAGCATTCTGATTAATATTGTTTGTGGAATAAGAGTTAACCCACCCATTTTCAGCCATTTCCGAGGGCGGCCATTTTGTCACTTCTGTCGACTGAAAATGACACAGCTGCTCAGGGCTCAGATAACGACCAATCACGGCTCAGCTGCAGAAAACAGGGGAGCCTTGTTTGGTCGTTACCTGAGCCCTGAGCAAATGTGATGTCATTTTCAGTCGACAGAAGTCACAAAATGGCCGCCCCTTAGATGGCTAAAAATGGGTGGATGTTGGTGCTTAACTTATATTCCACACATGCAATATTAGTCATAATGCCTTGTTCCAACTAGTGGGCCTGCATAGAACATATTATTGGAAAAAAAAATTGGGGCCCCTGCGGCCCCCGTCCACCCAAGCTAGAGCTACCTGCGTGCTGCGTGCTCCATTATTTGTTGTTATTTCTGATTCATCACTATAGTGAACAAAAAGAGCATACGAAGCAGCAAAAGTAAAACAATCGCGACTCTTCTGTACAGTGTAAAGCGTCAACGTGGAAGTAAAAGTAAAAAAAGTACAGGCTCTGAAATGTACTTTGTGAGTAAAAGTAAACTATTTTTACCGGATGTTTCTTCATGTCATATAACTTGAAGGCTCGCCACTTAACGCAGCCTTTAAACTGACTGAATTGTTTTTAACTGTTATGTGATGAATCATGCTACCTCTTGAAATCAAGTTTTTATTAACTGCCAGACATTTTCAGACTCTCTTTTACCCTAACGTTTGAAAACGTTGAACGGCTGGACTGTGAAAAGACAAGTAAATCCGTCAAAGGCAGCGAATGACTTAGGGGACTGAGGTTTCATTCAAACATCCATCCATCCATTATCTGTACCGCTTCTCCTCACAAGGGTCGCGGGGCGCGCTGGAGCCTATCCCAACTGTCTTCGGGCAGTAGGCGGGGGACACCCTGAACTGGTTGCCAGCCAATCGCAGGGCACACAGAGACAAACATCCGCACTCACAATCACACCTAGGGGCAATTTAGAGAGTCCAATCAACTTACCATTCATGGTTTTGGAATGTGGGAGGAAACCGGAGTACCCGGAGAAAACCCACGCAGGCACGGGGAGAACATGCAAACTCACGACCCCTGAACTGTGAGGCGGACGTGCTAACCAGTCGACCACCGTGCCGCCCTTCGTTCAAACAGTACAAAACTAATGTCATTAACCAGGGCCAAGCTAAGGAAAGAGTAATTATTTAGCTGTCCCTCGATATGGTTTCTCAGAATTGACGGGGAATTCTTGTAGGCGTCAAGCTCGTGGACATTAGGTTTACACAGGACACAATGATTTGCCAAGAATCCTTAGAGCCAACAAATGCAAACATTTCCCACATGTAAGCTCACGGTTGGGCGTCAGCCAGCTGCTGACTCTGGAGCTGGGCTCGTTCCGAGTCGAGCGCATATCGTTGACAGTTTCAATCAAGTATTTATACTTGGTTACTTCCCATCCCTGCTGAGATGTTTCAGGCATCCAAGCTCATGTTACCCTTTTTCTCAGTGCTTCAACAATTGCGTCCACTTGCTGCTAAGTGCTTTTGTCTCCCGCCGCGGTTTCCCAGTAGTTTGAGCCTTTGAAGGACGAGCGGGATAAATGAGTTACGAAAGCGCCGGAGCTGCACTGTGTCCGCCTGCGGCAAGTTGGCTTGGCGACAGAAGTGGAGGCCATAATGTTGTTGCGCGTTGACCTGGCCATTGTCAAGGTGTTAAGTACATTAGACAGACGGCTGGCTACAGCCTTTCTGGCGTGTGTGTACATTAGCGTCGGCTGTGGTTTGCTCCCGATGACATTCTTGATATGCAACAGGAGCGTGAATGTCATATTGAATGCATTTGGTTCGTTTCAGTAGCACTGAACCATAATAAAATCATGTTCTATACCACTTATCCTCTAACTAACTAACCCTGTCTATTAAGTGGATATTAAAATGAAACGGAGACATAAGCCCGGTTCGCACGGCAGAATAATCAGTCGGATTTTAGCCTCGAATCTCCCGTCCCGACAAGCCTAGGTCGGCCGCGATTGTCGCAATGGCTCCAAAGATCATTTTAGCAGATAATCCTGCCGTGTGTGGTGTGCTCAGACTGATCTCGACCGCTCGGGAGGACGTCCAACCTCAAATCGGGGATGTTCAACATGTTGCATTGTTTTGGCACGTCTTCGCACCGTGTGTGATGTGCCTCAAGGGCAAACAAGCATGCAGACGGTTGACAGTGAACATACAGTATATCTTAACCATATATCATGTTACAATGGTTCAAAGTCCACAAGCACGTCATCTGTATCACAACCTTACTTAGGAGCTCCCGCGATCATCTGCATCCGCCCTTACTGCTCACAAAAATTCAGGCACATCCTCCGAGGGCTCACGACACCGTCACGTTTATATTCCGATGTATTTCATTGGCTAAGAGACCAAGAAATTGATTAAAAAAAAAAAAAAAAAAAAGACGTATACGCTCTCTTGGCTCTAGTGGTAGAAACGCGGCCATGCTCTACCGGCCTTGATGGGTAAAACAAACAAGCCAACTTAATCCAGTTGAAGCTTACTATTTTCACTGGTTATTGTCAAAAAAACAACCACCCAGACATTAAAAATAGGCGACAATTACGCTACACAGCTTCCACAAAACAAGGAAACTAAGTAGTTTGGCCATCACTTCTGCAAACATATATCAAACGCACTTATCAAACAAAGTGTAGTGTGTGTTGGTGTATTTGCTATTTTCACCACTTTAAATTGGCAAAAGTTGCAGAAAAATTATAGATGGACTGATTTGTGGAAAAAAATTAATTTGATCATATTTGCCCATACGAGTTCTCCGCCAGACAGCGACGATATACGCCATGTACTGCATGAACATTGCACCGTACATAACAGGGATGTGTGTGTATACATAGCATACAGTATACTGTATTTCCCTTACCAAAAGAAAAGCAGGGCTGACAAATTTCCAGCACAGTCTCCAGTAAAGTCCTGGCTTGAAGCCCATCATGCGCTCAATATCTTCGCTGAAGCGGTCCACGCCTGGAAGTAGATGATCAAATTTTCGAGTCAACTTCTGTGATCCCAAAGGACAAGCCCTCAAAGCCCCCCAGATGTGATCTGAGCTGACGTGATGGCTTGGCACATGGTTCCTAATAATCATGTCCTTAAAAATTAGTCCTTGTTTTGATTTGACTTGGCTAGGCTGCCAATGGATTACCATCTCTTTGGGTCCTTCTGGTGCTATATTTGGAAAAGTCGATGTCCGTGCTTTGAATCATTACGATACCTGGAAAATAATTGGATTTCAACACAATACAAGCAGGCATATTTTGCCATATTTCATCCAATTGTGGCCTCTGTTCGAATAGACGCCATGCCCCAAAAGTTCCACTTGAACGAACAAAATATGCACATCAAATCGTCACCACCTGTTACATTTAAAAAAATATTTTAGCCGCAATGATAAGAAATGTTTTTTTTCTCAGCCAGTTCGTCAGTCAATTGATGCATCATTGGACGAGAGACCTGCCAATGGTGGCGACGTCTCAAAGAAAGTTACCAAATTTGAAGGAACATTTTCATTGGACAAAGACACTTATACTCTTATATGTAATGGTATGAAAAAAGCGGGGCCTCAGGGTTACAGAGGGACCGATATGTTTTTTTTCTTAGGAGTGATACCGATTATTAGTAGTCAAGAAGGCAGATAATCGGTATTTGGAGTCAATGTTGATTTTCAGTCAAAATAAAATATTGTCAAAATCAAAAAAAGTTAAAACTCTGAACTTTGTTGAAACGTCTTCAAGCATATGTTTTTTGAACAATTTTTCAGATTTGCATAATGTTGATATTATTATTCTACATTTTGGACAATATACAAATTAGTTGTAAAATTCAAACAAAGTTCAGGGAGCATATAGAGTCATCAGAGTGTCTTAAAAAGTTCAATGAAAATGTAAACAATAGCTCCATATAGTTTTCTGCAGTAAATAAAGTTCTCCAAAATTTCACGACGAATACAATTTGACTAATCTTTGTTTTGATCTCATAAAGTTAACTGATAATTGAAATAAATAGCTTCTTGAAGTTAACACAGTTTTAAATTGATTTATTATTAGCCACCAGATATAAAAAAAAAAAAGAAAAAAAAAGGCAGACACTAATATTCGTCAAATGCCAAATATCGACGCTGATACGGCCCGGCAGATAATTGGTCTATCCCTACTCAAGGTACACGGAATTATGAGAGGTTTCAAATATCATTCAGTCATTGTTAACGCAAAGCCTGCAGGCTTTTTATGGAAAGAAAGAAATGTCAGGAAAAGCCTACAAGAACATTTGAAATGTATGTGGGGGTTCACCAGTTGCACTTTAGTGGGAGGAGCATGCTGACTCACATTTACATGAGTAGTGCAGTTTATAGGTCACATTAATGGTGAAAAAAAAGTTTTGATGTGACTTTCTAGCCACTCAATACTGTTTGATAGACACTTAATGGTTTTGAACAGCCGAGTATTTTCTTTTCCCCATAAAAAGAAAATAATGACTAGCATTTTTCCATCTAAGAAAACTTTAAATCCACAGTTACATCAACTATTCAGAGAAAAAGAGCTCTCGGTGAATTCCCAAACCAAATTAAAGAATAAAGATTTCTAATCTGGCATTGGAAAATGGCAATTTCCTTTCTAATCTCCGCTGAGTGTCTCCATTAATCCTTCGCATGTGTATTGCCGGGCCACACCCGACAGGTCACACAAAGGTGAACAAGCCAATATACTGCAAAAAAAAAAAAAAAAGAAAAGCCGATTAGGCAAAGCCAATCGCTAATTGAAAAAAAAAAAAAACTAGTTTGAAAAGGATGATTAAATTGAATCGTTATTTAATTATAGAATCTACACAGGTCCATCAATAAAAGCTGCATCTACAGTATTTATGAAAGAATTCATTGCAGTTCTCGACAACCTGCGTCGAATCATTGCAATCGGAGTCTATTCATTTACAGGAAAACACATGTCATGCTCTTAAGTGTCACCTGTCATTAAAAGGACAAAATGCTTTGGTTGTTGCTTCCGTAGACACTTGCGACGGTTTTCCGTCGCTCCGTTTCAATTAAGAAAACAGACGACGCGGTGAGGTTGTTCCAAAGGCGGGGACACGGGGTAATAGAATTCCATACCATAAAACCAGGACACGCCGATGGCCTCGATCAGCACAGCGAAGAGAATGGATGTCCCGGCGGCGTACTTGTCCAACAGAGTCAACACGTAGATTCCCCCCTAAAGAGGCAAGGAGATGTCTTTGAGGGTTTTTTTGTTGTTGTTTGCTTGGCAGATAAATCAAAACGTTGTTGCACTCAGCACTCAATCGTCTCCCGTTACAGATCTAATTATTCACCAGTGCATAAGTAAGTCCTCGGTGGTGCTCGTCAGCAGTCATTTTAGTGAGTGGGCTCTTTGACTCGTTCGCTATCTTGCATTCCAAATCTCATGCGAGGGATGGAGCAGGCGGAGGACATGGGTTCACTTTTCGAATCATTTCACTGATTCCAAGAACAGAAGCCAATCAATTAATTTTGCTTCCGTTGGGAGTCTTACTGAAGTTGGGGAGGAAAAAAAGCAGACCTTGCATCCTGGATGCTTTTTTTCTTTAAACGGTAATCGGCTAATCAGAGTTCGTCTTTTGATGGCTGCCTTGAAGGAGCGCCTTTGTGGTTTTCCAGGCATCATGAGATGTGTGTCCCTTGGAGGCGGCCACACGTTTGATTTTATTCCACCGTGCTTTGATACGTGCTGGCGGGTCGTCATGGATAATCGATGACAAATAGGTGAGTGTTGATATTTTATTCTTAATTTAAGGATCTGATGAAGAGGGGAAAAAGACAACAAATCGGTCATTTTGGCTGCTCGCAGAATACCAAGAGGCATTAGCTGTGTCCAAGATTGAAGGATAGATTTGAAGGCCGCGTGAATTCGGACACCAGCGTGCGGTCGAGTCAGGCCCGAAGTTACGATAAATTTAGCCTTTGGAGGACGCAGCCTACAAATGTGGTCACAGCCTCAGTTATGACCAGAATTTTCCGGACTCATGTTCACCAGATTTAAAAACAGCTGCCAGCTACTTGGAAATTGTTTTTACGAAGCGTTTTGCTTTTATAATGCGTTAAAACAATCACAACTACTGTGCTAAATAGACAAACGAATTCAACCTTGATAAATGATGCCGTCACGCTAATAACATAACTGGCTAACTTTGAGACAGAATTTTTGCAATATCTGCAATATATATTTCCTCAAAAAGTGGCAAAACTTTAGGGTTTCAAGTCAAGGTTAGCGTTTGAAAGCAGGCTTTCAATTTCGGGATTTAGCCTAGGCTCAGTTTTTTAAATTAATTAAACCTTTAAACTTTTAAGGCTTCAAATGAGGGCTTAAAATCGAGTTTCCAATCTCACCTTGGGTTTCAGGCCAGGTTTAGGATTTTAAATGAGCGTTTCTATTTGGGTATCCAACCTGGGTTAAAATTTCAAGACAGGGTTAGGGTTTCAGTATAGGTTTCAAGGTTAGGGTTTAAAGAAGGGTTTCAATTCAGGTTTTCAGCCTAGGCTCAGGTTTTTGAATTAATTAAACCTTTAAACTTAAGGTTCCAAATGAGGGTTTCCACCTACGGTTAAGTTTTCAAGCCAGGCTTAGGACTTTAAATGAGGGTTTCTAACTTGGGTGGGTCAGGGTTTCATAATTGGCTTTCCAACTTGGGTTAAAAACTCAAGACAGGGTTAGTGTTTCAGTATAGGGTTTCAAGACATGGGGCAAGGTTTTAAATTTAGCTTTGGGATTAAAGCTTCACGTTTTAGGGTTTCAATTTACAATCTGAATTCTGTCAAAATAGGGTTTCGAAACAGAAGGGTTATTCGTTTCATATTCGGGTTCTGAATAGAAACCTTGACTTTGGAGGTTCCACTGTAAGTAATTGGAGCCTGCTGTCCAAGCAGGACAAGCGATTGCCTATTTCAGGATTGAGGCCCAGGGGATTGGTGAACCTTGTGATCCTCACATTGGTAACGCAGAGCAGCGCAAAGAGGAAGGTTCCAAAGGCTGTGGCGAAGGTGAACAGCTTCCTGTTCCTCTTGAGGATCTTGAAGTCGTCTGTCAGGCCTGTGATGACAGCCTCCATGCCGCCCATCTGATGGACAAAACAGACACCAGATGTTTTCCTTTATTATTTGGAACCAAATTTAAGGCAGGCCAAATGGGTGGAGGGGGGCGGGGGGTTTGTAGAACAGATCCTGGGTCAGTTTTAGACTGAATAAAAAGGGGGAAAAAATGCAATGAATTTTTGTTTTTACACTTTTTTTAATACATTTGTAATATTTTGTTTTTTTATTTTTTATTAGTATTGGAATATTAAAGCAATAGCTCACACCATTTGTAAAATTATTATAGTTGATTTTCTTTATCAGTAAAACAATCAGATAATGTAAATACCGTGAGCTTTTATGAATTGTTATTTTTCAAATCATTGACATGACAAATAAAAAAATTATGTAATGAAAAGGTGTTTTACTCATGACAGAATTTAAAAGAAAAATATATATAAAGGACTGCATGGTATTTTTGTAAAATACTTTTTTTTCAAGACTATTTCAAATCAAACCAAAACCGATGATGATTCAGTTTCTGGTTTAGTCCATAACACGTCAGAAAATATTAAACAATATTGATCCTTGTTTTCCAAATTCAACGCAGATGTTTACATATAGTTTAATTTGATACAACACAAACATAATCAGTCTGCTTTCATGGCTGTCTACGGAAATCTGAGAACATTCACTGCTGCGAGGCTGAAATTCAGAGGATTTGGACAATTTTTAATGAAACAAGATCTCGAAACGATTAATCCATTGTCAAAAATAATGATCAATTCATTTGATAAACCATTAGATGTCGATTAATTGTTGCACCTGTACAAATTTGCATCCATACCTTCATTCTGAATCTGTGATGTTTGAGCTGTCGGTCGTGACTCACCGAACTGTCGATGCCGAGAGTCAGCAGCATGATGAAGAACACAATAGCCCAAAATGTTGAGCCCGGCAGTGTGGAAATGGCCTCTGGGTAGATGATGAACACCAATCCGGCCCCTGTATGCACACAAACCAACATGGAAAGACATGGTGTATAGTTTATCGATCCAGACATTCATTTTCTTCCTCAAACTGGGGTTCATAACTTGCACCTTCGCAAAATAATTTGCATATTCCATTTCCTTTTTTGAAAAGCGCAGACTTCCATATGGTGACCGGCACGCCAATAAAACAAGTGTACTAAAGCAATTTTTCCAGCCCACTTGACCAATAAAAAACTCAGATATAATTGTGACATATGTATAAGTGAGGAAAGCTGACATTGTCACATTTTTTTTTTTTTTTGCATCTTGGAAGCACATCCCCACGTCAAAAGTTTCCACGATAGGGGGCGGCCATTTTGTCACTTGCTGTCGACTGAAAATGAGAGTTGCTCAGGGCTCAGGTAACGACCAATCACGGCTCACCTGTTTTCCGAATCTGAGCCGTGATTGGTTGTTACCTGAGCCCTGAGAAGTTGTGATGTCATTTTCAGTCGACAGAAGTGACAAAATGGCCGCCCCTGAGACTGCTAAAAAGGGGTGGATTGTACTGCTGAACTCATATTCTGAAAATTGCAAAGATTTTTGGGGGCTTGACTTTGTCAAAGTATGGAAATAGCGACATCCAGGAAGCGCTAGTCCATAATATATGACAGACTCAGACATGCAACGAGAAGAGAATTCCCTAATAGCAACACGTGCTATTCGGGGGAACACTGGCAACACAATCAGTGTCTCGCCAATTTCTGCTCCAGGAAGTTTATAGTTAATACACAACCTAATGCGCATACATCTGATAATCCAATTTGGTGACAAATACAATTGAGAGGAAACGATGCATTTATTCACCCTCGGTCGCCACGTCTTCAATTTTCACGCCGTGTTTGTACGCCATATAGCCCAGCACGGAGAAGATGGCAAACCCTGAGAAGAAACTGGTGACGCAGTTCACAGTGCTGGTCAACAGAGCATCCCTGGAGAGACAAAATGTCAATACAAATTATTTGAATAATCGTCAGTTAGTACAAATCATTTGAATAATTGTCAGTTAGTTCGCGAGTGAGTTGGCTCAATGTGGTGAGAGAACATCAGGTGTGTCACGGGAAATGACCCAATTCCATTTCTTTATAAATGCCAGACTATTGAGAGTACCTGAAAGTAAGCCACACCCACTCAATTTAAAAAAGAAGTCAAGTCAACAATGATTACAACAATGTAAACACACTATTGTGATTAATAGTGCGGTTGTGGAACATGAAGGAGCAAAATCCCATTTTGATGCATCTCAGAGGGCGGCCATTTTGCTTGCCACTTGCTGTCGACTAAGAGTGACATCACAGCTGCACAGGGCTCAGGTAACGACCAGTCACGGCTCAGCTTGCGAACGTCACATGGCCAAACTCAGAAACAGGTGAGCCGCGATTGCATGAGCTGGCTGCCGACATCTCGGAGGTGTCGCCGCTTCCTGACATTTGACCGAGAACCTCTGAGAATTGGGACACGCCTTCCGTTCTCGCCAAGCGTGTATCCTCATTTTGCCACGCTTATAACATGAACAGCTTTGTTTTCAATTAAACAGGTCCAAGTTTTACACATTTGTGAGTAACTTGAGAATCATGAATATGAATAGTGTATTATTATTGCAGTATTTTTGTTTGTTCCCCACACCAAAGGTGACGCTGTCCTTGTATTTGCCTCTCATTCCGTTGGTCAGGGGTCCCTAATCAAGCGTCACTTCAGTATCATTTGGAAAAATCCAATTCTATCTTCAAAAACTGTTTTGTCCTGCAGGCTGGGAGCAGATTGGACTCTAGTAGCAAAGTCGGCCGCAACTGTCTGACACGCCCATCACACACAGACTTCAAAATGTAGAAGAATGTCAACCCTACTTCTCAAAAATTAATTTCCCTCCCCTTACACCATGTGTGAGTAGCTCATATATTCTCACAACCCCCCAACGGATTTAAACCACAATGACCTGGCAGCGACGTCTGGACTACAATGTGACACTATGTCGAATCCAAAAGGCAAGCAGAGCTGCCATTTACTTTTATGGGATGCACATTAGCTAAACTAACTAATATCTAACACATACTCAAATGTTCGCCAAAGTAGGCGACGTGGAGAAACGATATATTTGAGTTTGGTTTGGCACCGGAAGTCGAGGGCGCAGAGGGAACAGCGGCTCATTTGCTTGCTCATTTGGATGGCCCCATCGAAACCACGACTTCAACCAGGGTGTTCAAAGTGGAGGTGAAATGCGCTTCATTATTCGGCTATTTTGAGACTCAAACCATCCCAGTTGATATCGGGTGAGAGGCCGGTCACCAGTCAATCACAGGGCACATTTGGCAAACAACTATTGACACTCATATTCACGCCTGTGGGTAATTTCAGAATCATCAATCAAACTAACGTTCATGTTTTTTGGCACATGGGAGGAAGACGACATACCCTCCACTAGTCTCAACATGGCATTCTGATTAATATTGCATTAGTGGATATGAGTTAACCCATTAAGGCCAGGAGCGCGCGACCGCATTTCTACCACTCGCGCTGTTGCACCGTTCTACTTTTAGAGACGGGAAAGCGGATACGTCATTTTCTTTTCTTTTTTAAAAATCAATTTCTCGGTCTCTTAGCCAATGAAATGCATCAGAACATACACGTGACGGTGTCGTGAGCCGTCGTAGGATTTCCCAGAATTTTACAGAGCAGAAATGGTGGATGCAGACGATCGCGGGAGCTCTGAAATAAGTGACGGTCGTGATACGCTTATGGACTTTGAACCAGTGGAACCAGTCGATCGTAATATACGGTTAAGAGTAGACAATGGCGATATTGACGGCTTTGGAACAGAACAGAGGATGGTAATTACCAGTCGATTTTTAACAATTAAAAATAGGGCTCTCATGCACTGACACTTTATTTCTACATGTTTGATTGAAACAGTAAATAGTAATAAACTTGGGCCTGTGTGAAAACCACATGTGTAAGATCTCAAATTCTTTTGGAATTATTGTTTCAATCTGCTACAGGGGCTGAGATAACAATTATTTGGTTTGTGTTGAATTTCTGGGAAAACTTCCGGTTTTAGAGGGTGATTCTGTCGACGCCCATTTTCCGCCCGTTTTTAGCCATCTCAGTGAGCGGCCATTTTGTTACTTGCTGTCGACTGACAATGACATCATAGCTGCTCAGGGCTCAGGTAACAACCAATCATGGCTCATCTGTTTTCTGAAGCTTAAGAAGTAGGTTGTTGTGCAGTACACTTACCTGTAACAGTTATTGTCAAATTTGTTGTAGCTAGCAAAAGCAATGAGCACCCCGAATCCTGCTCCGAGGGAGTAAAATATCTGCGTGGCTGCATCGATCCACACCTATTGGCAAAAACAACACAAAGACAGCTTCTACTAAATGGTTTTGCCCAGTAAAATAAATAACACGTCTACAAAAAAATATCCCATAAAATCCCACAGAAAATACGTCTCAAAATATTATAAGACCGGTAAGCACACCTGAAAGATTACCGTCACTCCACAGGTGGGGGGGAAAAAAAGAATACTTTTGTAAATTTCAACAATTTGGGCAAAAAAACAAAAACACAACTATTTTTCTGCTTACAAAGATTTATATTGTGATGTTGTGCCACAAGTCAATTCTATTTATTCCAATAAGATTCTCTAATTAGCCCAGCTAGCGAGACGTTATCTTCAGTATGTCATTGGAAATACGTTTTTATTATCCCCGAGGTCTTAATTCGGTACCAAACAACTTGATTAAGTCAGACAGAAAGAAAACCTCTCTACAGACTGTATTTCCAAATACGATTACATAAGTCAATATGATAGAAGCTTGTGTGCAAATAAGAAGCAATTGCACAATCAATTCTCTGGAGAGGCTTTTTGGTGGGTTTTTTTCTTTAGAGAAGCTCGTAAAATGTTTGTTTGACCACCTGTTGATTAGCTGTAAATTTTGAAGATGAGCACCAGGAGACCTGACTAAAAGGTGACATTATGGAAAAATGTACTTTTTAATTGTTTGTACATGTTAGTTGGGTCTCTGGAGTATAAATGAAACCACCAGGGAAATCTTTTCATCTGCAAAAATTGGAAATTGCGCCTGAGGATGAGCTCTCTGCATGTCGGCCCCACTGTGAAGTAACTGGGGGTTGGTTGTGGCGTGCAGGAATTAACATCTCCTGCTCTGGAAGAAGTCTCAGAGTCTCGAGAATTCTCAATTAACACCTGAAGTTGCAAAATTGCGGGAGCACAAGAGATTGCCTACCCTTTGTTTAAGAGGTTTATTGTTTTTGATACATTAATAGTAGAATTGTTAACTTGCGCTTATATTTTTTTTACATTTGCCCGTGCAACTAATAAAGGTTTTAGGGGGATAACAAATGGCCTGCTGCCAGTCAAAAGCCTGGATTAAAAAACAAAACAAAAAACAGGCAGTTGCATCTGGAAATGTAAAAATTAAGTCAAACAATTCATGCCGATGACTTGTTGTGTCATCCCATGGAGGGATAAGACAAAAGTCTCAACAACAACCGTAGAACAAAGCATTCCAAACATAACCGATCACAATGGGAAAATGGCGTGAGTATTCCATAGCCGCATTTAGCTGGTGCGCCTTATTGCTGACCTCCAGATTGTTGAGCCTCTTGAAGTCAATGTGCAAATAGGCCCGGATGCCATCCATGGACCCCGGCAGGGTGATTCCTCGAATGAGCAGCACAAAGAGAACCACGTAGGGCATGGTGGCCGTGATGTACACCACCTGAGGCAAAAGCGGACAGAAATGGAACCGTGCTGTCGTACGGGAAGAGTACGGCGTGGTGGGCTCTCGCACCTTCCCCGAGGACTTGACGCCTTTCCATAGGCTGAAGTAGAGGATGAAAACCACCACCACCAGGCACAATGACAGCTCCCAGCGGGGGAGGCCCAGGTCCTCGATGCCTCTGCTCTCGTGGAGGTGCAGCACGCCGCGTCTGCATGGACCCAAACACACACATGGCATGATAACGCGGTCCAATCTTACAGCAATAGTTGTCCACGTCAAGCGAGAACTGATTCGGAATGAGACAAAGGCGTCTAACGTCAAATACAAAATCAATCGACGCTCGCCATTTGCAAGCAATCGTCAATTCCGTGTATTGTTTGGCCACGTCAGAGCAAGAATCCGATTGCTTTTGAACGAAATACGGCACAAGACGCCTGATGTGGCATAAAAATGTCTCAAGACATACTCCAAATCATTGTAAAAATTATTTATTTCCAGAAAGAAGCTATCAAAACCACCTCAGGCTCCTTTTGCGTCTTACAAGTGCAAATGCCAGATTTCATGTTTGGAGCCTCACTGGAAAAGTTGAACAAGATGAGAACAAGATGAGACTATGCACATATGGAGAGGGAGGTATTTTTTTTAAATGTATGGATGATAACACTGTCCGGTTCTATCAAGCTGCAGCATTATATTGCCGAGTGCCTATCAAGTATGCATCTACTGTGGAATCTTCCTCTTAACACACTATAAATATGTTATATAGCACATATGGGCTTGACAGCACACTGGCAGATACTTGGAATGTATAGCAGGTACTCACTTACTAAATTAATACTTTTCTTGGCCCATTACCACATCTTCCGCAGTAAATATAGCAGCTCACATAGTGGGGAAAAATGGGAGATGGAATTCAGCTGCAAAAAAATATATTAATATCACACAACAACTGTCATGGAGGTATTTAAACAAGGGTTTATTTGACAGCAATGTACACAATACATCTTTATTATTGGCTGTCTGCTCCAAGAGTCTATTGTGAGATGGAGGTGAACAAATGAATTTGGTTTATGATGACATATATCTTCTTTGTCTTCTTTGTGAGGTCTTTGTTTCCAGCTCCTCGTAGGGATGGCTAAGGAAGGCTCCCTGAGTTAAATCTTACATTTTTCACCATAGGTCCGGCTTATATAAAGGTGTGGCTTATATATGCTTTTAATGTTTCATTATTTTTTAAGAAAGAGAGTGGATGCGGCTTATAGTCTAGTCTGTATAGTCTTTCTCTCTCTCTCTCTCTCTCTCTCTCTCTCTCTCTCTCTCTCTCTCTCTCTCTCTCTCTCTCTCTCTCTCTCTCTCTCTCTCTCTCTCTCTCTCTCTCTCTCTCTCTCTCTCTCTCTCTATATATATATATATATATATATATATTTTTTTTTTTTTTAATTTTATTTATTATTATTTATTTTTTTAAGTCGCTGATTGATGATCGACTCCAAAATCCTGATCGTATGAAGCCTAGTATATCATGAAAGGACAAAACCCGTTTTTTAACTCTGTTTAACCTCAACAGACAGAAACACTCAAGATCTGCAAGAAAGCCACTTTACGCTGTCCCAGTGAGATGCAAAAGCACCAAGGACCGACTGAGTTCAACTTCGATATATTTTTCTGTTTTGTTTCCTGTCCTCTATATTTAATTGAGTTGGCATGTGATGCGGTGCTGATAAACGGCGAAACACAACACAACATCCAAGCCCAAATGAGACACGCAAAGCAGAACGACACCCAGGCGGCCAAACCAGAGGGATCTGTGAAAGTGCACTTTTATGTGGCCTTATCTGAGTACTGATAATACATTCAAAGGTTGTTTTTTTTTGTTGTTTTTTTTCGGGGGACTTCTGGGAGCCAGATAGCCACTGGAGGACACAGACTCATTTGGAATGAAAAATGTACAGCCTACGCTCTGACCTGGACGCTGCGTGTCGGTCTTGCAGTGCCGTCAGGCCTCCTTATCCAGTTGATAGCGTAAACGCTCGCTGGTAACATCAAACCAAGTCCCTTTGGCCCAGTTACTCTAAGCACAATTTCTCTTATCATCACACAGCGAGCTGGTTCTGCTGCTGTGCTCGCTTCACAATGATGCCGGTGGATGCAGCCTCGTCTTTACGGTGATTAACGAGAGTAACGAGACAAGAACGGCACCTTCAAATGGAACGCTGATGCGAGTTAAATAAAAACACAAACACCAATTTCACCGGCATGATTGAATCTTTTTATAAAAGTGTTTTTCTGAAGAAAAAAAAAAAAAGCTCAAAGAAACTAGTCCTATCTTTGGTAATCGGGTCTGGTTTGGATGAGGGATTCACTCATGCTTATCTGTGTGGGGGCCAGCCTTTGTTTACGTGACATCACATCCTTAACAACTCATTCACTGCCAAAGACAAATTGGTTTGTCTTTGCACAGTCCAACCATTCAATCCCAGGAATTATTTTTTTTCAAAGTTTTTCAAACAAAATGAGGGTCTGAAAATGTCTGGCAGTGAATGAGTTAACTGATGCATGAATTGCCCCAATGGGTTCGCCCTTTTGAAAAAAAAAAAAAAAAATGGTTACCTTTTGCAACAATTTGGGGACGACTAATCTGCTAGTCAACAACTGTATCCCAAATTTGAAATAATATTACTACACAGTCAGTTCTTCTGTGTGTTTCCAATGAAGTGCCCTTTTGTTGTGTTACAAAACAGGAATAAGTGATGACGTCAAAAAAGAGCAAAAAAAGTTCGGGCAAATCACAATCACAGATTCTCTTTCATTTGCGACTCGCTTGACAGAAAGCGCTCGGGCCAACAGATCTGCCTTATCCACTATACACTCACAGTCGATAGGAACTTTGCTCCATCGACTTATTTGGCTCCAAACAACACTTCAAAAGAAAGTAAACTCATGCACAGCATCTGTGTACATTTGCTTCAGTCATCAGTAATCCACATGACTGAGTGAGCTCCACTCATCCAACAAATGAGTGGCTTGGTACAAATGCACATCAGTACAAGTGCTGTATCAAAAATGCACACTTTTGATTATTTATCGGCAAAAGTCTTATTAGTTTTGAAACTGAACAAATGGACCAAAGCAATTATGAATAAAAATCGATATTTTCGTAAGCGGTAATTTCCTCACCAGTCAGTAGTTTGCACCAAGGGTGTTTTGTTAACACTTCCACCGATTTTCAATCGTATTCTGATTAGGGCTCTGCTGAATGGTCTGATGTTTTGTTTTTTGCCATCTGTGTGTGTTTTGGGGTGTTCTCATGTTGAAAGAACCACCGTCCGACTGAGACCAAATCTTAAGATTTAATTGGAGATTCAAGATTCTGTGTGCTGGATGCAGCAAATCAGCCCCAGAACATAAACAAAAAAAAAAATCGTTGTATCATGATATTTTCATTATATCATGATATTTTCATTAAATCAATTCAAACTCACCAAAATATGACTTTGCTGTCAACGTAATATCGCAAATGTCATTTGCAGTGGAGAGCTAGTCTAGACCGATTTGCATTTGAGTATCAGATACTCATGTTTGCCTTGGAATTTTGAAACTGTCCAACAGAGTATTGCAAACAGCTCTCAGTATGATACAAGCCATTCCAGGCCTCGCCAACTCCAACCACAAATTCAAAATTGTCATGATGAAGAAACAAAACAATTTCAAAAGAGTGAGCTAATAATTAACCCCCCAGAGGAATTGTTAGAAGAAAACCCACAAAATCATTTAACCCACAATTGCTCATTAAACAACAATAATAATAAACATACGAACGCTCTTTCCATCATATTTTGTCACAAATTTAGCATGACCCTTGGAGGACCTAACGGAGGGGTGGAGCTAAAAGAACTATTGGCTTGGAGAGTCATCAGTGTAAGTTGAACTTCCACTGAGTTCCCTTTAGGGAAGCACCAGCAATCTTAAGGACAGCCTGCAAATATGGAACTTGTTAGTGCGCTACCAAGATCACATTTGAACTTTTAGGTAGCCTTTTTTTGAAGCATTTTTAAATGTCTGCCTTAAAAGTGCTTTAATAAGACAAACGCAGTATTCTTTTTTTATTAGTTTAAAGAGCTACCAACTTATGGATATTCACTCCCACAACAATTTGTCAAAATGTCCATGTTTTTAAAATTATGTCAAGAACATGACTGTGGGACAGTTATTGTCATTTATTATGCAATAGGATAAAAGCACATACTGGTCAATTGCACAACATAATCATTACTCGAAAATCATAATCGTGAATACATTCTTGCTTAAATATTTTCTCTCTTGATGTCTGCTCTGTTAGGTATCTTACATAAAGTTATGTCGCGTAAAAACATTTTAATAGTCAGCATCTGAGTTTTATAAGTGGTTGCAAAAACAACTTCAGGCAATACTTGACATCTCCATGAACCGGTGACATAATGAAAGGACAGCGAATTACTGTAAACGCTTGTTGAGGAACAAGCACCTTCCAAAGAATGAATTCAGTTCACTCAAAAATGTACACAAAAAGGTCACTTACTCATAATACTCTGCTGCTGGGGTGATCTTGTACTTGGCGTACGAGGTACCATTGCCCAAGACCGAGCCATTGATGGCCTGGGGGTTGGTGCAGTTGGGGCTGTTCCAGGGGTTGTCGCATTTCAGCCACGGCAGATCGCGGGTCATGGAGGAGAACAGGTAGTGGAGTGACCAGGCGATGATGACGTTGTAGTAGAAGCCCACGTAAAGGGCGATGACGATCACTGTGTAGCCGACGCCTGGGAAGCAAGACTCCATGTCAATATTTGCAACAACTACTTTCTCCTTTTTTTTTTTAGCAGCAAAAGTCTGGCGCAAAGCACGGTCTAAATCTGCACAGGGGCGTGCTAGACTTTGTTTTGGTATTTTCATAGACAGCTTGGCGCGGTTTAAAACGGCGATTTGTGCCATTGTGACTTTGGACACAGGGTTGGAAAATACGCTAAATATAGCGAAAACGTAGCTAAGTTGGCAACACTGCAGACGCAAGTCATCGCTCTTGCTCGCTACCTCGCTTGTACTCGTGTCCACACGTGCATATATAATATAAGCACAATTTTCAAAATAAAAGCATTGCATATTTTACATATCACTTTGACTTCATCGTCACTGTGAGGACCGGTCAAAGACTGTGGGTGGGACGGTTGTGGCCCCCGGGGCCGGACTTTGCCCGGGTCTGAATTAGGGACATTGACTTTTTACTCTCTGAGGCTCTATAGAGTATTTTGCTTTTCTCAAGAGTAAAAAAAAAAAAAAAAAAAAAGAAAGGGTCAGTACTGTTGTCTCATTGTCTTCTTCCATGAACCAGGACATAAGCAGATGATTGACAAAACGATGGACAAACACAAGTAAGTCTGCAAATGTTTCACTTTTGTTTATTTTTCACTTTTTCGCTTTTGCATCATGATGGACCCTTTCACCTTTATCAAAGTGAAACATATGTCACGGCACATTGGTAGAGATCTGTGTTGTAGTGAGGGAGAATCTAGTAGTTGTTGTTTTTCCCGAAAGGCAACGTTTTATATTATTATTGTTTTCTATCTATATTACATGCAGAAGTCAAAGGAAATAACAGGCTGATGATGAGTTTTGTGTGAGCACAGTGTGTGGTGCTCCAGTTCCAGTTCACCTTTAAAGATGGGGCAGATCTTCCACACGGTGGCCGCCCCCTCCCTCGTGTACTGGCCCAGGGCCAGTTCCATGTAGAACAATGGCATCCCCGCGATGACCAAGAAAAGAATGTAGGGGATCAAAAAAGCTCCTGAAAAAAAGAAAAACAGAAATAATTGCGTTTGAGAATAAAAGGAGGAAAAAAAAAGACAATCAAGTGAGCGTAGCGCCCTGTGGATGTGTGACATAATGATGTGGAAATGTCACAGTGATTTGGTGGACAATAGAATGAAGTAACTAACGGAACAAGGCCATTCATGGTAATGAGAGGCAACAAGTTGATGACAGAATGAGCCGGAGGACTTGCATGTTGAAGAGGTGGCCATCTTGACATTCTAGGAACGCCAACATGTGCGTGCAGGAAAGGCTGCCACGCGGCACAACGAGGAAATGATCTCCAGTAATTGGATTTTCCCTCATGTTCCAAACGACACATTATGTACAGTAATAAATAGCTTTTTGCCCCGGGCTGATATGATTGACAGGCTAGTGCCGTGGTGGAGCTGAGACCTCTTGGGGGCCACACACATACACACATTTGGACTATTGCCCCACCCTCCCCAATGCAAAGTAGTCAATGATGAGTGTCGGTAGAAGCACAACATGTCATTAATGATGAACTCGTAATGGCTCATCCCACAGCTTTAAGGCTGACTTTTAAACACGGCGCTGACGAACTGCATTCAGTCCCGTCAATCCAGCCAGCTACGAAGCTACTGTATGTCCGTTCGTCCATGTAGTCAAGTCCATCCGGAAATCCATATCTCGATCCATCGTTCTGTTTGTCTCTTCGTCTGTCCTCCCATTCATCTCCCAACGTTATTCTTTCAAATTTTCCATATAGCTCCTTCTGTCCATCTACGTGTCTATGTCCGTCCGTCCATCCATCATTGTCTGTAAATTCTTCTAGCGATCTGTCTGCCATCATCCAAGTCCATAGATCAATCCATCGTCAGTCCGATTGGCCTTCTTTTTGTCCATCTATCGATACATCCGTCATACTGTCTGTCCAATTGTCCATCCATCTGTCTTTCTGTCCATTGACTGTATCTATCGTCTATTAATTTCAGGGTTCACCAAGATTTTTGAAACAGAGAGTTGCTTATTGGGTACTGATTAATGCAAAGTCCAGTTTGATATACACTTTGTAAATTTACAGTATGTTCTGAACATAGGTGGGCATTTTACAAAATTTTGCCGGTCGGCCTAGGTACCCGTCCGTCATTCACCAGTCGGTCATTTTTTTCAAGCCGAACCAACCTGTAATGATCAGTTGGTCAGTCCATCAGTCCGTAACCCCCCCCCCCCCCCCCCCCCTCAAAAAAAGAACAAAAAAACACGCTAACCAAACAAGTGTCTGTCAGTGACGGACTGAGAGGTCCATCGGTACTTGACCCAGTTACTGATGATTACTCTGACGGATAAAAATGCACTTCCATCACTGCTTAGTCTATCATTCACTTTTTATTATTCGCCAATCGTCAGCAAAATGGGCAACCATCAGTGACAGACAGACTGACGGAATGCCCACCTATGGTTATTAATGATACATAAAGACATTCCTCTATGTGAAGACACTGGGAAGTTCACAACACCGTAAGAAATAAATCCAGTAAACATCGAATATGCAACTATCTATTCCTATAGATCTCTGCAAGTGTTTACATTTTCAAATGATCACTTCTTGAACATTCCAAGGAATTCAGGAATTTCACTCGCCACTAACACTGACTAAGTGAGCTGTTTTTAGAACAGGCCCTCGGGCTACTCAAGTGGTCCAGTGGGCCACAACCTGGTGCCTGCGGACACCATGTTGGTGACCCAACCTAAGTCAGTCTATCCATCTATTTCCATCCATCCATGGCTGTCAAATCAGACATCTTTGATTTCATCTACACGTCTATTATGTATATTAATTTGCCTGTTTTGCCTGTTTGTCCATCCATCCCAATAACTTTAAAAGAATCAAAAGTGACACAAACAGTCTAAGTTGTTTTTTTATTTCTCTGCCAGAAAATAAGAATCCACCAACTGCAGTCTCTGCGTCAAAGCACCATACACGGAACCCCTTTTCAGCTTTTATTGTATTGTAAAAGGTTTTTGCTTTTACTAGAAGGGGATTTTCTTATGAAAATCAGGAAAGTTGTAAAGCCGTCACTCTCCCTCATGGAGCACGGAGGAACAAATCCTCCTCAGCATTTGAAGCCAACAAAAACAGATCCTGGTGTTCAACAGGAGGCACATGTGGCTGTATAAAGATATTTTTAGACATAACGGCCTGAATATAAGCAGCCGGTCAGTCCTTCAGGTGGTTTTCTCTTTCCACCATTTGTTAACTCCAACCTGCTGAGTGAACCAACAGCTTCATGGGACATTCAAATATTACAAACTCATAAAATCAATCCAAAACTTTCCATGAACCACCGGACAGTCCTGTATTGCTAAAGAATATCTTTTAAGCCACATCCTTGATTTTCCAGGTGCTTGGAAGTGTGCTTTCAGGACATCCCAGTTAACACGCCATGAGCATCACTGAGGAATAATCTTATTCTCAGATGTGGCCCATTTTGTAGACGGACGGACAGAGGATTGGAAGTCTTTTAAACTCATTTGATGCCTACCTCGTCTTAACTTGTTTTTTATAATCCCAGGTCAAGTGCCCAGCTCTGCCTATTTTATGCATAACTACTAGACTTAGACTTGTACAGCAAACATAAACCTACCTGTGCACCTCTCGCTTCTAGCACTTGTTTCTTGATTTGTACTTTATAGTAGGGCTGTCAAGACTAGTCGACTAGTCACAATGACATCGACTAAATGGTCGACAATTTTATTTATGTATTTAGTTATTCGGCACTTTGTTTTTCTGTTATAACTACCACATCTTGCGCTTCTCCCGCTAGCTGTATGCCTTGTCCGATAAGGGCATGAGCAGTAGTGGCAATTCGGGTCATCTGTGATGTAAACAGAAGCACTGTGGGTGATGCAGTGTCATGGCTAACCCGTTTTAGCACCAGAGTCCAAAGGTTTGAGCACATTTCACCCAAAAATACTAAACACAATGCAAACCTCCCTTTGATGGCAGCGCGGCGATGATAAACAAGCATCTAAAAAGGAAGCGTGTTGTGGCTGATGCCGATTTAATTTCTAACATAGGAACAGTTTTGTCAGCAAGCTAGCTAACATTAGCACACGCAGGTTACCGTGTAATTGATATTGCTAAAAAATGTTTCTCCTAATCATTTTTTGTCCCTTTCAGGTACATTTTGATTGTTAATTATAATTTACTACTGTTAAATTATGTATCCTGGTAAAGGAAAAGAAAACATTCTGGATAAGTGTTCAATTAAAAGAAAAATGAAAAAGCAATACCAAGTGTTTAATTTAGTGTTCTCAGGCACAGTGCATTTTCTTATTACTCATCGTATTACTCATCTGCTTTCACTGCCTTCTACATTAAAAAAAAAATAAAACGGTGGTGCCCAAGAAAAGTGAAATATATTTCCAAGTATTTGTTTTGGTATTTGCAGATGTTATTTATGGGTTTAAATTGCACTAATCGTTTACAGCTAAAACAATTTTAAGGCCACAGTATCAGTTCACTTTAAGTGGCTCCATCATTCCGTCAGGAATGCCGGCACAAGCTGCAAAGTTTAATCGAAGTTGAATGTAGTATCATCTTAATTGTCTTTTTTATTCATTTGTACGTACAGTACCTTAAAATGGAACTCATGGACTGAAACTTTAGGCAGGAAAAAAAAATCAAGAATGCACTTTTTAAACAAACTGCTCAATTTAAATGTCAGCAACAAAATGTTTGTAGTGTTTTGCATTCCTTGAAAATGCACCAGAGTCGCAGAACAAGACAACCCAAAAAACTGTTCCAAGTACCAGACAGCACGACTGAGCATTAGGAAACACTAAAAAGCATTCAACACTGGGACTGACTGGTGAGAAAGGCAAATGGCTTTGCACGGAATCATACAACGTACACGGCCTCTGGCATCTTACTTGAAACAGCTGCCATTTCGCCGTCACTTCTGCCCTCCGACCGAGAACAGATCCAAATTCTCTTTTGTGCCGCGAAAGCCTTTCACCAGTTGAAATAAGATGGATGTCTGGCTGGCCCAGCCATAGCCAAGGGTGCGTAGTGGATCAGAGTGTGTCTGAAGTCTCTTCTTAATTCTATGTCTGTCGGCGTGTGATACGTGAACTATTTGTATTTGTCATACCTGTCTGGCCATGAAGCGCCTTATTGTTTGACTTTGCCATCAACCAAGTGCCCAACCGGGACAATCCAGTGATCTACGACCAAGTGCATACAGTACTCGCTCAAATGTATTAGTCCAGTGCTTGCCACCCAGGGTGCCGTGGGCGATCATCAGGAGGACTACGGGAAATTATGCAATTTCTCTCAATTTGTCCCAAAATTATTCATGAGTGATTACTATGGGTGCTTCCGGAAATTAAATCGGATGGCCTGACACCACCCCGAGACTTTGTGTGTGTGTGTTCGGAGAGGCCATGCGCTTTCCCCTCTCGTTAATTTCCGAACGCAGATGATTTTATAAACCAATCAGCAGCTGGTGCTTGAACTGTTTCCATCCGACCGTGTCCCCACTACGTCAGAAGTCGGACACTCCGGCACTCTTTTTTTAGGGCGCCCTGAATAACCGACCGGGACATTTAGAAAATGCTCTGAGTTTCCGAACGGTCAGACTGGAGCAGCGCGTGCTCAGAGCGTCTATTCGAATTTATGCCAGTGATGTATAGTGACAGCCTGAACAACAATGAAATGCTCTGGAAGAAGGTAGAATAACTCGACATATGCACCTGCCGCCATTCATGCAACAGAAAAAGTCCTGGCTTCATGCGACAAGTACACGTTTACGTTCAATTAAACAGGTCCAGATCTCACATTGAGTTAGTCAATTTGTGAGTAAATTGAGACAAGATGGTCGTTATTTCAGCAAAGTGACATTTTGGTTTGATGGTCTACTGTGAGATTTTCCTCATGTAAAATGTGTGCTGTGGCTCAATCAAGGTTGCGAAACAGTGTTAGACCACCACACTCAATCGAAGGTTTTTGCCGCATTTGCGCTGAATGAACTGCATTGGTAATTGTTATCAACATCATCATGTGTGTTGCTTAACACTATTTATCATTTGTACCCATGAATTTGTAATTGTAGTGTTTCACGACTTCAGAAAATTGTACAGGACAATATTGTGTTAAGATGGACATTTTGAAACATACACTTAGAGTACATCCCTGAACATAAACAGCAAATTGAAAGAGTGCATGTGGCAAAGCAAAGCGAAGCACATTATTTATTGGTTAAGATGTCAAGTTATATTCACTTGCATCCCTGAGCAGAAATGCGCATTAAAGGTCTCTTCACTATTCGATGAACAGGTGAATTTTTGAACGCAGTAAAATGAATTTCAGGCCATGCTCTCTTTGGATTGGAAAAGTGTGTAACTCACCCCCTCCATTTTTGTAGCACAGGTAAGGGAATCTCCAAACATTGGCCAAGTCGACCGCGAAGCCGATGACCGAGAGCAGAAAGTCAATTTTCTTGCCCCACAACTCCCGCTCCTCCTCGGAGTTGGACCCGGGCGGCCCCGCGTATCGGCTGCTGGGCGCGGGGACGATGGACGAGCTGGTGTACTGCACGCCGTTCTGGTCCTTGACCAACAACAGCTCGACCTCTTTTTTCTCCACGTTGCATTGTTTGAGCGGGGCCACCGACGAGAGCTTGTTCTCGGGCACAACCTGGATGTTCATCTTTGGAGGGGAGGGCTGCGCTCTCACGGTCCACTCGGCGCGGTGTGCGGGCGGTGTGCGAGCGGGCTGCGTGCGAGCGGGCGGGTGCTCTCCACGGGAAAAAGAGCCGGCGACACCTTCGCGTACATGGGCTGCCAAGGGCAAAGGAGGTGGGGAGAGATTAAGTGAGCGTGCGTAAAAGTTGCGCCTTTACGCGAGGCGAGAAATCGACTTTGCCAGGTGCAGTTGCAATCTCATTTTGGGCGGAACAAATGCATACTTTTTACAAGACACAAATGTATCAAGACTCGATAAAGAAGTTCTTAAGCGTACCCAACAAGCTCAATTAAGAAAATCAAGCAGAACATGTCTCGTCAAGAAAACAATAGAGCTTCGCGGGCTTGTTGGTAAGACAATCAAAGATAAGGTTGGCGTAAAAGCACGTACTTGGTAACTTAAGTACAAGTCTCCATGACCCGACGCCGCTCTGCTCTGGATGCGTCTGAAGGGAGCTGGCCCATCCTGAAGAAACTTTTAAGACTCGCCTTCATCCAACCAGAGAGGCTAATAAAAAAGGGTGTTTTTTTTTTTTTTTTTTTTTAAACCGGGTTTCCCCATCCACGTGATCGATGTCCCATAATTGGCCACTTTGTCTCCACTTTCGACTGGATGTGCTTTTTCTTGTATTCCTTTATTTTCTTGTTGTGTATGTGGAGCTCAAGTTCTCATAAATGCTTCATGTACGTTCTGTCAACTGTTGACATTTATTTAAGGAGAATAAACGGCCCATGTAACGGTGTCCTTCCCAAACGCAGCCACGCGCCCCCTTCGCCATCGCGCATGTTGGTACAACCCCTGTCACCTGCACACATCCTTAGGAAGTATAAAAAAAATAAAATAAAATTTTAAAAAAAAGCCCAAAGCATCACGTTGAATCACTGTCAACATGACTTGTGTTTTATATATATATATATATATATATATATATATATATATATATATATATATATATATATATATATAATCAAGTGGAGTTCATGCATTTTACTGAGGGAATATTAATATGTTGTGTTTTGGAGGGTGGGGTACGTGCACTCCTCTTTATGAATCCCAGATTTTAACCTTTTTGGTTTTGTTCATTTTTGAGTAACAATTAAATGTTTGCCGCTCAAAACCTAAAATCTCACTTTTTCTTTCCCAAACTTTTTAAGCCACGCACCCCTTCAACAACCACTACTTGCTGTACCCCCCCTCCTTTGTGCACACCTTCAAAGGAGTCAAAGCCAAGTTTGCGTTTAAGCGGAGTTAAAGATACATTTTATAGAGAATGTTCACATTTAATGATTTTATTGTCCGTTGTGGAGGACGGGTTGCACATGCCAAAGTTTGGGAATCCCTGATCCAACCACTTTTGGACATGCTTACTCATCACTATCCATCCATCCATTATCCAATCCGCTTATCCTCACAAGGGTCACGGGCGTGCTGGAGCCCATCCCAGCTTTCATTGGGCAGTCGGCGGGGTACACCCTGAACTGGTTGCCAGCCAATCGCAGGGCACACAGAGACAAACATCCGCAGTCACAATCACACCTAGGGGCAATTCAGAGAACCCAATCAACCTACCATGCATGTTTTTGGAATGTGGGAGGAAACCAGAGTACCCGGAGAAAACCCACGCAGGCACGGGGAGAACATGCAAACTCCACACAGGAAAGCCGGGGCCGGAATCGAACCCACGACCTGTGAACTGTGAGGCGGACGTGCTAACCAGTCGACCACCGCGCCGCCTTACTCATCACTAAGTAAGCAAATTGAAAGACCTAACCACTTACAGTATCGAACCGTCTTGCAAGCATTTTATGGGGCACACCACCACGTTCAACAGCCGATACCACTTCTGGATGTGTTTACTTGTTACTAGGGCTGAAACTAACCATTATTTAAACAATCAATTCATCTGTCAATTATTTTGGCAATTAATTGATGCGTTGGATAAAAATCACAATGTTTAATCTTTTCCATCCCTTCATTCTAGAACGGGCCATTATTTCAAGATGACAGTGCAGAAAACACACAAACAAATTAATTATATTCAGTTACTGGTTTGGTCCATAACGAGGCCAAAATGTCGATCATTGTTTTCAAAGTAAAAGCAGATGTTTGCAAATGTTTTATTTGGAATCAACACAAAGCTTATCAGTCTGCATTCATGGAGGACGAGCGAACTCTGAGAATATTTACTGTTGAGAGGCTGAAATTCAGAGGATTTGGACAACTTTGAATTAAAGGTCTCGAAACAATTGAGCGATTACCATGAATAATTACTTTGATAATCGATTAATGGTTGCACTTCCACTCGTTACTAAGCACAATTTCCACAGACTCGCCCAGCGTTGGTTCGAAATGAAACAGACTTTAATTTATCGCAACAAACACGAGCCCTCATAAATTGTGCGTCTGCTTGATGATGGATAAAATGAATTACCTATCATTATGTATTAACTATGAAAAGCAATTAGGGATGAAAACAAAAAAGATTTGATTGTGTAGTCATTTTGAGTATTGAGTTGGAGGAGTACAAAAAAAAAAACTTCATATTCTGCATGCGACTAAACTTGCAAAAATAATGTTTACATTATGGACTTGATCTGTTTCTTCTCTGTACTAAAGTGATCAAATTAAGGTTTTTCTAAGAAGCAGTAAAAGCATTGTGTTCCACACGTAATTCAATTGCACATCAGCTTTTGCCAGGGGGAATGATTTCTATTAGATATGGTTGATCAGTTCATCCCATTAAAGTCAATGACTGTCCTCTTTGCTCTTCGGGGGTTTGTTTTATAAAAGCCTAATAGGCTCGGTTGTTGTGTTGTGTGGAGATTGATTAACTGCAGTGAAGGGAGCAGGTAACAAGAAAAGATTATATTACTGTTGTTGTTGTTTTGTTTAGCCCCCCGCCCACTCCCACCCCCCCCCCCCCCCACCCCCCCCTCCTGAATTGCTTCTGCTTGTTTGGTATATTGTGCATCTGCCTTATCAGGCACCAGGAACCAGGTGCAAGTCCGACGAGTACGGGGCCACGCTGCGCTGACTGAACCCGTAACATTTGCAGTCGTACTAACGTTGCTGCTTTAAAAGTCACGTTGATTTCAATCCTCCCTTCCCTTGATCGCACTCCCCTCTCTGTCCCGTTCTTAATGTTTCGTCGCTCCGGTTGCTGACCTTCAGGATGAGAAGGTAATGAAACAAGACGTAGCCTCTCTGTAGTCACACCATGAACCTCTGGAGCATTGCGGCCGCAGTCACAACCTTCTGCTTTTTATCTTATTGACCCATGAATATTATCCTTACTTGCATGCAGATGGTGATTTTGGAGTGTTTGTGGGACTTAATAGCCCACGCATGCAGGAGAATATTAGTGAGGTCACCGAGACGGGGTCGGATTTGCATTTTCCTCTCAAGTTGTGAGGTCCTTCCCCACACTGTTCACATTCAGATGGAAGCAGATAATTGTCCCAAAATCTGTGATCTGAATATTGACTATGAGGTGCGTTCCGAGAATTTTAGCTACACTGAAAAAAAAAAGGTTTGTTCAACTAACTCAATTTTATTTTTTTTGGTCACGTGGTAGCACAAAATGAAATCGTCTGGATCTGGAGACACTTCTTAAAGTGGAAGTCAAACCAAAATTTTCTTTACAATAATATGCTCTGTGTGGCTTCATTAGGCTAAGAACATCATTCTGATTAATATTGCTTTTGTGGAATGTTAGTTAAGCAGGAAAATGTACCCATTTTTGTCCATCTCAGGGGGCAGCCATTTTGCCACTTTCACCTGTTTTCTGAAGCGGCGCCGTGATTGGCTGTTCCCTGAGGACTCAGCAGCTATGATGTCATTTTCAGTCAACAGTAAGTGGCAAAATGGCCGTCCCCTGCGATGGACAAAAACGGGTGGATTTTACCACTTAACTCATATTACGCAAGCGCAATATTAATAAGAATGCTGTCTTTAAACTAGTGGGGCGGCATAGAAATATTTTCTTGCAAAGAACTTTTTGGGGGTTGACTTTCTCTTTATGTGGATTCATCATCGATTTTAAAAATGTACCGGGGACCAGATGATTTTGTTTGGTGCAACCACATGATGAAATCAAATTGAGTAAAATCAACAAAATCAATTGTTTGGAGACCCAAATTTTCCCATGACCCAATCCTGTGCTTCTTCTATATCTGTGAAGATGAGGTCCAGATCAAGGTCATAGGAGTCCACTAAAGTTCAGTTAAAGGCAAACTAAAATTCTTCCTGGTAGTTGATTATGAGCATTAGGATAACGCTGTAGATACAGGAATTTAATTTCACCTTGTGCATCACGTTGACGTCAATGAAAGGGTCCAACCTCCTGAGAATACAAATGCTAACACCATCCATAAGCCAGATGATTAACGAATTAACTTGGGGTATCAGGTTTGCTTTGGGTAGGGTTGCCAGCTGTCCCGTATTAACCGGGACGTCCCGTATTTTGGGCTAATTTGTTTTGTCCCATAGGGGATCTTAAATGATTGATGATTGATTGATATCAACTTTTGCAAATACAGGAAACTGCAATCTACCGATCCTGTAATATAAGAAACTTTTAGTAAAGCTTTGGATGGCGATCGATTGTCAATAACGACGGACACAGACGGGTTGGCATCTCAATGTCTTTTACTCGTATACTTGTAAAACATACATACATTGCTGGTTCTTAAACAGTGATAGCACATTACAGCGCTCCTAATGGAGACTCTCGGTACTACACAGGACAGATCCTAGATCAGATAAAGCGTCAATCTCAGAACAGGCGGCAATCACTCCACCTGTCATGTAAGGACTTCTCTCTGGCTGCGCAAAATGACAGAAGAATGCTTGAGTCAGTCAAAAGCAGCCAGAAATATCCATAGAAAAAATACATTTGGTGAGTCACACTCCTCTTTTCCAGTTCAGATTTCTTACACCCATTTTTTGATGAAAAGAGCCAAATTGTGGTTTCATATGAGGTGACATATCGTCACTGTCCTGTGAAAAACACTGTCCATTTTTTTCATTTTTTCTCATTCTTACGTGAATGTGCTTTCAGCATTACCGTAAAAAAAATTCATACATCATGCTCACACCACCGTGGCACCGTGCACCTGTCCCTTATTTAGGAGTGAGAAAGTTGGCAACCCTAGCTTTGGGAGAGGTCTTTGTGCTTCTGAGGTCAGTCCTTTACACAATATTATACCATTAATCGCTCCAATGCGTAGAGCAACAACAAATAACAATCCCGTTCCAAGTAATTACTGTTAAAAGCAGCAAACATGAAGCTTTACGGTAGCCAATGTGAACAAGGCCCTCAAAGTGCTTTAGCCACACAGCCATAATAACGAGGCTCACGGAATTAGCAGTAAGTATGTTTGTTTTTTCACCACACCATCCGAGGCTGGCTGTGTTGAAAACCTACAATTCCACTTAAGCTTTCCCCACGATAGTGTACGCAAACGTGTAAGTGCCTTAGCAATGTGAAGCCTTATTCCATATGTTGAGTGAAAATAACAGAATTCAGGCGTTGACAGAGAAGGGCGACCGTGGCACATCTGCAAAGACGGCGGTTTCAGCGTAGCGAGTGTGCGGGAACGTCGTTCAAACTAACCGCACGTCTTGGAATGTCCGTCATCGACAGGTTCTCGGACGCTTAGCCGAAGAGCGCAATCGCGGGGTGAACCCCAACTGCTTTGTTTGAATGTCAGGTTGCAATGAGGGCGAGGTACAAAAAAGAAAAAAGGCTTTTATTGGAAAATAAATGGTGGGATATCAGTTTTCCAATTCGTTATGTTTGATATGTCCTGGAAATGATGCAGCAAATATCTTCCGCGAGTTATTTTTGACTTCTGAGGTCCAAACAGTTGGTAAAGGAAAATGATGAAAACAATCGTGCCTCTGAGGCCAACCGTAATTGTCACGTCGCCCACTCTGATAATGAACTGGACACCCATGGAGCACATATTTCCACCAAGTGGTGCACTTCGGTTTGGTTCATCACGGCGCAATTCGGATGATCCAGTGATTCCAGAGCAAATCTGCAAAAGGCGGGATTGTAATAGCTGCAATCGGAGCGGACGACCTACGAGTTGCAAATGAATCAAGGACAATTAAAGCAATGCTAGATGCTGACATAATCCGTAAACATGCCACGTAATCTGCATGAACTCCTCTTCAAATCATAATCGGCAAAATTTGGCTTTCTTCGGACAGCAGCATTTTAGCTGTGTGAAAAGTACCATACTGCAAAAGTGTTGGATCGGATACTTTAGGAGGCTTAAAACAGTTAACCCAAGTTAACTCAAACATATTTTTTTCAAGAATATGTTCTTTGCAAGCCCACTAGTTGAAAGAAGGCATTCTGATAAATATTGCGTTTGTGGAATAAGAGTTAATCCACCCGTTTTTAGCCATTTTGTCACTTCTGTCGACTGAAAATGACATCACAACTGCTCTGGGCTCAGGTAACGACCAATCACGGCTGACCTGTTCTCTGAAGCTGAGCTGTCATTTTCCGTCAAAAGAAATGACAAAATGGCCAGAGATGGCTAAAAAGGGGTGGATTAACTCTTATTCCACAAATACAATATTTATCAGAATGCCGTGTCTCAAGGTAAAATACCAAGGTGTAATTACCTGACTCTTTAGCAACACGTCAACTCCATAGACAAACAAAGTGCAGTTCAGTTATTGGCTACTGGCTGAAAGAAAAAAAAAAAAGAAAAAAAAACGAGCATTGTGTAATTGCAACTTTCATCTGCATTTAAACTGCCTGTGCTGGGATTTTCAGAGGAAGCCCGAGCAATCACAAACGCCGTTGGTGTTTTTCAAGGAAGTACATCATTGGCGACCTAAACCCCACCTGGGGAAAAAGAGTCTTAGAAGGGGATTGCTGCTTTTAATAGCATAATAATTCCGGCTGATCAAACTGTTGAACGTGTGAATCCGTCATTTCCTAAATGTAAGTCAAAGTACTGATGTTGCACTTTCCTGCAAGGAAAGGAAAATGAGAAGCTACAAATAAACATTTATTTTGATATTTTATTGCATACATGAGTTTTTTTTTTTTTTCATTTGATAATATTTCATTTATTGGAGAATTTGACAGTTTGTAGTTATTTGTGATTGAATTTGTGTTCCTTTTGACACAACATTTTTTTACCGTTAAAAGCAGGGAAAGCCAAACTGGGATTTTTTTTGTTGTTGTTGATTTTTTTTTAGTAGTGTTTCACCCTGACAACAAAGTATATATTTCACAAGTTTGCCACAGACTGGTCAGTGGTCAGTCAGTTGCTGCCCTTGGTCCAAAAAACACCATCTGTAAGCCAACCAATCACACAATTGTGAACCACCCAAAGAACAGGGGGCAAGAAAATAAACCTGTTGTGCAGATAGCACTGACACACCACTGACGTTTCATGCGGACCTGCCCCGGCCGGGACTTTCACTGTTTGGACAAGCCATCACGCAGGAAACGGGGAACAATCACTTCGCTGAGAGAATAATGTAGGGAGAGAATCAACAAGGTGTCATCTGGTGCGATAAGGAAACCTAACAATGAGATCTGGAGGAACTCCCTGATGAGCCCAACCAGACAGTTTGCCAGAGACCAGGCCCTCAGGAGTCAGGGGGATTTTCATGAGGCCTGTGTTCCAAATCGGATGCAAAAAAATTAAAATCATAATAAAACACGGCACACTAACATCTGGCTTTTGTCTTTGCGGACCAAAACATTTAACTGGCATTAATTCCAGGGAGAGAAGATCCCTGGAAGTCGTGGAAATTTATTGACAAAGGGGACATGTCACAGCGTGGGATCGGTTCCCACTCAGTGGGACACGGTCTGTGTATGTGTGCCCTGCGACTGGCTGGCGACCGGTTCCGGGTGTGGTCTGCCTTTCGCCCATTGTCAGCTTGGATAGGCTCCAGCACCTACCCGCGACCCTGTACAGCGGTTTGGAAGACGATGATGATGATGATCATGATGATGATGATGTCTCCAAGCGACATAGGGCACAGTAAGCTAATGTTTCAGCCTGCTACATTAGCAACCAGTGAGGTAACAAGCTGCAAAGCCATTTTCAACACTTTAGATTGGTCAATCATGCGTAAAAATAACACCCATGCGTGTGGACTGACCAATAGTAGCCTATAGATTTTTGAAAAAATATGAAATTCACCAAAATGGGACTTTGGAGGTTTTGACCCAATGCCAGTAATAGGAAGGCCATGGGCTACTTTGCTATGACTAGATATGCTCAGTTAATGCACAGCTTTTTTACGGATTTACTCGTGTGTGTGGGCGTGCGTGCGCGTGTATACATGTGTGCACGTGCATGTTTGAGACTGCATCCTGTTGTCACAAACAGGAACGATCCATCCCAGGAAAAAAAAAGCACAAATAATAATAATAATAATTGTTCCTCTTGTTGAACATTCCAAGAAAATATCTACCCTGGTGGAATGCAATGTTTTCAGGATGATATCCTGATTTTGAATCGCAATACAGTTAAACCTCCCGACAGGAAAACTTCCAAGTTTTTGGGATTCCAACAGAAAATAATGCAAAGTGAATGAATTCCTTCTGTCACAATTATAAAACAGCTAATAGCTGAACAGGTGAGGTTTTAGTAACAATGTAACAAACAAGTTACACAATTGTAAAACAAACAAACAAATAAAGTCACCTAGTCTTCCCCATTTAAATTTTTTTTTTTATAGGGGAAGCCAACCCAAACATTTGTTTTTCAAGAATATGTTCTATGCAGGCCCACGAGTTGAAACCAGGCATTCTGCTTAACATTGTGTTAGTGGAATATGAGTCGAGTGGCAAAATGCACCCATTTTTAGCCATCCCCGGGGGTGGCCAATTTGTCACTTCTGTTGACTGAAAATGACATCACAGTGGCTCAGGGCTCAGATAACGACCAATCATGGCTCGGCTTCAGAAATCAGGTGAGCTGTGATTGATCGTATATAGAATACCGTATTTACACTAGTGTGACTAGCATCACTAAATTGAATCAAAGTACCCCTAAAATGTGATAATTTGTTCATATTTTCCCCGTATATGTCTCGAAAAATTAAGTGCAGTATAAAATATTTAATTAGAAGAACACAAAAAGGCCAACAACAAGGCACAGGAATAATTCCAAAGCAAAATGGATCAAAAGGAAACTAAACAAACACTACGACGGGACTTGAGTTGACTTCGACAACAGACTAATGACCATGGACAAATGACAATGAACCAACCGGAACTGAACGAAAGCGGGGAACTAAATACAAACAAGTCGTCGATACAATGAGGAACACCTGGACAAGACGCAGAGGGTAGGAGGGAGCTGATTGGCTAACAACACCAAGGTCCGGGATGACAAGCACAGGTGGACTCAATAAACTAACCAGAGGCAGACAAAGGAACGTAAGAAAAAACCTTAAACTAAAGTAAAAAAAAACAAAAACAAACCCAAAAGACAAACTATGGCATTGTATATTAGTATTCACTAGTGGGTTGGTTGACCCCAGAGAAAATGATGCTGTAATGCGTATGTCAAGATGTTGCTTTATCGGAATGAGTTGTCGTTGCCCCAGAAATGAGTAAGGTTACAATATGTTTGTTGTATAAATTCAATCAATTGCTCTTTTGCTGGGGCGCAACATTCATCGTCCATTACATAACCTTTATCAGCTTTGATGGTTTAGTCGCAGACGCTCCCAAAAAGTGTTCTGCTTCCCTTTCATAAACAAGGGACTGAAATTGCATTAAAATGCGTAAAGTACTGAAACTGATCTTGTCTGGCTGGGAACTCAGCTAAACCTCTAATCCTGGACTCACCGCTGCAAAAGGCAAAACAGAACACTGTGGCTAAAGTATAAACAGAAGCTAACCGGTGTATAATAATACTCAATAAAAGTAAACTATAATAGAGAAAAACTATTCACTGGATGAAGACACCCAACAGGCATGTTAAAGTGGAAGTCAACTCAAAAATATTTGTTTAAAAATATGTTCTGTGCAAGCCCACTAGTTGAGACAAGGTATTCTGATAAATATTGCGTTTGTGGAATTAGAGTTAATCCACCTGTTTTCAGCCAACTCTGGGGGCGGCCATTTTGTCACTTCTGTCGACTGAAAATGACATCACAGCTGCTCAGTGCTCAGGTAATGACCAATCGCGGCTGGCCTGTTTTCTGAAACTGAGCCGTGATTGGTTCTCTTTCTCCCCTGCAACATCCTGTCAGAGTGCCGCCACACCTGCTTGAGACGGCTCACTGAGCTGAGGTCTTACCGCGTGAGGTTTCCGCAACTTTCGAGGCCTATTTTTTTTTTTAGAACATTTGACTTAAATTCCAAATTGGACCACGCTTGAGATTCCACTCGATATTCAATGAATAAATGAATACTCCCTGAGGCAATGCGTTGGGCTACTGGTTAGCATGTCCGCCTCACATCGGCTTAATAACAAGCCCCATCCCTCCTGACCTTTCCTCCCCGGGCCGGCCCGCAGTCTTCGCCGTGCGTCCGATGTCCGTGCGCGGCTTGGCCTCCTAACCGGGGCTGCATGCTCGCTCGGCCAGGTCCTGCCACCAAATCACATTAGCGGGTGCGTATCTCCCACAATCTGCTGCGACAGGATCAGCCCCCGGGCGCTGCTGAAATGGATACAGCAATATACAATGTAAGAGGGAGGATGGGTGCGGGTGTGCGCGTGCACGTGTGTTATTGGGGGGGAAGGGGGGGGGGGGGGTATTGGTCGTGGGGGGCACGCAGGAAGAAGTCCCGGCGTCTTTAAAAGGGACAAGAGGCACGTGCCTCCGTTGATCTCATCAGCTTGGATCCAAATGAAATGAGACGCTTCGAAAAGGTTAAATCCAATTGAAAGGTGGAATTCGCAAGTTTGTTTTAGCGGCGGGGCTTTTAATAAAGCCGCCGGCCCCAAAATCATTTATCTCAACCTCATCATGATGCTTGGTTGCAATATAAATCCACTATATCAGGTGGAAGGGACGATCAAATTATGCATATTTATTTACTATTACGGATGAATAGTCGTAGAAATGAAATGAAATGAGTAACGCACACAACAATGTGAATGTGGAGCGAGCACCTGTCAGAATCGTCAGGAACGCAAATGGTCACAAGACGTGGCGTCGCATAACGTTAAGGTCAACTTTTACGATCGCAACATGCGGTAAAGGCTCCGCAGTTCAGCTTGGAGACTGTATGCAGCTGGTGCTGCTGCTTTGTTTACCAAAAGCACAAAGTCGACACACCCCTGTTCGAACGGCAGGTTTTGCCGATGTAAATAAATGAGACCAAGATCAAGCCTTTCAACACCTTCCACCATGAATGTGACCTAAAACCTGGACAACTCATTTAAACAAAATCTTCGAGATTGGAGGGGAAAATAAACAATGGCTGCTCTGTCTTGTAACTGGAGATGTGGCTGCGTTCAGAATTGTGAAATGGAAGTCAGCACAAACATGCCACCGGTTAAAGTTGCTCTGATTAACCCGAAACAAAGTTCAGATCTTCTAGTAGGCTTTTCCTGACCTTTGATTTATGATTATTATTATTATTGATTTCCTGCTTTCGAGCAGAAGCCTTAAGATTTTGTTCTAACACTAACAGCTATTTGGAAGTAAGACAACAGTAAAACTGTTTGCGCCGCATTTGCCGTAACTTTTGGAATTTTGGCCCAAAATCGGAACCGCGATTTCATCAGACCATAACACCTTTTCCCATATGCATTTGGGAGATTTCAAGAATGTTTTGGAAAAATAAAGCTGGGCTTGGATGTTTTTGTTTTTTGGGCTGAGATAAGGTATGAAGAGTCTGTTGCACAAACATATAAAGAAGATCAGACATTGCTGTCAGATCTACAAAACAGCCAGTACTTGCCAGAAATTCCTGCAATGCCTTCATTGTTGTTGTTACCATGGAAGCTCTCTGCAGAGCTTGGCTTGTGCTGTAAGATGTGACTACAAAAATGTCAGGGAACACATACTAGAACTGTTGAACTTTATTTGGGCTTAACCAAAGGCACCGTAAAGAAGAAGTCAACCCAAACATTTTCTTTACAAGAATATGTTCTATGCAGGCCCACTAGTCGAAACATGGCATTCTGATTTATATTGCGTTTGAGGATTTAAGCAGCGAAATCGATCCAGGGGGCGGCCATTTTGCCACTTGCTCTTGACTCATAGCTCAGCGTAAATGGCTTGGATAAAATAGTCAAGTTGACAAAATAGCATCAAGTGCGAATGCGGTTTAAACCAAACGAAAATGATTACTAAATAGCAAAAGACTGGGTGGAACTTAAGTCAAACATGGATGCGCACAACATTATGGAGAAACGGTCAAAAGTCTACCAGGATGTGAATTGTTGAAAAAGTCAACACCTCTCCATATCAAGATATCGTCAACATGCGGGAAAGCGCTACAGTCCATCTGCAACGTTGTTTACAGTGAGCTGCTGTCCTGCTTTGATATTTATTGATACAATTGTTTAACTGATGGGAGTTTATTTTTTGATTAGCTTTATAACTTGACGGGAAAAGGAAGGAGTCTTTCTGAGGGAGGAGTTTTTTTGTATATAGAATTGATGGGAAAGGGGAGGTGTCTATAAGAGGAATGCGTTTATCTTCCATCATCTTAAGTTGATGGGGAAAGGAGGAGCAAAAACAAAGTGTTTCTGCTCATTTTATCATTCTCAAGTCAAACAAGTCAAGTCAAACAAAAAGAAGTTAGACGAGAACACTAGAAAAACTAAAAACTAAGTAAAACTAATCAACCTTTAAAGACGCCTGCCACACACATACAGCAGAATAATGAAAAGTAAACATGTGGCAAATTTGTAGATTAGCTTCGATGTCTCAAGGTATGGGGAAAAAAATAAGGCGGCGATGTTGACGGGTGATGTCCGTAACGAAGCACAGCCTGATACTGTTCAAGCCATGCATTTAGAAGTGTTGTTAATTCTTTAGTTAATTGAATACAAACAAGGGAGGAATCACTCGTGACTCATGGTTGGCGTTTTTATTTCTAGTTCAATCACAATGACATGTCACGATTGCACATTTTCTTGTGTTCACTTTATAAACATTTGCAGTTACAATGGAATGAATTTCATGGAGTTCAGTAATAACATGCTTGAGGAGGTGGGGGACCACTTTAGAGGATAATAAACATTTTCAGATGACTGCTGCCACCAGGTGGTGGCCCAGTGAATGACACAGTGGTGGCCCATTAAGTAAAATAAACATGTTTTTTTTTTTCAGTGCAAAACAATATTAATTAAAGACATACTCTTGTTTTACTTTCAAAATTTGCAGAGTCGACAAGACAACAAACAAAACTGCTTGTTTGTGTGAACGCCCTCCGGAATACGCTGTTTGGCTTTTTGCTCACAAATTGCCCTATTTTATTTGCGCTGGAGTCGACTTAGTGCTGTCTCAGCATGTCGAACAGGGGATGCAAATAGATAGAACATGCAAAGCAAAAGCTCCGGCTAATTATACAGCTGTCTTACAAAGGTCCGTGTCCCTGAGTACACACATACGCCTACAACATCTGCTCGCTTGGAATCCTAATAAAGCTTACTGTACACTAATTACACTGGCACACTGAAACCCTTTGCCTCGATGCAAAACAAAAGGAAGAAGTTGGCGTGGTAAACTCAAAAGAAAGTCACATGAGGTGGAAAGCACACAAGGAATAATGCACACAGCAAGTCAAAGCACAATCATAGTATAGTTAAAAACACCAAACAAACACTGAATTCTTATTTGTCTTTTGGGGGTGAAACACAGCTAACTGGCATAAGAAATCGTTTGAATTTTTTTTTTTTTTAATTATCTGTGCTTGCTTATTGTAATACAGCCCATTCAATTATTTGCAAAAAGACCCCCCTTTATTGCAAAATGTTGTGAAAATGATTAAAATCACATTTTCCTCTATATATACATCATTTCCTCAATGATTCTAGTTGGATTAAAAAAAAAATTGGGAAACCAATAGACCTCATAAACCGCACAAAAACTCCCATTGTCAAGCGAGAGATGCCTGCTGAATTTCAAGTTGTGAGGCTCAATGGGGGGAAAAAAGAGCTCGTTTAAGGTAGCAATCTGGAAATATTAAAAAAAATGGTGGGATGAGATAATCTTTGAAAATGGCAACGATGACACTAAAATGGCCGCTACTAACTTTCACGTCGCCAAGTGGCTGTTGCCAGGCTTCAGTGGCTGAACCTCTCACCATAGTATCCCTCAAAACGGCCATTTGTGCTATAAGAAATTCACCAATGAACAAACAAAGCATGTAAAAAAAAAAAAAAAAAAAAAAAAAATAGGAAGTGGTGTGTGACCAATCTGTAGCTATGTCCGGTGCTCCACAACCAATGGAATTAGTGCCTGCCCCAAAAGGCACAACCAAGCCTGAAAAGAAAAACATTTTAAAAACGTCCATAAAAAAAGGCAAGCAACATGACTACGAAATGCTTCCTATGACCAAAGGGAGTGAGTGGGCCACGGATTGTGTTAGTCATCCTTCTTGTCCGAGGTGCTGTCTTCCTGATTCTGCCCCGAACCGCTCAGCTCCAGATCCCCGGGCGTCGCCTCCTGGATGGCCTGATACCTCTGCAGCTCCAGATAGGTGGTGAAGAGCTTGGCGTACTCCGGGTGGGTCGTGGCAAAGGCTTGAAACTCACCTAAGGGATCCCCAACACAAAATATTTTCAAAAGCGGACTTGTCAGGAAGGCTCCGCGCCAACTTGAAGGACAGTATTTAAAAATTGAAATTTTGACTTTGGTGGACATTGCTGCCATCTGGAGGACACAGGTGGTGTTGATAGATGGCTGGCATTTTTGTTTTGTTAACTTCAAATTCAAATGGTCCAACGGTGTAAATGCCTTTTCTCGTTTACACAATTACATTGAAAAATGTTTACATTTCTGAGTTCTTTTACTGTTTTTTCCCCCTGAAAAACAGTACAATGAACTCCACATAGTCATGGGTTCTGCATTAAAATTTTTTTGTCTAACCTGTCCTCTGTTATTCGCTGAAAAACTCATATTTTTGTGCTCAGCCCAAAGCTCAGCCCAAAGCAATAGCAGTCTTGCTTTAACAATATCTGGTGGCATCTTGTGATGCCACATTAATGAATTGACATTCATTAATTCAGACATTTGCACATAAGAGGGAGTCTGGAACGTATTAATGGCATTTGCATTGGTTACAATGGTGAACGGTGACTTGAGACAAGAGTGTTTTGAATCACGCGCATGGCCACAGAACGACTTAAACTCGTATCTCAATGCGCCACTCTACAGTCGAGAGGCAAGGAAAAGGCTGTCCAAGTGTCGATAAACATTGCATACTGACCGAAAGTGATAAAACCTGAGCCGTCGGCATCAATTTCCTTGAAAAGTTTGACCATGTTGAGGTCGGAGACGCCCAAAGCGGAGCGCAGCAGCGCCGTGAACTCCTCCCGGGTGATTCTCTCATCCTCGTCGGTGTCGAACAGCTAAAGTGAGAAGAAATATTTGGATGACACGCCTGCATTTGGTGCACGCAAACATACCGCAGAAAAGTACTGTGAGAGTTCATCCTGAAAGTGAAACTTTATAATAGGATTGTCTTTTCCTTTGTTTCTTTCAGTCCTCGTCCAAAACCACATTTGTTGTCCTGGTCGGGGGAAATTGACTGCGAGACTGTCTCCAGGGCTCCCACGGCGCTCGGCAGCAGACACAGATTATTACCGTGACATGATCCAAATGTCTCTGAATGTGGCTGTCTGCTTCCATTTCACAGCAGAGCCGCACGCCCGGCTTTCAGCCTTGTTCGGTCTTACTCAAACCCAAGAAACCACGTATTCAATAACGCTCCTCGCTGCTATTCGAATCCTTTACTCATGCTCCTCTAACGCCGGCGGAGTGGCGTTCATGAATCCTTTTAGATTGCAAAAATTAACATACCCGGAAAGCCATACGCAGCACTTCTTCGGTGTTAGCAGGTCGACACAAGATGGTCACGCCGATGACGTACTCTCTGAAATCTATGGTGCCGTCGCCATTCTGGGGAAAGAACCGAAACATTCAAGTCGGGATGAGGCAGTAACTTATTTGGACGCTTACAGGAGCACAGCTTGAATGTTACTTAAATGCGACATATTATGAAAGATTGCCTCAACTTGCTTGCGTACAAATCGTTGGCTCTCTGGAGTCAATCTGAGCTGCCCAATTCCTGTGAGCAAGCCGTTCTGAATTTCGATGTATTATTAGGTGACAATTTTTCAAATTTACACCATACCACTCCACACGGAGTTTCTTCGCCCATGACTTGGGGGGCTAGGCTGAGTGAAGATCTGCCATTTTTAAGCAGGGACGCACTATCATGTCAAAAGCCAAATGGTAAGCAGAGCTGCAGTATTGCCATTAGATTTGAAAAAGCGGCACATACTAGCGTTTGCCGAAGTTGTCAACGTCAAAGATAGGGGATATTTGTGTTTCGTTACGCCCCCGGCGCATGCCCCAGCAGTATGGATGTGCACACTGATTTACAAGTGTAATTCAACAACTTCCCTTGAACATATTGCAACTACTAAAATGTCACTCAAAGGTAATGTAAGCAGAGTTTGTGTAAGAAGTAAGCAGTGTTGGCAAAGCTTCGTATTAGCCAACGGTGTTCGCTGCTGATAAGCGTCCCATACTGGAATGTTTGGCCAAGTTGCCAACGCGGGTGAGGAGGCGCGCTAAAGACGCGTTATACCCGGTCAAAGAGCGCAAAGAGGTCCTCCAGGGCAGGGTTGACGGGGAGCTTGAGGAAGCTGGCAAATTCCTTGATGGTGATACGTCCGCCTTTACAGGATGTGGCCATGCCGGCAAAAGCGTCCAACTCCTTCCTCACGTTGTCCCATTTGATACTAAAGAAGAGACGGCACGTTCATATCGCGTCAGCTCAAAGCCAAGTTGTTATTGGTCCTACTTGAGTTTTCGACTGATTTTGGTGAATTCAACCAGTCCGGCCTCCATTGGCAGTGTCAACTCGCCGGCCGAAATCATCAGACGGCAGTCTTCGTACGTGTGGTCCGTCACGGGAACGCCCAAAGCCCTGCGGGAGCCGTTTAGCGCGTTATACACGGAAAAGGCGGGCTGGACTCTTTGCGTGTTTTTCTTTACTCACTTGGCCATGATGTCTCGCACTTTGCTGGCGAGCAAAGCGGGGCTTTTCTTCTCCTCCTCTGTGGGGACGTGAGGAGGCAAAAACTGAGGAACAGAATACGAGGAAGGTCACATGACGGACATTCAGCGGCCATTTTGACAGCGGTCAACGGAATATTGACACAAACATATTGTACAGTAATCCTCGTATTGTGGATTTTTCTATTCAACATAGTACGTGTATTTTTTTGTCTTGAAAGATGTTTGCAAACATGTCCAGATTCTATCGGAACCCTTGCATGACTTATTGACTTTTAGGCATTATCAAACACTTCAGGTACTTTTTCAAACGTTCAAAAGGCAGCATAAATTTTTTTTTAAAAGAGGGTTACCTCAATCTCCACTGTAGTGTACAGTTGACACAACGTTAGAAGTAGCAGGGTCCTCCTACACATGATTTAATCACAGCAGTTAGTCCCGTAAAACGTATTAAAATAGCAAGTTTTGCAGCAAAACAAGGGAGTCATTTCAAGTAGGTGTATGGTTGTTATTTCTGAAGGACAGACTAATTCTCATCATGAGCACACTTACGAAGTGAAACCCTGCCAAGTCCATGTCACTGTATCCTGGATGGAAGGAAATAGAGGAAAACAAATCTGATGCATATGGAATGGACGCACAGTAAACGGTATGTTCGGTGGCCACATCATTAGGCACACATGCAGACTCTAATGGGATCACATACAAGAGCTGTATTCAAGAAAGAGGTCTTCATCTTTGTTTATTGTAAACACTTACTATTTTATTTGGATATCTCAGAATCACAGGCTGCACAGGTACACCTGGAATAAAGGCACCTATAGGACAGAGTACAAACAAACAAACAAAAGTCATAATTCCTGGAGATATTGTTTCCCCCCCAGCTTTGACTTTGAACAAGTAGACGAGTGTTCCCTGCGTATTTAGAATTCTTTACTTCACCATCGTATGGCATCTTGGTGCCAAGGAACTATGTTGAAGTGAGCTGAGTAACTATCTAGTGCCTTGCTGCCATCTCGGGATACAATATAGGCAAGGAAAACCTTTTTTTTTGGGGGGGGGGGGTGTCAATTATCGACAGATTTTTACAAATTAGTCTAATCTTGGCCTTCCTGTATGGAGTTTGCGTGTTCTCTCCCTGCTTGCCTGGTTTTCGTCAAGTACTCCAGCTTCCTCCCAAATCCCAACAACATGCGTGTTAGGTTCATTGACGACTCTTTACCTTGTTTGAATGTGATGAGACACGAGCGATTTGTACACGTCCCCTCAGGAAATATCAACACCTGAAGAGCAAATCAGTAAGAAAAATAAAAATAAAAATAACATTAAAAAAAAAAAAAAAAACCTAAAAATGTAAGGAAGTGATGCAACCAGCTTCAAAATCATCTTTGAAACTTTTTTTTAGTAACAAGCTGTGGTTTATTTGTGTATTTTCCCCTTTTATACCTGTGGCCAGCGGCCTCCTGACTTGGCTCTGCCAACAATCTCTTGGATGGTGTTCTTCCTTGAGTCGGGGTCTTTTCTGGACACCAGCACTGGCTGGAGGCAGCGTACGAACCCTGCGAGAAAAGATTAAAGAATAAAAAAAGGTGAAGCACATGACAGGAATTGTCTATAAAATGAGATAAAATAATCTTGATCAGTCCCCACAATGGCGGAATTTGCAATTTATAGCATACGTACTGAAGCTAAACAGCCTAGAATTCCATCCTAATGGATAAATCAGCTGAAAGGTTTTTTTTGTTTGTTTAACTCTTAGACTTGCAGTAAAGTCAATCAGCGTTAAACGATTACCGCTTGAAAAAACACAACACATCAAAAGATGAGAGGTGTCCCGGCTCATCCGCCAACAGCATGAACACGTAATGTGAGTATTCTGTGGTTGTCACGACAACAGCAGACAACTCTCCTTTCAACCAACAATGTTATTCTCAAACGGCTGTTTGATGTGAAATCCACAACTTACGTTAATGTAGCAAACTTGTCAAAAGGGTGGACAAACACAGATGCCATGCATTTTTTCGAGTTTTTTTTTTTCTTATATGAACACAAAGACACAGCATCGCAACATGAATGTTGTCTTCATTCGCCTTCACGTCATCTTACAATGAATTTTCAAACTAACGATACATTACACGGGCTTCCATGACAACAAAGCCTACAAAACATTGGCGGGGCCCTCTACTGTTAATAATGTCATAAAATATTGACATACGGGCTTGCATATCATATTTGATAGGGCTACTTCACTCCATATGGAGGCTGTGAAATTGCGCAGCTAGATTAGGGTAAGAAGATTAAGGAGATGACGTGTGTGACATGCATACACACCTCTCCGACTTAACCTAAACGGCTTATGGGGTACTCAGTTCAAACAATGCCAAATGTCTATAGTAGAATGCAAGACTCCCCCCCCTCATCACCCCCAATTTCTAAACACAATTACGACATTGCATATAATTATATTTCCTTTCCCTCATAATGAGCTCCAGTGACCAAGTGAACAGAAAAGAAGAAGGATAAAAAGTGTCTCACTGCCAAATATGGGCGTGGCCAGGTTCTCCACACGGGACACGGTGGAGGGCAGGCCGGCCACGATGCACACGATGCCGTCGAAGAAGGTGGAGTGGGGGGCCACGGCCAGGATTGGGGCCTCGCCACTGCCCACCTGTTTGCCCTTGACCACCACCCGGAAGCCCATGCAGAAGTAGTAGGCTCTCCCCAGGGCAGCCATCACGCTCTGACACATGAGCCTGCGGATGGCATGACCTTTAGGTTTGAGATGACAACTTATTCAGCATGCAAAGGGTAATTAACACCGGCGGAGTAAGAGGAGGGGTGCAGGGGCACTGCCTGACCTCCCCGAGATATGCTTGGACCCCCCAGGTGCCAAGCCAGATAATTAACTTTGGGGTATTTTATGTTTTTTTTGTTTTTTTTACAGCAATTTCTTTCCACACATACCCTTGTCCTCCGTAGGGAACATATCATGAATGTTTATCAAAGTTTTCTGAAGAGTTTGTAAAAAAAAAAAAAATGTTTTTTTTTGTTTTGCGGAAACCCTTGAAATATGTTTGAACCCCCCCAGATGCCATGCCAGATAATTGACTTTTGGGTATTTTCACTTTTTAAAAAAAAATTTTTTTTTTAACAGAAATTTCTTCCCGCATTTCTCCCCGTCCGCCGTCGGGAACATATAATGAATGTTTATCAGCGTTTTCTGAAGAATTTTGGGGGTTTGTAAGAATGTTTTTTTTTGTTCTGTGAACCCCCTGAAATATGCTTGGACCCACCCGGTGCCAGACCAGATAACTGACTTAACTGAGTATTTTCAGATTTTTTACAGGAATTTTCTTTCCGCATTTCTCCCCGTCCCCCGTCGGGAACATATAATGAATACTTATCTGAGTTTTCTGATGAATTTTATAGGTTTGTAATTTGTTTTTGTTTTGCAGACCCCCTGAGATATCATTGGCCCCTCCATGCCCCCCCCCAACAAAAGAAATCCTAGACCCGCCACTGGTTATTAACTCCACAAGTGTATTTTGCTTGTTTTTTTTTTCATTTCTATCATTTCCGATGACGTAAAAAAGTATTGCAAACAGAACAACTTGGAAGTCAACCAGCATCACTGAACAAATTGTCAGTTGTTCTATTGCATAATATATTGTTCATATAATACCGCTCTCGCTGTCGATAAAAATGTATTAGCTAAATTGCGCAAGTGCACCTAAAGTAGTCGTGTATTTTAAATGCACTTCAACACCTTCATGGTGTCATTTGTACAGACCGTTATACTTTAAACCTTTGCAATGAGGATTGCAAAACATTCTACTTCAACTTGAGGCTGCAACCACTTTTGACTTCCGCCGTTTACTTCCTTAGTGGCGAAAGTTGTCCGCTTCTACAACTATTCTGACAGTAGGCATTCAATTTGAATATAGCAATCGGATCATCAGATAAATGAGGAATCAAAGCCAAACAGTGGAAGAACTGAAACAGTTTATTGTATTCACTGTCTGTGTTCTGGGAAGCGAGGCGAAGTAACGCTGCTGGTGCAGATACGGTCTCAAAAAAATCCACTTAATACAAACAATGTCAATATCTATTTGTTTTGACGATAAGCTGCTTTGGCTGACGGGCATTTTTGGTTCGGATCGCAAATCCGAGAACATGTTGCAACAGAGCCACGCTCACAGGACACTAAATTAAGTACATCATGAAATGATTACAGCAATGATTTTTTTTTTTTTTTCGCGACCAAAGTTTTACATTTTACGACCCTATGACTACTGCTTTTTAGATACTCCAAGGATTAACTCAACAACTGCTTCACTTTATCTTTTGCATATATTTACGTGAAGAAAAATGAAAACAAAAAACATGATAAAATACCATCAAACCGAAGACGGGGCTTATTGTCATGCGTGTCAGGAAGAGTTCAAAAATCTCTTAATCATTTGTGCTGTCACTGATGGCGTAACATTTCACTCCCCTGACTTCCCTGTAGAACACATGCATTCACTTCCCACTCAGCAACGGTGTGAATGTGAGAGCGAAAGGTTGTCTCTCTCTAGGGTACAGTCGAGTATGTCAAGTCAGCTGATAGGCTCCAGCTTCCCACAACTCTGAACAGGATGAAAAGTATAGAAAATGGATTTCTGTTTGTACTGCTTTCACCCACTACAGTGATGTCTGTTAAAAAGGGATTTCTATTATACTGAATGTAATCTGTCGACTGGCGCAATCTTCATTTTCCCCTGTGAAGTAATTGCCTTTATACAAGGATTAATGTACAGTAACCCCCAGTTTATCACGGGGGATATGTTCCAGACCCACAGGCAATAATTGGAAAATCAATCATATGGGGACCATACTTAAATAAATAACTTTTTTTGTTGTTGTAGTTTTAAACTTAAATTGAGCACCCTTAAACATCTTCATTCCTATACTGTTTAAAAGGTAAATAAAAACAGAATACAATGATTTGCAAATCCTTTTCAACTCATATTGAATTGAATACACAACGAAAAGATGACTTTAGTTGGGTTTTTTGGAAATATTTTCTCATTTAGAATTTGACGCCTGAAACACGTTCCAACAAAGCTGGGACAGGGGCATTACATCACCTTTTCTTTTGCATTTGGGAAACAAAGACAGCAATTGTTGGAGCTTTGTAGGTGGATTTCTTTCTCTGTCTTGTTTGGGGTCTCCATTGTTGTATTTTGTTCTTCATAATGTGCCACACACTTTTAAAGGAAGACAGGTCCGGACTGCAGGAAGACCAGTCTTGTATCTACATTCTTTTACTACGAAGCCACGCTGTTGTAACACGTGCCCAATGTGGCTTGGCATTGTCTAACTGAAATTCAGAAGGGATTTCCCTAAAAAAGAAATTGCTCCAAAACCTGAATGCATCTTCCAGAATTAGCGTGGAAATTTCATCCCAGTATGTCCCTGTTAACTTTTATTATGTTCTTCAAACTACACTTGTAATTTAAAATCTTCTTCTTTTTTCTTTTTCAGACAGGTTACCTTCTCCATCCTGTCATTGGTGCCACGGCTCCCTTGAGAGGATGCTTGAAGGTGATGATAACAGCCACTGGCCAGGTCACCATGAGGACCAATGAGATGAGGATGGCTCGAAGAGGAACCAGGATGATTCCCTGGAGGACACACTGCATACACGCGCAATTATAGTTTTGTCAGGCAACACACATTCCATGTTTACATTCCATGCGTCAAATCCAGATCAGTGGGCAGCAGCACATAAGGGCTCTTATTGTTCTTGCCGTACACATCAACGCTGCAAAGCAGATTACATTACAGAGAGGGTGAGGCGCGTGCACGTAATCGCACGCACGCATGTCGACGCGCATTTATTCCTTCTATGCACTGATATGAACGCGCCATTGTCACTCACTTTGATTATGGTGGCCTTGGAGAGTTCGGTGTCCTGCACAAACGGGTTGATGACGGCAGGCAGGAGCAGCGATTGCTGCCTCGGCAGGGCGAAGACGCGTTGAGATGGCATCGTGAGGCAGGAAAACGACGCAGGGTGCGGTTACAGGAGCAGCTCCATGTTATCATTTCACTTCCTCTACCCCTTTCTCATTTCTTCCTTAGCTTTTTGCCTATTTCACGCGGCAAACCACAGCGTTCATGCTAGCAAAACAGACAGCAGAAGCCATCCCGGAAGTGACCCAACTCAAGCTCCGCCTCCCTTGCTTCACCGTTTACGTGATTTCGGAAAGATTTTACAGGTACTTTAATTCATGTAATTGTGAGTTTAACAGATTGTTAAATAAAGAATAAATAAATAAATAACCATTTCATTATTCTACATTATTTGTGTTGCTAACAAATTTTCCATTTTAAAATAACGATAGTAAATAAATAAGGCGAACGATGTTTTGTTAGAATGTTTTGCAGGTCTAAAGGGAATAATTCAAAAGTTCATCGATGTTATCCTGAACCGTCTTTGTTGATTCTAATCTTGATCCAAATTTGAGCGGGCCCTTCTGTGACTCCCATGCTAACTCTATTTTGGAAATGTACATAGTCAGTACTTTGTACATCTACAGATTTGTTTTGGATAATATCTTGTAACTTTGAGTTTACCTTGCATAATACTTTTGGGCTTTTTAAAGTATGGCATTTTACTTATAAACAATACTATCTATTAATCTCATCAGATTTCTTGAAAGTTTCATATTCCATCCAACCAATTTTTTGTGTCTTTATGAACTGGAACTTTAAAACAAGAAAAAAAGAAGAAAACTATTTATTAAAAATTGAATTGCCATTTCAATGTCCTACTGAGAATTTCACGGCCCCATGTTTTCGTTTTGTGTTTTGCCGCCTTATTTTCACTTGTTTGCTTATTTTTTTTAACTGTAGATTTAAAATAGTTAAAATAGTAATAATAAAGTTTGACAGATTGTTAAATAAAGATTGGTAAAGAAAGAAACAACAACTTTACTTTAAAGGGCCCCAATGGTCTGACATTGGCACTTATTTTGTAGAACTGGACTTAAGTGATGTCCGCATGATGTCTGTACGTATTTATTTATTTTTTTTAAGGAAAGTTTGAAGAATTACGCAAAATGAAACAAAATAGGATGAACGAACTGAAATGAAGTGAAAATGAAGGGTTTGTTTGGAGTTTGGAATGGCTTTGAACTTGCATCCATACGGCAGTGCCACTTCGGAGCAACAGCATCTTTCCGGTTTAGATTGTGTTGCAGTCTTTTAACATCCATGGGCTCGGCTATTGAACACTTCCACCCGAAGACATCACTATTTCGCGACGAGGGCTATGGACTTCATCCCTGTCCCTCTGAAGCAATTAGGGCTCCCGCAGGTTATAAAATATTTGGATTTTGTTCGCATTGAGACTTTTCTCTGTAGTGAGCATTGGCCATATATATATTTTTTAACATCACACACACCCAAACAAATCAGATTCCAAACACAATAATGCAATAACATAGTACAATAACTAAGAAATGATTACAGTGTTTTTTTTTTTAAATCGTTTAGTGTACTGCACAAGGAATTCCACAAGGTGGCGCAGTTTTAAGTAAGTATATTAAAACGAAAGAAAAAAACAGTTTAGAGCAGAATGGTCTGGTCAAAAGTATTGAGACAGGTTTTCACTTTGTGAACCTCGCTTTGTGCACTTGGACAAAGCCCTGTTGGTGGCCTATGGACTTCAAATCACATTTACGATCCAATTTAATTGAATTAAATCACACTCATCTCACATTATTACCATATAATGACAATCTTTATTGATGACAGTAACAAAGTGCACAAGCATGACAACCAAGACAATAAAAAACTACAACTGTATCGACACGTTGAGGGTAAAATAAACAAAAGTTTTTTGTTTTTTTTAGCAATACTACTGCGGTACAATTGTCATGATTTCATCATGCAGCAAGGCTAGACGACCCAAAGAGGCAACCTGTGCCTCCAATCGCTCCGTACCAAACTAAAACAACAAAGCTCTTACAAAGTGCTAACCAAGAGGAAAATAATGTGTGCCTAAACAACTCCTGGAAATTCCACCACGTCAGACATTACACAGAATATAAAAATGCATGTATATACAAATGAGTGTCAAATTAAAAGATCACGCCTACATTTGAGGAAGACCTTCCTTTAGTTTGACACTCCATTGTGTGCATTTTTTGGAGAAAGTTTCTAAAGCACCATATTCGGTCACAGAGATTGTGCAAAAGTCATTTTTTTTTCAAATGTATTGCACAACCATGAGAAAATCAACTACAGTTAAAACAGATACATTTCTTATGAAACTACTTTACACACTTTGGCGTCATCCAAGCCAAACGTGGAATCCTCATGCCGTTCACAACAAACTCATCTCACAGCACGCTGAAAGCACTGCCTTCAATGCAGTGTGGACATACCTGCTGTCTCTGTTAAAAAGTCGACTAAAACAAAGGACAATACAAAAGAAAGAGTACGCATATAGTAAATGTGCATAGGCGTGACATGGAACGTCACACATTAACAAAGCTGTGTTTCGCTGTGCGGAAAGTCCAAATGGAGGCTTCCAATGCATTATTAAAAAGTAGCGCGCACGGCAGCGGCGGCCTCAGGTCGAGTATGAGAGTGTGTGGCATTGTCCTCGTCGCAGGGAATGTAGCCTGATGTGCTCAACAGCCGAGCCAGTCCTTTGTGATTTCACCCAACTTGACAATCTTCAAGCTGCTGTCCTCCAGTTTGAAATAGTGGTCGCCTTTGAAGAAGTAGCTGTAATCTGGTGGAGATGAACACAGCGCAGAAAATGAGGATTTCGTACAGAAGACGACAACAGGTTGGAGAAATTATCATGTTCCCATGCTCAGTGGGTTTTCTCGCTCACCAACAAAATCTGCATAATTGCTTCGTTGAAAATTCAATTGTCATACAAAGCTTATCTCTCGGTCGAGGTGTAGACTATCACGTCAACATACTGTACTTCCTCGACACACAATACTGTAACACTCTCTCATTTGAACAGAGCTTCGGTGGCATCTTGTGACATCTTAGGGCGGGCATTTCACCGAGAGCACAAAAAACACAAATAGGGGAGCTCGTGTGAATATGCAGGAGATTAAACGGAATACATCGGTCATATCCATTAAGCGGTGGCACACTTAAAGGGAGTAAACCCAAAAATGTTCTTTACAAGAATATGTTCCATGCAGGCCCACTAGTTGAAACACAGCATTCTGATTAATATTGTGTTTGTGGAATATGAGTTATGCAGCAAAAGTCACCCGTTTTTGTCCATCTCAGGGGGCGGCCGTATTTCCACTTGCTGTCGACTAAAGATGACATCACAGTTGCTCAGGGCTCAGATAACGACCAATAATGGCTCAGCTTCAGAAAACAGGTGAGCCGTGATTGGTCCTGAGCCCTGAGCATCTGTGATGTCATTCCCAGTTGACAGAAGTGACAAAATGTCCGTCCCCTGCGATGTCTAAAACGGGTGGATTTTGTTGCCTAACTCATATTCCACAAACGCAATATTAATAAGAAGGCTTCTTTTGACTAGTGAAGGCACAGAGAACATATTATTGCAAAGAAGATTTTGGGGGGGTGGACTTGCTGTGTAAGGAAATGAATAAAAAAAAAAAAAACACGAGACAGACTTGTTTACTCACATCAGTTCAGAAACTGCTTTGCATTATATCGTCGTTGTCCTGTGAAAAACAATTATGTCCAATTTGGGATTTAAAAAAAAAAAGCGATGTCTGTAACGCGGAAAGACCATTCACGTAAAAATAAGAAAATTGAAAAAAACGGACATAAGTGGTTTTCACAGGGCAGCGATGATATGTAAAATACAATTTAGAGTAACGGCGCCTTCCTTATGGCACTTTTATGACACCGCCTCATTCTGCCCATTCAGGTAGAGGCCCCTTATGCATCAGTTAAGTCTTCTCCGAATGTTGCAAACAGAGGCTCTTCTGTCCAGCTGCACACATTCACTTTATATAAACACATTGACTCTGAGATGCTGAAGCTGCCGCGCATGTTAACAGAGCCGCAATGGAGAAAAAAAACCTTGGTCACAAGGCGCTGCCAAAATATTCCCATTCAGAAGGAGGCCAAGGGCAAACAGGAGGGCAGCGGCGTGCATTCCTGAAATTCACCCCCCGGGACTGTTCTTTTGTTCTTTCCTTAACAAAGTTCATATTATATGTAGACTTAACTTCTACAATTGTCTACTGCTTAGTGTAGTCAACATTACACATACCCACAAATAACTTGACTCAATAGGTCAATGTGATCGCTCAGTCATGAGAATTCACCAACTCATCCCTGCTTCTAAAATAGAATGCTTCTCAGATGCAGACATTAGTCGTTTTGTCACCTTAAAGCGGAAGTCGACCCAAACATATGTTTTCAAGAATATGTTCTGTGCAAGCCCACTAGTTGAGACAAGGTATCACAGCATTCTGATAAATATTGCATTTGTGTAATAAGAGTTAATCCACCCGTTTTTAGCCATCTCTGTGGGCGGCCATTTTGTCACTTCTGTCGACTGAAAATGACATCACAGACCCTCAGAGCTCAGATAACAACCAATCATAGCTCAGCTTCCGAAAACAGGTGCGCCGTGATTGGTCGTTAACTGAGCCCTGAGTGTCTGTGATGTCATTTTCAGTTGACAGAAGTGACAAAATGGCCGCCCCAGAGATTGCTAAAATGGGTAGACTTTGCTGCTTAACTCATTTAATATTAATCATATTGCCTTGTTTCAAATAATGGGACTGCATAGAACATATTCTTGAAAAAAATATGTTTGGGTTGATTTCCCCTTTAAGGCCACCATACATCCGGCAATTGTATTGATATCAGCAAGTTGTATCATTTACCTTATTAAAGGGGAAAGGGGAAAAAATAGGATCTGGGAGGATTTTTTTTATGTGCATGTATCCTAGTGAACATGTACTGTACGTATTTTAGGGGTAGCAAACATAAACACCTCAAAACTCATTCAGCAGACTTAAGGTTCGAAAAACAAAAAAAGAAAAAGTCCCCAACACTGCTGTAGTTTCTCCGATCAACACAGAATTTGGTGGACATGTTTACCAGGTTGCTCCCAAAAAGTCTTGAGGACACATGGAACAAATTGAGCAGGAAAACTGTCTATTTTAGTTTGAAGCCACGGCAGCCATTAAAGGGCCTGTACCTTAGCTATTTAACCCAAATGAGCCCCGATCAGAAGCAGGTAGATTTCTAATGAAATTACCAATTCCGCTGAGACTGAAGGCAGCATCAACACCATCTGGGATGCCGTTCCAGGCTTCAGCTATGAGTTTGGGGAATCCGTCATCCATTGTCTTTGTATTTTCATCGTATCTGCAAGTCACATATACAGAAGTTGAATTAGCAAAATAATTACACAGTCAACATACTTTGACAGGTAAAAACATTGTTCCTCACCTCCAGAATTGCTCCCCGGCAAAGAGGTAAGTCTTCCTGTTCTTCCTAAAGCTGAAGGCGGCGTCAATCTGTTCCAGATCGCTGGGCAGGCCGAGGCTGTCGAGACTCTTGGGGTAGCCTCTCTCCAATTCGTCGGCCTTGTACACCCACATCTCCTTGCCTGTACGACATAAGGCCAATGATAGATAAAAGTAACCACCATGTACGCTCCTGGTCGTCTGATTTTCTCATGCATTCCTCTACACAAGTGGATGAAAACACAACAAGCTGCTCTACTGTGTGGAATTATGGTGTGTGCCACCCCTATGACAGAAATGCATTTGTCCGAAGTGAAGAAGTGATACAATTTTTAGTGCGTGTTGTGATCTTAAATACTGATAAATTCCAATGATGTGTGGCATGATTTGAACAGAGAACTATTATTAACAAAAACGTTTTGAGTGGAGATACCACCAGCTTACACACTGATATCACAAATACTGACATAAATTCTCAAAAATAATTGCAACCTGTTATCTCTAAATGAATGAATACTTTCAGAAAAACACTGTGGGCGAAGAACTATGAATCAAATAACCCCAATGTTCAACGTTTTTCCCATCATCTATGACAGACCATGATTCAATATCATGGAATCAATACCATTGGTCAGCTCCAATGGGGAGGTTCAGTCATCCAAAAAATTAACGGAATATTGTTGACCAAGGACATTTAGTCAAAAGTCTATCACTTGTTGACATCTATTGCACAATATAAACCTAATTATGTATATGTTAGTTGATTGCTATCTATAGCCAACCTAGACATGCTTTTGTAGCTGGCACAAATTATGTAAAGCTCATCCTAGTGCAGGAACATTAATATTTCATTTCGTTTAGTCAAGCCCAAAGAATGTTTGAAGAACCACTAATAAGTGCATATTGGACTACGGGATATCCCCACCATCAGTTCCAGAAAATAGAAATGGCTGACCATTAAAAGTAAAGTCATCCAAGTGGTTTCGCAGCAAAGGCAACTATTTGTTTCTGATGGAAAAAAAAAAAAAATCCCAGCAATCAGCACTTTTACTGATCCAACCTGAGAAGAAGACTGTTTTCTCCTCCACTGGGTTTTCATAGACGGCGTCCATCTTGCTGGGCAGGTCAGGCCAGTAGGTGGCCACCAGCATGGGTCCATTGGGCTTGCTTCTGAAGTTTACTGACCTGAACAGGAACCTGGCACAGAGACAGAGGAGAGGTAAAAAGGGGACGGGAGGTGGGAGGTGGGCTAATAGTACGGAGTTGAAGGTGGGGGGCAGGGGACGGCCGGTACAACTTCTCCACGGGCCGAGTCAGCCCACAAAGGCGTGATTCATGAGCATCTGGTTCTCGTTAAGACCCGAGGCTGCGCCAGTGGAACAAGACCCTTCTTGCCTGGATTCGCAATACGGCTACGCAATAACAACGACGACTGCTTCCTAAAACCTTTTCCACTGACCCAGTTTCCAAAAGGCAAATGATACGCAGGTCTTAAAGTAGAGCAAGGATCGTGTCAAGTCAAAGTGAGAAATACAACCATCAGCCCTGATTTAATTTTGTTCTTTATGAATCCATCTGCAAGTTTTGAAAGATCTCCATTGCGTTTGCAGAAAGTAGCCGTTTCCAAATGTATGATCATTTTATACTGAGATCCCGTAAAATAGCCACATTTGCCATCTACGCAGAGCTTGGCAAAATTGGGACATTGACACAACTGTGTCCACTTTCACACAGCAACCCAGCATACCACAATCTGACAATTAAATGCAAGACAATGTGATACCAAACTGTAAATTGACAAGAAACAGCATTCAATGACGACTTACACAGAACGCAGCAAAGACGGGAATTCAACTAATGCTCGGCATTCGGCTTGAATTTTTTGTTCAATAATATGATTTCGGCTGGGCAAATTTCAAGTGTCGTTCTCAAAGTGCAGTAGTATAGAAGTAGCCATATAGCATAACTTTTCAACTTCACTCCTATACAGTTCTTGTTTTTTTTTTTCTCATAATAGTATAACTTTCTTTTGTTTTCAGTGTAGCAGTAATACTTGGTACTTTCCAGACCTTTAAAAGCCCAAAATAAAACCCAGCAATTATTTCAAACGGTACCCCTAAGGACCTCTGCACGAAACAAGTGCAAATTACCCCAATAACAGCAAGGAATGACCATAAAATGAGTGACACCAGAGAACGTGTAAACATGCAGGTTGAGTGGCCGGCTAAAAATAATTTCACTCCACTTTGAATGAACATGTTGAAACTGCAATAGATAAAGTCTTTATATGTCTAATGACCGACATTGTCACTTGGTATGAGAGAAAATTGCATGAACGGAATACTTGAGACCAGAAACACGGTTAGGCTATCAGACTGTTCAAACTTAAATATCTGCTTGGACTCCTCCAGCATTATGAGTCACAAGGAATCATGTTGCAGCACAGCTTGATTTCCAAACAACGAGCCAAACCTTTTGAGGGCGCCAAAGAATTTGATGCCTGCAAATGTAGTGAAATAAAAGAATATTCTGCGAGTTGGATTCTGGTTTGATTCAAATGCAAGCTTGTCCAGGAGAAACACTTAATTCCTTGGTCAGGCTGTCCTATTTCCTTTGGATGCGCTGCTAAAGAGTTCTAAGTCTCATAGCTTGTATTTACTTTTACATTACTTTTACAAAAATCGTAGTCAGCAAAATGCTCAACCACTTGCACAATTTTCAAGAAGACTGATGCACAAACGCAGCATTTCACTGCTGCATGAGTAATTGCTTACACGCCGGTGCGTGTGAAGCAAAGCACACAGCGTTTAAGGCTAATAACTATTTGTATTGAAGGCTGGTTTTAGTTTGAAAAAAACGCAAGCTAGAAACGGTTGGACATTCCATTTCTGGTAAACAAGGAATAGAAGAAAACAAAATGTTAGCATTAGTAGCAGATCTTCATAAGGTTTTAAAGTAGCAACGAGGATAGTAGCAGTGGACAAGAATCACAATGTACAACAATCGGACCCCCCACCCCCAAAATATCGATGTATGTATTATCAGATAGAGCATAATGAGAGGAAGCAGGTATGTGGCAATTGTACGTGAATAAATAGATCCGTCATACCGTCGTCGTACCGTCATTTAATGGAGCAAATACTATGACGTGTGATTACGGGGATGCCATTGGTCCAAAACAACGTTACACCTTTCATTTCATTTACCTGTCCTTAAAGAAGAAGGTCTCTCCTCTAATTTGGGCAACAGCATCAAAAGTAACAGGCTCCTTGCAGATGTCCATTGGGGTAACGGGTCCCTGGGTTGGGGGAAGAGGCTTGTCTGTGGGAACGCCTAAAAGTACAGTATAAGGGTCGATTGTCATTCCCTGGGCTTTAATTGAACCAATCTGTGATGGTATGGTAATTCCTTCCTACCGTAGAGCTCCTGGATTCCCGCGATATCATCGCTGGAGAGTCTGAAGTCCTTGGTGAAGGTGTAGATGGGGGCCATCAGTGCGCCAGGGTCTTCAGAGTGCTCCAATCCAAGAGCATGGCCAAACTCATGAGCAGCCACCAGGAATAAACTGTAGCCTGAAAACAATCCATGTGTTGAAATATGCGGTATTTCCTTTGCAGATAGAATTCAGTGATAGGATATGAATCCGTTGGTCACTACCTTGGTCGGGGCAGAAACCCCACTTGCGGTCATCGTCGTAACTTTTGGTCGTACCGCACCACCTCTTGCCATCACTACGTCCGGCCGTGGTGCAGGAGTCGTAGGTGTCTCCCAGGAAGGTGAAGGGGAAGACACAGGGGCCGCCTTCACTGTTGCCTCCCACGGTTGTCATGGCTGCAGAGGAATGACTATTTCAATGACTCTTATAACTGTGACGGTACTCCCTGGACTGGTCTCTTATCATTTGCGCATGGACAAATGACCATTAACACTCACATTCCCACCAATGGGCAATTTAGAGTTCTTTATTAATGTAATATGCTAACATAACATGTTCTTCAAATGTAGGCATAATAACCAATGTAGATAACCCACACAAGCAGGAGAACACACAAAAGAAACACAGGAGGGTCCAGAGCCGGGTTCAAACCCGAATTTAGTGACTCTAAATTCACTTATTTAGAGTCTTCAATGAACCTAACAATGATCTTGTGGAGACAAGCTTGGAATCCAGAAGCTTCCTTACTATGAGGCAAAAGTGCTAACCACACGGAAACCCCAGTGGTCATACTTCTTGTCTAACACCGTGATTCTCTCACAACCTTAAAACCAGGCCGACTTGACCGAGCGGGTAATGAGCACATTAAAATACTTTCACATGCCTTCGGCAAACCATGACCAAGACCGGAAAACCACAAATGAAACTTCCCTGGAGAGAAAAACACCCATCAGGGTAGTCAAGGCTTCACAGTCCTGTAAACAAAGATGATAAAATCCAAAAGAAGTCACCACCGACCGGTTTCGGGGCAGAAGCCGTAGCTTTTGTCCTGGTCATAGTTCTCAGTTGTGGCACACCAGCGATAGCCGTCATCTCTGCCCGTGGTGGTGCAGCTGTCGTACTTCTCGTCCTGGAAGGTGAAGGGGAATTTACATGGAGCGCCATCGCCGTTTCCACCCAGGGTGAAGAGCACTACAATGCAAAGGTTGAAACGAACAGAGTATTAAATTGGGTGCATACATACCGACAATCAGGCCAAATTTGGGCATTTCTCCGCCCCGAGGATAGGTTCCACAGGAGAAAAAACATTTCAAAGATGTTCAAAATACCCATTTTTGACTACAAAGCAAAAGTCCAAAACAGCCCAATCCCAAAGAATGTTGACAGAAAGCTCCAGAACCAATTGCACCCCTAAAGTTTACGGCATATTGAAAGGGGTAACACAGATAAACAAAATGTTTAACAAAGACCAATTTCCTAAAGTAGGGCAATAACTTTGGAAATAAATCCACAATGATTCCCTTACAAAACCAACAGAAAAAAATGTTTTCCTGGCAAAGCCTCACCGCCTACTTTCTGTCAGTACAACACAACAGAAATAATTCAATACGATTAGGTCTCTCAGGCCAAACAAGGCTGTGACTTACACTCGTGAGGACAGAAGCCATATTTGCCATCGTCGTCAAAGTTGTAGCTGGTAGAGCACCACAGGAAACCGTCGTCGCGGCCCTGAGACGTGCAGCTGTTGTACTCGGTACCCTGGAACAGGAAGGGGAATTTGCAGAACTCTCCGTCCGCGTTGCCGAATTTCACCTTCACCACTGTTTGAAAGAGAACCAATAGGATTCAACTGTTTGAAACTCATCTGGATCAACTGTTGCAAAAGGGAATTTTTGTCTTCTGTTCACCTTCCAGATTGGCGAAGGATTTATCCAAGCAGCAGTGCCAGAAAGTTCGTACAATTACATTTGTTGGCGTTGAATGGATGCTGTTGTAATATGTGTGTCAGTTGTACTTTGCTGAAAATGAGACGCAGCACTTTGGAAAAGTTTTACCTTGGCCCTCTCCCAGCGTCCACTGCTCATCGTCATCAAAGTGGGAGTCGCCGCCTATTCCTGGACCGGGAGCAAAGGCGTGAGCCAAGAGGCCGTCTTTGCCATCAAATGGGTACCCATCGCCATGCTCTGTTGATGACACAGTTTATCATACAATACTGCAGGCAGCTGTTTGAGGTAACGTATTTATCTATTTCGGCGGACAATTAATTAAGTGGGGCGCGATATCTATTAAAGCGAGGGTCACTTATGTAATGATAAGCAACTGCCGCCAGTACAAAGCATCTATAAGAGGTAAGGCATTTATTTTTACAAACATGGTGGTATCAGTCAGAGTAAAATTAACTATAGTCGTGGCATTTCATTATCTGTTTCACTGAAAGTGAAAAGGTGTTGTTTGAACGTGTGGCAAATATTTATTTGAAGTGATGATGCTCCTGGCAATTTAATTGAGAACCAGTGGCTATTAAAAGACGTAGTGATATTTAAGTGGGCGAAGCACTCTGAGATTTACAGTATTGAGGACATTTGTTCTTTTTTTATTATTATTGTCACTACTGTGAAAGTGATACGGCCCAAGAAAACACTGGACTGCGTGTATTATTGGCATACCATTGCGACCAAAATTGATCATAATGTCCGCCTCTCCGTCCATGAGGCGATTGAATGAGAGCGGCGTGACATCACTCCACACTTTGAAGGCTCTGAAGAAAGCGTCATTAATGACTTCCTCGTCCAGGTCCGGAGAGTATCCGAGGATTCTGTGGAGCGAGAATGAGGTGCTTTCAAGAAGAAGCAACGACAACTTCACAGCAACGGAGATTGTTGAAGAATTTGGCTGCAGGAGGGAGTGTGCGTGGGGGTGCTGACTAACAACATGGCCATGAATCATGTGGCGAAAAATGCAGCAGGCAGCAGAAAATCTGGGATCATAGAAGCACTCATCTGGATAAACCAACTAAACATCTTTGTAAACCTCGAAACACAACATCTGACAGTAGGCTACTTTGTTTTTAGTAAGAAAAACATGTGTCATGACCCAGAGGATAGTGGTGATGGGAGGGGGTGTTTGGGAATGCAGGATTAGGGGCTGTTAAAGGAGGGTTGGAGAGTGGTGTGAGGTGGCTCAAATTGTGGGGTGGCCAAGTTGAGGTCCATTTGAATATGTGAAGAAAATTTGGACCAGACATTTTTTGATGTTAAAGAACTTCTTCAGGGGCTGCTCACATGTGAGCGTGGTTTTGATTTAGTGGTCATCGCCTTTCTAAATGTTTGCAACGGCTAGTGTGTTAGCATTTCCTCTGAACATAGAAGAAGCGCTTTTGTGACTCAGGTTGCTATCTTACCTAATGCTTTACATCTTAGCCTGATAACAATCCTGATCATTTGAATCAGGTGTGTTGCAGGAGGAAACCTCAAAAACATGCAGGAAAGCGACCCTCGAGGACCGGAGTTTGAGACCCCTGCTTTACAGTATCTTTGAATCTCAACGGTTAACATTTGATCCATTGTCTTGTTAAATGACACTCAACTACAGTCCCGTTATCTCAGTCTACTCAATGGCTGTCTTACGAAACTTGTATGTTAGCATAGGAACTGTTAGCATACCAGCATTTCATAAATTCTCTTTGAAATAGAACTTCAATATATGACAAGATGATAAATTCTTGTCAATCTCTTGTCTCTTTCTTTACTAAGACTGTTTTCTGTATGTTAGTATCCGAACTGTTAGCGTTTTATCAATTCACATTTGAAATGACACCCAGCTATATGGAAGGGTGTAAAATCATTATCAATGAGATCAGTCTTATCACTTTATTTACTAAGCTCGTCTAAGTACTGTAGATAGTTTTCCCGTGATGTCATGCTGGGAGTCTATCCATAGTTTTATTGTGGTGCTTATCGAGTGTTTTAATAGGTAAGTTTGACAGCAAATGTAAAAATAAAAGAACAAAGTGAATTATTGTGGAGTGTTTGGCTGCAACAATATAAGTGGGTGGGACGTCTCATTTCATCGTTAACCGACACCAGTTTTGAATCAAGGTGAGAAAAGCGAACATTTTTCAAGAGAAAGACGGAGGTTGTGGCTTTCACGACTCAACAGAGCGGATCTCTCTTTGTTCTGAACACTTCATTGACGGTAGGTTTTAGCGCTTCACAACATTAGAACGGGGACGGACCGTTCCGTCCCTGGGACGGAATGCCCAGCTCTGTTTTTAGCCCTCCTCTCAGAACATCTAAGATTGAAAAATGTATAACACATCTTATGTTTACCTATTAATACAGAAAAAAATAATGAAATATAAAAACAGCACACGTTGGTCTACTAGTCTTTCTGTTTCAGGGCTATCTTATCCTGCCCATCTGGACCTCCAACATAGTGGACAAACAAATACAGATTACATGATGAATTCTACAATATTTACATGTTAACAGAGAAAGCATTAGTAGCCTATTTCAGAATTTTAGCAATTCTTATCATGTTAGTAGTATAATCAATTTGAAACTTTTTCAAGTCCCTCATTCTACATTTAGAAATATTTTTAAATATACAGAAGTCCATGGTCTGACCTATAGGTGACGTCTTTCTTCTGCCACAATGGTTTCCTGTGGAAGAAGTTGTAGTTGGCCACATCTGGCACGCCGCAGCGGGGCTTCTTCATGATCTCCACAGTCTTGGCGTCAATCTCGCCAGTCTCTTGCAGGGAGAAGAACTTTTGCATTTTCTTCAAGGTGTCCTTGAGCACCATCAGGTTACATCTGTCTTGTGGGCACCCATAGAACTTGTTCAGGTAGCGCTACAAAAAGTGGGAAAAATATGTGGAAAATGGGTACAAATTGGTGAGGGAAAAAGCCATTTGTACTGTAAAAGAAGACTAAAATAATCTTACCAGTGCAACTTCTTTGTCTGTTCTGGGAGTGTCATCTCCGGGAAATTTGATGATAGGAGAAGGGGCAGCAGATGTTGCTTTAAAGTAGATAAAATAGAGAAAAAACACACTCACAAAAATGGACACTAAACCCATTTTGAAAGCCTTTGGGTTTCCTTAAAAGTTGCTCAAAGTTTCTCAAAGGTCCTCCTGTTTGTGTCGCTTCTGCTCGTCTGCAGTTTTTTTCTTTCTTTCTTTTTCCTTTTACCTCAAGCTCTCACAACTTTCTCGTTTTTTGCTTACACAAGCACTTTTTTTCTTCCTTCTTTGTGCGCAGCCATGAAGAAAGCAGAGCTGAAAGTGGGAGGCATGATGATCTTAGGGGTGAACAAAGTATGCCCCGAGGGCTACATCTGGTCCTTTGCATTCTTTGAGCCCATGAGCATTCATCTAGAGTCTTAGAATACTTCTCATCTAAAGTTGTTGCATTGCTTTTGTTTAGTTTGTGCAATAGGTTAATTCATTAATAAAATAGGAAAACATTTTGAATAATAAATTAAGAACAAATGCATTGTATTTAAAAAATGCGGTTCTGGGCTCTGTCCAAATAGGATTGAACCATGAAACTATATATATATATATATATATATATATATAATTTTTACTCATCATCTGTTCTCAGAAGAAAAGCATAACTGACAAATTCCTGACAAATATGACCATTTTGCATAATCACAGAACAGATAATATACTGTATGTCATTATGACTCACTCGTACACTTTTGTGTAGTTAATGTCCTTTTGTGTAGTTAATGTCCTTTTTAGAAGTAAATGTTTTTTTTAACAGTCCTGATAATGACATGAGCCAAAATACAAATTTTATACTCTATCAAATCGGCTATTAGAATCCCTTGTTTAAACTTTTGGCATTATTGCACGAAAAGTTGAGTGGATGCTTTGTTTGAACCCCAAATTCAGCGCTGTACGTTTTTTAAGCAACAGTTCTATCTGGCGGCGTAAACGAGGAACTACGTTTAATGTTCAAATAGGGACATCTGGTGGAGTGAAGTGGGAAAAGCCCGAGTGAAAACTCTAATCTTGAAATGTCCACTGATAATGAACATAATTAAATCAATTAATTCTTCTTCTTCTTCTTATTATTATTATCATTATACTTATTATTATTATTATTATAATTATTATAATTATAATTATTATTAGTTGTAGTAGTACACTGTACCATTGTTCAAACTGAAAAAATGCATCTAGAATTAAATATTAAATTTTCATACTACATTGAAAATACTGGAACTCTGTTTTGACTAGTCCCAACAAAGATACATGCACTTATATACTATGAACTGTTACTCATTCAATAGCTTGAAAAGTGTCCAAAAATTGGTGGTGTACTATTTGATTTAAATCATTCTCAAGCAAATGCAATTAAGTGACAACTCTGCGTTAAACCAGAGTGACAATAAGATTGAGTGCATCTTGGAATCAGTCTCACATGTTATAAGATTCACTATTAATGAATAATTCTAACCTAATCATATGCAATTATCAAAATACACACAATACATTACGAATAAAAAAACTGTAATTCTAGTGTGATGTCAGAAACACTTACTAAAAAATGCTTTATGTTTAAATGATCTTATCAAGGAGATTTACTGCGTAGCAATTTCTAACGGGATTTCACTGGCCTCTGGTGGCCAAAGTGTGCCTTACATCATGCCGTCCATCTCCGTTTGACATTTTTCCGCTCTTGGGGCGGATTATTGTCAACGCACCACAGCATGCTTGGCTTGTCTAAATAGAGGAAGCTGCAACATTTTTTGAAAGTTTAGATATTAAATTTCATTTTTATTTCCTTGCTGCTCAGATGGCAGACGTTAAACTCAAGTGGAGCCGATCTGTACTTAATATTAACACCAAATGTCATGTCGCTGTTCTGTATGAATGGTACCTATACCGACACTGAATGAGGTTGACTTCAATGTCACAGGCCCAGCAATTTTGCGGGATCTCTCTATAAAAGCAATAATAATACAGTGGTGGGCAAATGATGTCCTGTGAACTGCTTATGACCGCTTTTGCTTATGAAAAATAAACTAACTCAAAATTTGAAAATTATTGAGGTACTATAATTTGTCCTGCATATATTCCAAATCCACTCAAAAAAATATTATGCCTATTCACGTTGTAGTAGAGGGCAGTATAAGACCCAGTGTAAGCACAAATAAGACATGTCTGTCTTCTAGTGGTGATTGGTTATATTACAATTTAAAACTACAGTTGGCCCCCATATATTAGCAGTTTGGCACCCGCGGATTTGTTGTATGCAGATTTTTTTTTCTCTTTTTTTCCCAATAATTTTTAGCATTTTCGATTGTTCCCAGTTATTCCAGGACCCTCCATTTCCTCCACTTTTTTGGTGGAAAACATATACTGAATGTGTCTCAGCATTTTGGAATATTTTATATAACATATGAATAATTGATTTGTAATGAAATGCAAAATATTTGCAAAATCATTTTATAATATTTTCAATGAATTATCGTAAGTAAATAATACCATGAAAAAATCTGAATGAATTGTTTCTATTAAAATTTCAAATACACATTTTTCACAGTCATTAGGACTGTTTGAATGAATGTTTTCACTTGAGCACAAAAGTTTTCCCACCCCTGGTTAATCGTTAACCACATGCACGTTTCATATTTGTTAATCCGCCATATGGACTGATCATCACTGGTTTGATGGACCATCACAGAATGTGTCCCAGTCCTTGCAGAAGCCAAAGGGCTGTCGTGAGCCAGGGACAAGGGTAGTGGGGTGGGGGTCTGACATCCAGGGCTCCCGAGGTCTGTTCAGATGAACGGGGGTCAAACAGGCGGGCCTGAAGATACCCAGCCAGCTGGAGCCCAATGACTTGACCCGGCATTACTTCCAGGATGTCCCATTTGTGGCCACCCCACTGGCATTCTTGGAAGAAGCCACCCCTTCCTCATTATTAATGACAGGGGGGTGATGATGTGCTGGATGACCCTGAACGAGCATATGGCATCATACACTCAGGACAGGACAGGACGCCCTTCTACATTCCGTGTCGGGGCCATTTATTCTGCAAATTATAAAGACATCTCAGAATTGACCTGGTCAATGTTTAAACAGGAATGGGAAGATGTACGACCAAAACAAATAGAAACACTCTTTGTGGCGCGTCGACTTTGTCATCCCCTTCCAAGTCAGTGGTGTTGCTACACGGAAAAATACTGGAAATTTGTTGTCCAGAAATCGTCCTGCGTCATCCTGCATCCCAGCCATTTGTGCAGAGCAATAACAATTACAGAAAATTCCTCGGTCAACTACGTATCCCCATTTCATATCAATCTCATTCAAAGGACACTGAAAAATGTTCCAACATTTCTGGGCCGACTTCGTCCATAAAATTGCTCAGCCAACTTCATGCCGCCGTTCAATGTCAGAGCCGTTCATATGGAGCGGTGATGTGAAAAGAAGGCAGATTATTACTTGCTTGACTACTGAGTGCCCTTTTCATGTTGTTGCCACTTATTTTCACGTTTACAACAAATAGTGACTGAAAAAACAAAAGCAAAACAAATGTTTAGTCATCTCCCCATTCATACGCAGGACAACCACACTAAAAAATGGAGGAAAATTGCCGGGTGGATTTTGTCCCCACATCAAGTGTGTCCAGGTGTAATTTATACATAACAGAGGCTGCCCAACATTCAGTTTTGTATCAGTGTAGTTTGAACATAACAATAAGATGAAGAAATGGTGTGAACGCGTCAGGTTGACCTAGCCAAGCTCTTTTTCTGTGCCAATGTCTTTAATACGACAACAAAATGCAAAAATTGCAATCCGTGTCGATGATACACAGACAAAGCGAGACAGAAAATAAAGTCAGAAAAATGCCGTCTTTTCGAGGGTCTCATGACAGCAGTTTAGAATCTGTCTGTCGGCCTTGTTTGTTTCTGCATTTGCGGGCGTAATTAAGCAATGGCTGCTGAGTAAATGAACTCTGCAACGAGCTGTCAATAAATCTGTTTCATGATAACTTAATTTGGCTAAGCGCTGTGTTACAGAACCCGGCGACACACACTATATCACTGGGTGATGAATTATTGAGTATAAATCCATTATCTCGGGCATATTTTATTTATGATGGCGGCAAGACACAGGAGGAGTTTAACACTGCGGGGTAATCATTGTTGCGCGCTGTGTCGCCGAATCAAAGAACGGCGCCATTTGACTGACAATTTGTTTTTTTGTTTTTTTGGTGCGCCAGGCCCGCAGCGACATTAGCCCGATTGCCTCGTTTAACGGCAGCGTTCTGTTTCCCCTCAAGCGCGCCTTGTAAACACCGATGCATCTAACGTACACCATTCTACAGAAAAGAGGGGGTGCCGGGCGTCTCTGGTGGTATCGCTATAATAGGTCAACAGCTGTATTTAAAAAATGCATCGCATCCTTGGCATCGGCGGAGATTCGTAGAGAAGCGCTCAGGGACGTTGATTTGGAAGCTCGACGTCAGGCCTCAGCGGCGACGGGGGGGAAAGTTGCCTTTGATGAGTACAGCGTGTAAATGATTTGTGTGTGTTTGTAGGACACAGAGGCGGGCCCGCACTCACTGCCAGGAAGTCGAGGAGCTTCAACTTTATCAGAATGGCAAGTTTGTAGAGCACTGCGATAACAGCAATCCGGCACTATTTGGAGAAGTGGAAGATTCATTATCACGTTATTTTCTATAGCACTAATCCTCATAAGGGTGAGCTGGGGAGTATCCGAGTTGAAGACTTTCTATGTTCCGTACAAACAAACAACCAGTCACGCTCACACCGATGGACAATCTGAGTTTTCAGTGAACCCATCTTGCATGTTTTTGAAACGTGGGAGGAAGCTGGAGTGACAAATTTACCACCCACATATTTACCATGCTACTTTATGATTAAGATTACAGTGGACCCCCACTATATGTGGGGATAAGGATCCGCCCAGCCCATGACATTTTTTTTAACCCCCCCAAATTCTTTAATAAGCAGGGATAAACAAGAACTGAAAGAGGCTGCAGAAAAGGCCTGGAAAATCACTTCAAATGAAGGATGCAACAGTCCGGTGAAGTCAATGGTGTCACAGGCTTGATGAAGTTACTGCAAGTAAGGGTTACGGCACCAAATACTAAATATTACTAATACTTTTGCTCACTTGAAAAGTGGGCGACTTCAAACAAAAGGTGCTCTGTACTAAGCTGTTTAACACATCTCGATGTAAATACCACAAAATCAAATCTGGATTTATGAACTTTTGTCCCATATTCTTCATGTCTTTTAATCTGAAACCCAAATGTCTTTAGTGTACATCAACAACAAAGGAATTGACCTTGCTGTTCCAGTACTTCCGGAGGGGACTTGTATTCGGGAAAGTAAGTCAAAATCTGAACAAAGCAAAAGCCAGTATTGAAAAAAGGTCAAAAGACATCAATGGTGAGAGCAGCTTGTGTGAAAAAAAGGAAAAGCGTTTCAAATCTGGTTGGATCCTGCTCAACTACTTCCTGTCCACTTCCCACTTGCATTGTCACCTATACTTCTTCCGAGATTTATTTGGATTGTGAAAAGAGGATTGACCCTTTCAACCCATGTAAACAGTCTGTTTGTATGTCGGTTTCCCTTGGCAAGACATCATGGGCTTTTGCTTGTGCAATCTTTAAAGAAATTCAAATATTGATGTCTCACATCGGAGATAAATTAGCCTTGGTGGCGAGGACGCAGTCATGAAATATGAATTGCTACCTGGGATTGCTTTTAGTAATTGTGAAATATTCAAAATGTTTCAGCATATCATTTCCGCCGGATGCCTCGGATACATTTTGAGCAATTCAATTTGGTCGTCACGTGGAAAGTTTCGACAAAGGCGGAAATGGAACGCTGCGTGACGCAAGGCGCTGACAGCAGTTCGTCGGGGAGCTCCTGTTTGTTGTTGTGAGGCTTTAATAGTTGCGCCTTCTTAATTCTTAATTGAGGAAATGTATTTGGGGGGCATACATAGACAGATGGATGGATGAGACATTTCCGAAATGATACCCGTACATCCGCAGGGGAAATCTTTTTCTGTCACTCATGAAAGACGATGAGCAGGCCCGAGAATATCATCCGAGCCTCCCTGGGCTCGGAAAATGTTTTTGAGAGCTAGTCCTCAACTTCCGAGACAACAATAACAAAAACAACAGCTGGATCCACTTTGTTGTCGTCTTCCCACTTTCATTGAAAGCATCACAAACAATCGGCACTTTCTTGGAGATAAAGGTGATGCCTTTGAGGGCTGAGTGGGCCAACGGTACACTTTAGGACAATTCCGGGAATTTCCGTGTCCACCTCAACAAGTTTTGTGTCACCTCTGGACCCGAGAGCACACGATTCAGTCAAAGTTCGTGCAAAGGCCGATTTGGAGTCACATCATTGTTGTTTGAAGGACCATGTTGGTGGCCACAATTTTTCATCAGGGTTACTGGGTGCTTCAAATACGAGTACACACTCCCTGACACAATGTATGACAAAAATGCCATTTTAGCTGTGGACAAAATACAAGCTGGCTTGCGTTTAGAGAAAATATGAGCATAATTGACGGCCACTGAAATGCTTTATGGAAATTGGGAGAAAAACAAAAAAAATTGTAAGCCTAAAAAAAAAAAACCCAACACACAAGAACTGGAAGTATTCAAAACATTTATTTAAAAAAAACAAAAAACAAAAAGGTCAAAGTAACCTAACAGATTCACCACAATAGGAAATGGGATGAATGATGACAATGCAAAGACACTGAAATAAAGAAGAGAACCACTTACAAATTGACGAGACAATGAGGCACAACTGGACAGGACACGGGTGGCTGGAGGGGGTTGATTGGGCTGATGAAAACCGGTGGAGACGAAACCCTAACAACTAGACAGTGATGTGTGGCGTCTTTAAAGTGGAAGTCAACCCCCAAAAAATCTTTACTATATGTTATATGGGCAGCACCAGTCTAACCTAGATATTTTGATTGGTATTGTCTGTGGAATATGAGTTAAGTAGTCAAAGCCACCTGTTTTTGCCAATCTCAGTTCTGTCACTTGCTGTCGACTGAAAATGACATCATAGTTGCTCAGGGCTCAGGTGAAGCTTCAGAAAACAGGTGAGCCGTGATTGGTTGTTACCTGAGTGCTGAGCAACTGTGATCTCATTTTCAGTCGACAGCAATTGACAAAATGGCCACCACCTGAGATGGGTAAAACGGGTGGAATTTGCTTCTTAACTCGTATTCCACAAATGCAATTATAATCCAAATTCCGTGTTTGGACTGGTGGGGGCGCATACAACATATTGCCAAGAAAATTTGGGGGTTGACTTTTAAACGTTGGGTAGGGTAGGATGTAAATGATGAAACGCATACAGATATGCAGTGCACACAGAAACACACGTACACATGCACGCAATTTCCTTCCCTCCTTTTCTGGCACCCATCCTGTTAATAGTCGTCTCTTATTGAACCCTAAAGCCAACTGCGTGTCAATAACCCTGTAGTTGAGTTACTATGGAAGCCTTCCTGCTTCCTCCGATCGCCGCTCCTTGTCAAATGTTGTTGTGCCAGATGGCATAGCCGTAGACATCTCGCAGGAAAACAGGGGCCCCCACCGGCCATTGGGGAATGCCTGTGGCCTCGATTAGAATTTCACCTTTCACACACAGTGAAGTCTGACGACAACACTGCATGCTCTTTGATTTGGTTGCGCATTATGGGGAAGTAGGGCAGTGCCCCACCAGATACAGCAGAGGGCTCTGTAGGGTAAAAATAAAACAGTACTGTCGCGATCGAGTGATCCATTTTCTATTGTGCCGGTCCTCATTAAGGATACGGGTGTGCTGGAGCCTATCCCAGCTGACTTTGGCTGAGAGGCGAGGTACAAGGATCAAACTGTGCATAATGGCTTCAACTTTAAATCTGGTACAGTACTTTTGTTTTGTTAAATTCGGTTAAGTTTTACTTAATTCAGTGCTTGTTTTCAAATATTTATGGACATACAATTTTCATTTAACTTTAATGTGGAATACATTTTTATTGAGTCATTGTGTGTGTATATAGATATATACTGTATATACACTTGTAAATTAATCAAGGACTCTTGAGTTAAGAATATTAAACAACGTGAAGTGCCCATGTGGCACATACACACGGTGCTGTGTATGAACTGCTGCATCCACGAGTTGAAACGGCCACATGGGAAAGGTTTTAAATTGTTTGAAAAAACATTTTTTTAAATGTCTCATTTAAGCCTACTACCGCTCAAGTAATTAATAAAAACAACACTGTTGCAGAATAAAAGCCAAAATGAATTGATGCAAGGTCCTGTTCTTGACTTTGCACTAATGCAAATGTACAATATGTATTCCTGTATGAAACAATATATAACGTGTCAAGTGCTCCCCGAGTGCTGCACACAAATGAATTAATGCACAAGGCTGCTTTGCTCACTAGATAGATGGCCTTCATTTAATTTACGTAATATTCCCAGAAGAATCATTTATACTGCAGCGCGCAATATCAGTGGGAATGTTTGGCCTATAAAGAAATTAACTTTGTCTCTCTGCTAAGTACACCAATGCATCAAGCCATTACATCCCCATGATAGATGAATCACACTTGGTATTACGTGGGACAAATGTATTCATTCATATTGCATATTTTTCTAATTTTGCCTGTCTGACCATCTGTGTGTGTTTCACTGTGATTAATCCACTGATCCTGTTGATATCAAGGGCGGGTGCTTTTTTTGCACACACAAGCGCTGATATGGAGCCATAATCCAACATATTATTATTATTATTATATTTCAGATATTCTTCAGTATCTGGGGCACAATGAGACCTGATTTCATTATCTCCCTGTGTGCAAGTGTGTGTGTGTGTGTGTGCGCATGCGTGTGTGTGTGTGTGTTGCTGCCTTTGTTTACTTACAGTTCACCAAAAAAAAAGTGGGGCCGCCAATCTCGGTTTAAAAATATTGCAATTTTTAGATTCATCTAATGTCACCGAATAAATTATTGCAAGGCATATTTCAATTGGAATTGGTTCAAAATCACACTACTTAACAATTTATATAAATCCCTCATGAGGTAACAGGGCCAAAGTAAAAAAAACTCACACCAACAGGTAAGGACAGTAAAGTAATAAATCAAATGTAACAAAGGTGTAAAAATGTAAACCACAACCACAGGCCCCTGTACCTCACAGAGAAACAATTAAATAAATATACCCAGTGGACTTGTTCGTAAACCATGAGGGACCCCAAATGCTACGGCAGCTACTATAGGTTTTTTTTTTTTTTTTTTTTTTAAATAAGATGATACAATGAAACACATGCACTTTGACATACTAACTTTAAATGAACAAAATAGCAATTTATTTTTTTTTCCCTTTATGAAACCGTACAACTACTACCACTATTACCATTATTACTACTTATCATTATAAATAAAAATAATAGTAATAGGCTTCAGCATACCCGCGATCCTGGTGAGGATAAGTAGCACAGATAAAGGATGGATGAATGGATAATATCATAATTGCATGTTATTTCCCATGCTTGTGTGGGTTTTTGTGAGTTGATGTTAGTCTGTACTGTATATGCCCTGCAATTTTATGGCGACCAGTCCAGTGTGTAATTTGCCTTTCGCTCGAAAACAGCAGAGATAAGACTCCACAACACTAATGAGGTGTAAAAAATGGATGGATAAAAAAACATCACCCTGAAATAATGAATATAAAACCTTTCACCCCATAAGGGTGTTGCTTTTTCGAAAAGTCATTAAACATGACTCTCGATATAACAACAATGCAGTACATAGCCACATGATATACTGTTTTGTTTCATTCCATTCAAGGATGATTGAGTTTATTGAAATGTAAAATTTGGTGTGGTCATCCTCATTCATTTGACGTTTAATCGATACACATCATTTTAGGTGGTCTATCTAAATTTAATCTTTTTTTATGACTCTCCAAGTCAGAGTAGCAAAGGTCACTGAAACATCAAACATCTTCAAGTTTTAAAAAAGTATTAAAATACATTTATGGACTTCTGTATATGTCCAATTTCGCTGGCGAGGAGAAATCAAATGGTTCCGCTGCTAATAATGAGACATGTGGTTCCTCACCATATAAAGGCCGACTGTTAGGGTCGTGGTCGGATTCAACCCGTTTGTGATTAAAGCAATTCTTCCACAAAAGACGAAATTAAATGTAATGGGTTAGGGGTGAGGTAAGGAGCAAAATTGTATGTGTGTGAGGTCATGGTTAAACACTGAATAACACTGTACGGCGTGGCCTTTTGTATCTAAAGCGGTCAATGTGCTAAATCAAGGGCAAAGGTTGTCCCCCGACATGCTCACCGCTGACCCAAATTCCATCAATCCTGCCCTTACACAAAGCCCATGATTACTTCTCTGGCTAAATGAAGTGAGGTTCCGATTGTACTCCTTTCATGATTTCTCCGCCATATGCAAGCAAAAACTCACAGTGATAAACCTTCAGCGGGACTTCATTTCTGCTAACCTTAACAATCGTAATAGAAATTAAAACTACGAGCAGTGATGAATGGGCACCCGCGCCCCCTTGTTCATGGCAAATGCTAAAAATGATTGTCAGACTTTGACGCTACATCCCGCCGACATAAAATGGCATGGCCCAAAATGTTTCGCGAGTCGCAAATACCATTTACCTGGTTTCCGATTGAAGCTCATCTAGATATTCTCAAGGGGAGTTTGCAAAGTACGACCCAAAATGACTTCCTCCAATTTCTTGTGGTAGTGTGCACTTTGCTGCGATCATCTAATGCAATGTTTCCTAGTTGTTTGTAATCCACTTGAGTCTGTCCATGCTTTGAAAAAAATTCTTTAATCATTAACGGAAAAAATAACATACATTATCACATGGTAAGAGGACCGTGTGTCTCCACAGCTGTTGGTGTTAGCGTTAGTTGTAAACCAATATCGTAATGTCTTTCTAGTAACTTGATGGACTGTGACACGCTCCATGAACTGAAAGTCTTCACTTGGCATCTCCAGCTGTAGCTTCATGAAAATCGCCTTTTCATTTCTCCTGGCAGAACTTGCTCATGTGTCCTTGTTTCAAGCAGCTGAAGCAGAGTCGCTTGCGATGCCTCCTTTCCGACATCAGGTTTTACTGCAGGCTTGGATTGTACCTTGATGTCCCCAAAGTGAGGATGTAGCACGACCTTAGCCTGTATATGGATGATCTCGACAAGATTGGCTCTTCTAGCTTGTTTCTCCTGAGCATCAACAGCGACCTTCCACCACTTTTCTCTCAATTTGTAAGGACGTGTATTTATGATGGCTTGCATGTTAGCAATATCATCCAACTCCTTCATTTAATAAGTATCTGCCATTGCATTGATACAGGTGGTGAGAAACAGGTCAAGTAAACAGAGAGCTTTGCCATTCTCTGCCTTGATTGAAGACCAGTTCAAACCTTTATTGATGTATGCAACAGCGATAGTATAAACATTTTGGAAATGTTCCTCCAAGTGCCTTTTTGCTTCACAGTATCCTTGGTCAGGTCCCATGATTAGACACATCCTTATTATCTCTCTAGGCTGTCCGCATGTGTATTGCATCATGGAGTACAGACGGTCCTTGTTGCTCAGTTTTTCTCTCCACACAACAAACGGCATCATAAAGCTTGTATATTCCAAGGGATCTCCTTTGAAGACAGAAATGTTACCTGGTGGCACAGTGGAAAGCCTTTGTTGTTTTGGCAAGAACTCTTAATTATTTTGACGTAGCATGATTGTGCACAAAGTCTCTGACGTACCATGACTTCCTGCTTCATGGGTAGCTGAGCAGTTTAGCTGCACGTGACATTGTCCTGAGTCTTAGTATCCTTGCTTTGGATTGCACTTAATGGAGCAGCTCCTCTAGGACTGTTTAGCTCATCCTCATCATTTGGCTCGCTCTCATGTGATACATCTTTGTCATCAATTTGTGAAACATTGGATTCTCCATGAAAATGCAACACATTGAGCCTTGTGTCAGCAGCGGCTAAAGCGGCCTGAATATCAAGCTCTTCCTTCTCTGCTTTTATCTTAGCTTCCTGTTCCAGTGCTACAACTTCCAGTGCTATTGCTTTAAGCTTAGCTTCCTGTTCCAGTGTTGCCGCTTTAGCTGCTTCAAGATTAGCTTCCCATTCCAACGTTGCTGCTTCAAGCCTAGCTTCCTGTTCCATTGCTGCTGCTTTAGCTGCTTCAATCTTAGCTTCCAATTTCAGTGCTGCAGCTCTAATCTTAGCTTCTTGTTCCATTGCTTCTGCTTTAGCTACTTCAATCTTAGCTTCCCATTCCAGTGCTGCGGCTTTAAACTTAGCTTCCTGGTTGTGTGCTGCTGCTTGTGCCGACAGCGCAGCTTTTTCCAGTTCTGCTTTCAAGCGTGCAATTACAGTAGAGGATGCTGACGAGCTTGAAGGATGACCAAAAACTTGCCTTAGAACTTTGAGACTTCTTCAATGTTGCCACTGGTACGCTATCCGAAGGAAAGGCAATTTTCCTCTGTCGTTTGTAATCCAACAGTGCTTCCGCACCTTCCTTTGTAGGTTCCACTGTAACTGCATCTTTATCCGTCTTTATGATGAGAGATGAAAGCCTTTCCACTTATCGCCTTTCCATTATTAGCGCCACAGCAAAACATTACAGTGCCTCTTGTGGTGATGTCCAAATTATTTGCTTATTCTGTAAATTTTGGGCACCAAAATATATTTTCAATTCCAATGAGTCTGTCAGGAGAAAGGTTCTCTTACTAATGTCAGTGCAGTGTTCTGTGAGTTACCGCTTACGTGCATCTACTGTAATTTCTCCTGACACTTGAGTCTGTCAGTGCTTTGAAACAACTGCTTTAAGCAGTAACAGTAAAAATAAACATACGGTAAGCGAACTGTGTGTCTCTGCAGCTCAAACCAACTGAACTGAGCCTCTTTTCCACAGTAACCAAGATGAAAATCCCCCTGCTGGACACATATGCAATTACATAAGCAAAATAAAACAATGACGCTTCTTCCCCCGTACATCCTGTTTTGGGTCCTTTAGATTTTTTAATGTCCCTGTTATGACAGACATGTCCACCGAATTTGGTGATACAAATTTGGTAAAACTGTGGTCAGGACTTTTATATCTTACTTATTTTTTACTTTTCAGGGAGCCCCACTGTGTAAATATAAATGTTTTTGCCTTCGTGTTCAATTCCCCTAAAATACAAACATAATACTAGAAAAGAACATGCAAGCCTTGTTGAGTTTCCCAACATTTTGATGCTCCCGAAAAGGGGATTAATTCATCAGAAATTCTAAAAATGAACAATGATTCTAATAAGACCTTATGCCGCCTAGTGCTCTTTCCCTAACTGTACTGCCAGCAATTATAACTGGCTGTTGTAATGTGTTTGAGAACAGCAGGTCCTAAGGCCTTTACTGAATATCATAAGAACATTTAGTGGGCTCGGCATTAAACCCTGAGGGACACCAAATACCATCCATTGGGAGTTATGTATGTTTCTTTTCTTCCTTCTTTCTACTTTTTGACTTTTGCGTCACCTTGCACGATGTTCATCCTGTGGCTAACACGCTCCTACAAGGCGTCCTCCTAAATAGGCCAATGTAGAACACTTGTCTTTCCTAAGGCATTAGACGAGTGGGAGTGCTGGCGGCTCATGGACGATTGTTAACGATCAACCCGTCAGTAGTAATCTTAATCTGTGGCTCTTCTCGTGCACCATCAAAGCCATGCACATGTAATAAAGTATTGATTTCTGCCACATTCTTCTACTCCATTCCCAGAACTCGAATTAATAGTGTAGTCGTCTCTATGTCCTCCAAATGAAGGCATGCGATGCTTTTCTCCTTGTCAATCCCAATAAAACAACATGAGAAATGTTTTTTTTTTTTTTTTCCTAATGCTTTGTTTCAAATGTGTATATCTCATTGCAGATCTAAACTTGTCAATGGCAGATCAGGGGATTCGAAAGGGTTTAGAGCTGTAACAGATGGTTTTTCTATCATGTGTCCTAAATGCTAATCCTGTCAATGCCAAAGCAGCTGTGATTGATGCATTATAACATAGGCTATTGGGAGGTGGGGCTGAGGGTGTTCGTGGAATGACAGAGCATCTCTCACATTTTGGAATAGTGATTGGCTGTCCTCTAAAGCGTCATTTAAAGAAAACCATAATTCTATGTTTAGTTGTTTTTGTTTAATTTGTGAGGAGCCACCCTTGAAGGAAGAAAAATCACATTTCTTGGATACCAAGCACAAGCACATACTGTACATTAATTAAATCTTTGGTGGTTCAATTTTTTGGTTAGTCAACCTCAAAACAACCACAATATTAGATAAGACTCAAAGTAATAAAAAACAAAACAAATTTACAAGCAAATTATTAATGTTGCTGTTCAATGAAAAAACATGCAGACCTACGTTTAATTTTTTCCCCCTGTCAATACAAGGTGACACATAAAACTAATAATCCCAAAACACCAAGACTGGTGGAAGAAAAATATTTTCTTCATTTAATTGAAAACTTAAAACATGCCGTTTAAGAAAAAAATGATGGAATTTTCATTTTTTTTAAATTACATCGTGTAGATGGCGTCGTCCTGTACAAACTCATTCAAAAATTCCTGATTTTTTGGGTCACCCTGTATATTGGTTGGATGACTTTACTCAATTATATATAAATCTGGATCCAAATGCATTTAAGTAGATGTAAAGTCTACTTAAAAATGTATCTGGATTCAGATGATTATATTTCGTGCAACTACTGGAAGAAATAAAATTAAGTAAATGATGCACATTTTTTTTCAGTGTATATAACACACTACATTGCAACATTAATAAATGGATATTTTTTCATCTAATAAATACAATGAAAAAATACCATTTTATTTTTATGTAATATACTTTATATATGAAATATGAAATAGTACTTAATAAAATATGTACTTTAAATCATTTCATTTTGGTCACTCTAAATGAAGGCTTTAATTAATTTTTTTAATTAATACCTAATGTAATTTATATTAAATGTTGTAGTTTAGTTTATTTGTACATTTAAAATAATAATATAACATGCATGGTTAAAAAAACATAAAAAATGTAAATAAAGTAAAAAATAAAAATATATATTATAAAAAGCCCGTGGCTTCTAAAATTGCTGTTTTACTGTCCAGTCCTGCATGATTGTTTTTCCGCCACTCCCCATCCATCCAAATGCTGCATGTGTTTGTACGTGAGTGGATGGCACCCTTCTGCGCTCTAATTGATGCCTACTGGGCTCAGTCCGACAGAAGCCGTCTCCTGGCAGCCACATGGGAGGAAACCACTGCCAAGGCAGCTTTCCTATCAGATTGCTCTTTGAACTGGAGGCTTATGAGCTTCTGACGAGCTCAGACTCCGCGTGGTGGCACACAGCATTGCCTCTTTGCCTTCCTTCCTCCACTCGATCCTACAGACCGAGCAGGAGTCTACAAAGTCAACACGGTTGGCTAAAGACGGGAAATGCCCCACCGCTTATCTGTCACAAACGTGTGCGATCTCTGGCGCGCGGTGATTCTGACTTAACTCTAAATGGAAACAGTGTTGTTTCTTTTCTTTTCACACAGCAGAACAGCGTGTCAGAGCGTTTCCCCGCGGATAATTTCAGACACGAGAGGCCCCGCTCTTAGGCCCCCTCTTGCCCTCTTTCGCCCTCGGCGCCTGGCATTCATTAGGCCTGACTTATTGCTCGCACATGGTCCACAGTGGGCCGAGTGTTATCCTCACACGAAAGGTGCCGCGGAAATTGCTGAGTCTCGTGTCAAAAAGACAACTCCCGAGGGGGATTTCCTCAACCCGCTTCGCACGCGTGGCTTGGCGTCAGGCTGGTGGCAAGGAGGTATAATGAGGCTTAAGGCGAGCCGAGCAACAAAAAAACCTGGCAGGTCCTCCTTGCGCCTCGTTGAAAACTAATATCCAGAGTGGGCCGGACACCCAGCCCTGAGGGATCCCTAATGCAGCCCTATGGGAGATTACCGGTGTATGCTTCCTTTTTTGATAGGCTAATCATAAACACACATCGGAGAGAAACACAGACCCAAGCTCATGAAATGGTTTACTCAAAGTTTGTCCATACACTGGACATTTAGGCGTTACATTTAGGAAGTATCTTGGTGCCTTTTATTGACAAGTCGACAGGAAAAAAAAACTAATTCTTCGTGCGAGTGCGTGTATAGTAAGTACCAGCACAATGGCAGATGTTAGGTTTACTGTCACTGCTCAATTCAGTTTTATAGTGATTTGTTTTATAAAAACATACCACATATGATAATGATGATGATGAGGAGGATTTGGCCCAATTATCTTAGTGTGTACCTCACTTTAGTATCCTCTTATACTAAATCATTGAACAATTATGTCCTTTTGGTTACTTGTTTGGATACATCAAACCGACTAGTCAGTGGAAGTGCTGCCTTCATGAGTGACATTAATATCAATACTTTTATTGTCTTTATGGAGTGCATCACAGTTTTCTTTTTAGCTTGGCAAGGAAGGAGAACATGCTCAGATTTGGCCTGATTGTGTGGACCCAGCTTGAACGTATCGAATGTGAAATATTAACCCTGGCCTTAAAACCATGTTACATATTAAATTGTGATGTATTTTGCTCAGCGACTCTTGACCTATATTGGATTGATATCACCAGGTGAATGATATAAAAGTGACTCCCACATATTTCAAGTATTTAGTACTCTGTGCACTAATAAATTGGTCTTAAAGCAGCAATGCGGGATATTGGCTTTCACTGTGGTATAAAGAAGATCACAAAAGGTGAAAAGTGCTGTACTTGTCTAAAAATATGTAGCGTATTAATAAAGCCGGCAAGCGCGCATGCTATTGCTAATACTGTTATATGTCTCTCCATGCATGCGCTCTTGTGCCAAAAGGGTGAAGATGAAAAGTTTTTTTGGACTTGTAACCCTTCTTCCCCCTGCCGGTAATCGCGCCGGAGCCCTGTAATCCGCCGCACATGCAGATGCCACGGGGGGAATATTACTGTTCATAATATTAATCTGCTCTCAAATTCCTTTCTGTTACCAAAGATGAGGAGCGTCGTGCGCCATGTTCTTACGGGTATTAAGTGTGCTACATGAGATTCGTCGAGGGGTCGGGTCTGACTTGGCGGTGGGGGCGGTTGGGCGGCGCGGGAGATCAGGCCCGAAGCCCCGGGTCGAGAACGCCATCTCCATATTCTCATAAACAGCACGACATGAAAGGAGGGTGCTGCGTCTGGGACTCAAATCCACTCCGAGGCTCCGGCGTGAATCAATGTCAGACCGATGAGGCGGGAAGGTTAAAGCCTCTTTAAGGTCCCCGGCTGTGATACCTGACTTAGCAGCAGGTAAAGCCGGCGGTACGCGAGGGGTTGAGAGACTGGGGGTGGGGTGTTGAATTGTCTCCACTGGGTTGATCAAAGGCCCTGACGGTGCGCCACCGCCGCACGAAAACCACAGGATGCTGGATGAATAGAATCTTTTTGCTATTCATCACTACAGTACCTGGAATTTTGCTATCGGAGAGTCTGTGCAGCACAGCCTCCGCAAAGCAACATTATTATGCTAAACCTCAGGGAATGTATTATTTAAAAAAAAAAAATGTGGAAAAATGAACAGGCTAATGATTGCAATTATCACAAAGCAGCACAGAGTGCCGGCAGAATTTAGCTAATGCACACGATTAAGAGTTCTCATGACCCTTTTAATGGCTTGCTTATGTTCTAATGTTGGCTATGCACGGAAGATATTCCAAAAAATGGATTATTCATGAATTGTGATCATCGTTTCCTTAGTATAAGAACAATGCTGAATGGAATCAAGTCCATTCCATTCCATCCATTTAAAATGTTTAGGTAATTTACAAATGTAGGTGTCATTAAATGTTGCCCTCTGCTGTTTACTGCCAAGTACTGGAGTTTATCATTCCTCCACAACTCATATCGATGTTATGCCATCATCTCCCAAATTTGAACAATGAAAGGTCAGCGAATTCAACTATGCCCATCTGTTCTTCATGTCTTAAAAGAGCTAACTTTGCAAATTGAACTGGTCCTTTAGCAACTCTTTGGGTTTGTGGGTTGATATATACATATACATAATATTCCCCCCATATCACTGGTGCATGTCACCGTGGATGTTATGAGTGGGTGTGGAATTGGATGCAGCCCGTTGTGTCACAATGAAATCAGGATATGTGCTGTGCGGGCTGAGGGGTGGTGGCGTGTGAAGGGATTGACACCAAAATGACGGATACCTGGAAATAACCCCCACACCTTTTGCCAAGGAAGGGGGTTGTTTGTCACTGCATGAAGTTAGGTCGGACCTAAAAAAATTATGAACATCCGATTTTGATGTTGTGGAGACGCGCTTTCAGTTGTAAAGGTGGCGCTGCGTGTAAAGCTGTTTGAACGTGTAATGGAAAGTCGCTCTGTTGAAACTGAGTTTTTATGCCCTTTCCCTTTGTCGAATTTCAAATCTACATTATTTCAACATTACGTGTCAGAGGACAAAGAAAAATGGAAGTAATGCGGCGCATTGATTACTGGTGTTGTTACATTTCTGCGTATAGGGTGTATTACTCACCATTAGCTGTTCTTGGGGTCACCTTGCAATTGGGGACGCCATCGCATAGCATCACTCGGCATACTAAGCCTTGTAACATAACCTTGTACCAAAGAAATCATAGCTTACAATCACCATGGCCTGGCTATTTTCCCTCTGCTTATCCAATGCTCCTATCAGTATGAGTGCAGACCGCCAGTCGGGTATTAATTACTCCATTCCCAAGATAAATCTGCCATACGGTGTCGTATCCATCATGGGTGCCACCCCCTACATTGAGACTAAACCATTTTGCACATACGCATTTCTATATAGTCATCCATTTTGTTCAGTCTGTTCATTGTTTGCTTTGACAGATGAGGTGAACTTAATAATGGACGACCAAGCAGCAAAGCAGCCCTTAAAACAAGAATGGTTCTCATAAATTTTGGGGTATCAATATCGTTATGTAGCATCTCTCATGCATCTCTCACGATACATTATTAATGTACAGGGCCGTTCAACGTCACAATTTTGGCGTTTTACCATGTTATGGATATTCAAACACCCTAATTACATGAGAAAAACCCACAATGATTGGATAGGAGGTATGTTCAGGATACTTTCTTATTTGTCAGTTATTTATCAAGCACATCCTACATAATCTGTTTGCAAATTCCTGCCTGGTTTTTCTTGCTATTTCCTGGTTCATTAGTTCATCTAGCAGGTTACTTCCTGGTTTGTGAGAAAGCTAGTAGGCTACTTCCTGGTTTGTGAGTTAGCAAGTAGGCTACTTCCTGGTTTGTGAGTTGGATAGTAGGCTGCGTACTGGTTTGTTAGTCAGCAGGTTACCTACTCGTTTATCAGCAAGCAGACTAGACCGGGTTCATCTTTTATCAAGCAACTTCCTGGTGTATTAGCGAACACATTACTTCCCATCTACCAGTTTGTTGGTTTTAAGAAACAAAAATGCCATCCTTTATTTTTATGCTAAAAATGTATTTTCCCCTGCAATTTTCTTTTTAATTCTTTTGAATGTTTATTTTTCTCAAATAAGATATTTTACAAAGCTTTTTCCTCTATTACAACATTTATCATGCAACCACTCTATTGTTATCCAGTCCTATCAGTAACGTTGACATTTTTTTTTGACCGTATCATGAGTTCCTCTGTGGTTCCCACCCCTAATGAGCACTGTCAACCATCAATCTTTCTCTTAATACTACTCATTTTGCCAAGTTTGTTGTTGTGGTGATAAGGACAATGCCGAAACACGTGTAGCGATCAATATTTGCGAGTGTGTCTGGTCGAGAGAAGGCCCAATAAACAAGTGTTAACAAAGGCCTCAGGCCCTAGCAACGTTGGTTTACAGCTTGTATACACCGGATATGATGTGAAAACAGCGGTTCTATCCATAGGAAGTCCTTAGCCAGGGCTCTGATCCGTGTTCCCTGCCTTGTTCCCAAATAAGTAACATGGCTTGTCCACTCAGGAATAACACGAAAAAAGAGATTTGGGACTCGGGGACTTGGGATGACGTTTTATTTTTGTGTCCTTTTTCGTGATGTGTTATTCAGGCGAACACGGGATTACGCATGTCCCCACCAATATGAAGCTCAAGCGCGGCTCCAGGGATGATTAGAAGCAGAGCAGGTTATGTGATGTACATAAGAAGAATATTTAGGCAATATTGGGGTTATTTTGAAAGGCTTAGATTAGGACTTTAACCGGAGGGAACAAATGGTCACAGTCCCATCTGGATTCTTTCGTATATGATTTAGTTTCCAAAGTTTAAGTCTATGTATTAAAATCTTTCCTTCCTCCCTTCTAATTATATTAATCTTGTATCATCAATCACGCTCATACTGATTTTTAACATCAGCATGTGTCTGCTTGCAGTTTTTATAGACTGTCCTAGTGGTCCTATATATGGGTTGCGGGACTGGAGACTTTTTTTTAGTCAATGGTATTGTGATAAAAGTCGAGTCAACTAGTCACTTTTTAAGTACAGTACTTATAAAAAAATATTTTAAAAAAGTGTGGGCCAAAATATTGGTCAAAATCCCGCTACACAGTCAGTAAAAGAAAACATTTTTAATGAATTCAGGTGACTGACTTTTTTCATTCAGTGCATTCATCAATTTGCTGCAAGCGGCTTGCCGTTCCTCACGCCCAAAACGTGGTTATCGACTAGTACACGTGGTGCGCTCAACTAGTCAATGGGTCTGTACAATCTGTAAAGCGTGCCCTGCTTTGGTACCCTGCCAAAGTTCATCTTCGGAAAACTGTGTTCTGTTGGCCACTCATTTGAATGCGCCACCTAATAATTCGACAATACATCAATGTAATGTGATGAAGTGCTGCCACCAAGAGTGAAAACACTTACTGTGCTTTTACTGCCTTTATGGTGGCTCACATGCACTTGGCGTGAAGTGCCGAGTGCACTCACAGTTTTGTTTAGGTCCAGGACCAGTTGTCGTGGTAACGAAAGCTGTTCTTCCGATGGCGGGGTGAGCAGTGGCATTTAGATTTACATGAACCAACACCGCCCCCTCAAAATGGGCTCATTTCAGCAAAGTTAGAAGTGTGCTATAATTCCTAATCCTTCGTGTATTCTGACAAAAGCGTCTCACAGACACCTGCCTACAGCGCTACTTTTTCATGCCGTTACTTGTCTGTTTTAATATTGAAATGTTTAATTCATTACTTTCAATTGAACCTTTGATCGGGTTGCGATTAAAGCGAAGCGGAAAATACTGCTACCGATTCTCATTTTCTATCTCATGTGAGTAAACATGATACACTTATTTAACAAAGAAGCTTTTGCTAATGTATCCGGTCTGGATGAAGGGATGTATGAGACACGTATTAACTTTGAATAATGTCCGCTCTAGCTACTCGGTGTGACAAAAGATAGTGCAAATGGGCGCTTTCGACTCTGCAAAGTGCAACGTGCTGATATGTCGCGTGTTACACGCTTGGCTGCCTCTGTTGCATCGATAATTGATTCTTTGCAATGATTTAAAAAAAAAAAAAAAAAAAAAAGCACTGAAGGTTCTGCTGGCATTATTGCATGTTTGAAAGGGACTACTGGCGTGTCACACATGGCTCACCTCCACTGATAGGCTATGCTTTTTTTTTTTTTTTTTTTGTAATTCAATATGGCTTTTTCTGCATCCGACCGAGCTGATTAACTTCCACCAGCGTCTCCTCCTCTCACTGCGTTTGTTTTTTTCCAACATTCTAGTCAACACCTCACATTCTAAACACACACGCACACACACAAAGTCATATATATAGTCCCATTTCTCACCTGACTTAGCTTTGGGTACCTGTATATGTTTAGATGTTTGCCTTACGTTAACAGTAGCCGTGAAAAGGTAGGTTTTGTTTTTGGGTTGGGGTTGGGTTGCGTTTGGAAGCCAGTGTAATGTTAACAAAGGAGTATAGAGCTACACAAGAAAAAAAATCAATACAAGAGAAAATTTCTATACAATATTTAGAAGAAAATGCTAAAACTATGACAAAACATTCTGGATATCACAGGTGAAAAAAATTACAATAATATTACAAGAACAGCGTTGTATGTTAAAAATACTCTAATTTGTGTGAGGATAAAAAAGTCAATTCGTGATAAAGTACTGTAGTATTTTACCGTTAAGCAGTTATATGAAGAAAAAGGTCTCATCAAGTGAAGGCAACGTCATTTAATTTTATCACAGTAATAAAGTTACAATATTACATGAAATAAATGCAGTTATAACTTGATTCCAGAAATATTACAACTGTGTTCCGATAGTTTAGTCACAAGTTTATACTTATACTTTATAAGACTGAAAATTGAAATAATATTTGGGCAATTGATATGACTTTATTCTGGTAATATTGAGATTTTATTCCCATAACATTATTTATTTTTGTTTTCTTGCTGTAAAAATACACATTGTCGTGATCTGTGTTTTTTTTGTTTTGTTTTTGATCAGATTTAGTTTTATCATGTTCTCCCTGTGTCACTTTTTTCATATCCGTCTCATTCGGTTTTTGGGTCGGCTTGAGTTGAGTCAAGTTATGTTAAGTGGAGTCTTATCCGAGTGTTTATTTATGACTTTCAATCTAGTTTGGGGACTTTCAAAATGTAGTCATTTGAATCCTCCCTGTACCTTGGTTGTCTTTTTGTTCTTTTGAAATTAAATTATTCTTTTTTGAGAGCACTCCTGCCTTGACTCCCAGCATTGGGGTCCCAACCATGCGCAAAAAAACATAAATACTTTTCATAATATTCAAAGTCTTGTAATTTGCATGCCCATGTCCTCATTTTCTTTTTTTTTTAATAATAATAATAATAAGTAATTTATTATAATGCAACTTAGTGCTGGTATTATTTAAATTTATTCTGGTAAAATCACTTTTTTCGCTCTGTCATAAAAATGTGACTAATTTATTGCAGAAATAAACACTTTTTCATTTTTGGCCATGAAAATACAACTTTATTATATCTAGTAAAAATGCAAACCTTTTAGTTTTTGGGGTGTTTTTTACTTGTTAAAAATCAAATATTTTCATCACATTATTTTGGGGTAAAATTTAGTTTTCGTTTCAATGTGGCCCAAATACTCCTGGTTATAATTTGTGAATGCTCTCGAAAAAAAACAAAAAAAACCCCATCCCTGCATATTAAATGGTGAATATCATTCTATGCACAATCTCATGAGTGGCAGCTAGTGGTATAATACAAACAATAAAAAAAAATAAAGAGAATAAAATTGATGCATCAAATGCAGTGCAGCTTCCGTGTTCCCGTTCGCTAGCGCCAGTAAACAAGCGTCGAGTTATTTTAGAAATGAAGCAATTAAGCAGATCCAAAATGAACACAACCCCCTTGTAAAGCAGCACACGGTTGTGTCATTTGCATGCCTTTGAATAACTCATATCCAAGGGGACTTCCTTCAGATACAATTCTCAGTGCCATGCACTCTTTGTTTTAAACAAACAAAAGCATCATCAGCACCACCCCAAAAAAATATGAAAAAAAAAAAAAAAAAAAAAAACCTCATCCCCATCCCACTGTCTCCTGTCAGATGACCTGCAGCTGACTGACAGTAACTACGACACCTCTTATGTTGGATAAACAGACGACTGGAGCTTTTGTTTTCATCTTAATTAGAATCTTCATCCATCACGGCCGTTGCGTTTTCATTCATCCGGCTGATTGGGGACATGACAAATGAATGTGGGAATAAACGGAGTGTCTGCCTCGACGAGGGAGATGGATGTTGTCTCAGCGGGAAGTGGAGCGACAGTACAGTTAGTGCTGGCGAGTGGCCAGAGCTTCTGCTCTCTGCCTGCCTCCGGGGACCTGAAATCAGAACTCCACTTTCTCCCTTGAAGCCTGCTTACGAAAACGAGTCACTCAAAAAAGGCAGACAAATGGTAGACAACCACGACATATGCCAGTGGACTTGCTGGTAGGTTTGATTGTTAGGTTTGTTTGTTTCCACTCCCATTCAGAAAATCATATCAAATGAAACATACAAGTGAAAAGACAAAATAAAATCACCTGTAAAAAAAAAAAATTATAACAATGTAATTGGAAACCAAATGTGGTGCCCCAACTCCAACAAATCTAAAAAAAAAATTGAAACACATTTTACAATCGATTTGCCCCAGAATGAATAATGGCGCAATAATCCGTGGTTTTAGTGTCAAATTTTGACCATCAAAATGATTCTACGTTCTGTTCATGACGGTTCAGCAGTTTAGCACCTTTAACTGTAGCTAATGCTCATTCTAAAAATTTTAAACAAATAAAACGTGAAGGCTTTTTTTTTAAAAACTTTATTCTGGTAATATTACAACACTTTCAGTAACTTCAGGTACTTTCCTGAAACGTAAAGAAAAAACTCTTTACCAGGTTGTTGGGTGTAATATAGCCAACATATCCCATTGGTGGGATCAACCTAATAACATATCAGGGATAGCATTTTCCACCTCCTCCTTCAAATTCACCTCCGTGAAGTGTGAAAATAGAAAAGAAACCTTGTGTTTTGGCACACAAAAGGTGTTTCAAGCGAATCGTCGTTACAAATCAAGCGCTGTAGCGAGAATGTAAGATGAGTGTTAAAAGTGGAAGAGGATGTAATCATGAAACACTTCAACATTAACGGTGAAGAATAGATTAAAGACAGTTTTGTGCTGTCGGCGGGTGCTGGAGGGGCACCGGGCGCCATTGATGTTGGGGGTGGGGGGAGAAACAGAGCGAGATGGAATTAGATGCCATTTCAAAGCATTTGACTGACATACTGTAAAAGCCTCCTTCCCGACTCCTCCTCGCCCATTATTAGCCCACTCGCTTTGATCTTATTATACGCCGCGCTATTGTTATGCTGGAAATGAAGAACTAAATCATAAAAAGATTATTAATGCCAGCCTGCACCGGGAAGCGTTGAATTATTGGCTTTTCAATTATCACCAAGCCTCCTCTCAAAGAACGAATCTCCAAGTTATGTGTTGCCGAAATACTGTGTCTAATTTAATAAATCAGATTCCAGCACCAAAAGACGTATAAGGGGGTGAGACAAGAACTGCTGAATGAATAAATTAATTACACGTTAACAAAAGAAAGCTGTCGCTTTGCTGCTTTTTACTATTAATCACACTGAATTTGTGGTTTGCTGAACAGGAGGCTGCTAGCATCACATTTATCTCGCATACGAAGCATAACAATAATTCTACCACCAAAATCTAATATGTCCCACTGCATTTTATTGGCTTACAAGATGTGTCATTCTTATTCAAGTTCAAACTAGTATATCTGAAAAAAATGAAGATTGATTAAAAAGAAAAAAAAAAAGGTAAAAGTGGGTGCCACACATTGAGGATGTTATGTGAAGAACATGAAGATAATTTGGGTCAAAACAATCTTTACTTTTAAGCTCAGCTTTGTGTTGTCATAACAACCAGACACCTGCAACATTGTATGTCTTGGAAGGACACGAAAAACTTCCTGAAAGGAAAATGTGTCCAGTAGTGAATGAAGTAAACAATACACTTCCCCTAACAAAATGATATGTATCGTATGTTAAGCAAACACGCGCCATACGTTGAAGTCATCCAACATGATTAAAAAATGTGGAAAAAGTCATCAAAACGTTGACTTCCACAATCTTGATTTTACGTCCCAGAAACCACCATTGCACATCTTTCACACCCCCTAGAGGGCACTCGTGCCACTGTTTGGTCAAGAATCCTCAATATGTCGATTATTCTTAAAAAGCATACAGTTGACTTCAATGGGCACTTCCACCACTAAACTTGCCTAAAAGGGAGCATGACAGCGATGTCATTTCCTATTTGACGGCTTCAAGTGATGGAAGCGCATAAACAAAACCTGCAGAGGAAGTCGGATTTACTGTCACATCCCGTATCACTTTCACTTTTGGGAAACAAAAAGGAGCCTGGAAAAAAAGGGATTTGTGATCGCAGCTCTGCGGCATCGTGGATCAAAAGCTGAATGATTTATCTCATTTTTCTTTTTTCTTTTTCGCCTCCGCTCTTTGAAGCAGAGAACAGCTGTCTCCTCACCGCCTCACTACCTGGGGAGGGCCGCACCACGGCAGGAAGCACTTGTCCTCATATTTAGAGGAGTGCACACGGAAGGGTAACATGGCAGGGTGGGTTGGGGGTGCGGCGGTTGTGGCCTGAGGCGATCTGGCGCAGTCTTCCCCGAGCTTGACAAAAGTGCGTGAGACGTTTCTCGAAAACACACGAGCATTTTGTCGGAGGAGAGAAGACAAGAGAAGTAATGGCAAACTCATTAAAATTGAAAATGAGCTCAAAGCTTTTATGCAATTGGACCACGCTGGGTGAGTTCCTTTTTTTTTGGCAAGAACTGACACTGCTGTCATCATGAAAGCCAAGAGGGGGCGCTAAAGAAGGCGATTCTATACAAATCTGTCGCAATTCTGTTTTGTGAAACGATCGTCCATGTTTCTTTTTTTTCAAGTGTATGTATAATCACCAACAGAGGGGGCGCCATTGCAGAATCCTGCATACAATGTGAAATACACTAAACATTCAAATCTCAGACACAACTTGACGGTGCTCCTCCAGTGTCTCGTGTCATTTCAAGTCATAAAAAATTCCCATTCGGTCAAAATGTCTAATTTTGGACTTAAGCTTCGCTGAGTTTGGTCGATGACCCCAAAAAAAGCATTTTTTTAAAGTGTAAATTTATCATTGCATGACTGCGCCCACAACTTCATTAACATTGGCGAGACGTCTGACTCCTTTTGTTCACCGCATTGTTCATCGCAAGCGCTCAGGGTTACAACCAACGGCATGCAAAGGCTTCCTACGGCGAAGTGAGGACCTTCCTCCTGAGGTTTAGCCTACTTCTCTCCTCCACTGACAGAAATGGGTTGTCTCCGATCTGCCACTTCATTAAAGAAATCGGCGATAAGTAAAACCTAACAAACAAACAAACAAGCCCGTTCCGACCCCACCCTTCTGAAATGTGTCACACATCCCGAGCAATCTGTACTGTCGGACTCCGGGGAGGTTAATTGTCTGTCGTGGCTTCAAAGAGGAGTTTTGATGTGTGTCTTTAGCCAAGCCGGGGAGTGCAAGGAGCTGGAAGAGGGATGCTGCGAGAAAGAGGGAAAGGAGGAGGGGAGGGGCTTGTGCCTCCTCAGGTAATCCTTCCTCTAAAAGGCATTATTGAATTTTCCTGTTTTTCCTTTATTCTGTGTGAAGGCAGAGGGAGGAAGAAAAAAGTAGAAGACGGAGAGCTTGTGGACTTCTGAAGGGTCTGCAGATGCTCCTCGTTCACCTCTAAATTCTAAAACACAGCCGGGCCTTTTAAGGAGCTCTCAAGTGAGCCTCAAACAAGCTACAGTCCAGATACAAGGTTAGAAAAAAAAATGATTAGGCCCCCTAAGATCCCACGGACCACTCTTTGCACTCGCCATGTTACTATTGAAAAGTCTGAGGTTCTAACAACTTCACGCTCAGATAAAGGCGAAGGATTGCGCTGGAAAAAGGTGCATTAATCCTATCCTAAATTGGACTCGATCGGATCCTATCCAGTTTCACAAATATATCGTCGCTGTCCTGTGAAAAACACTTGAGTTAATTTTTTTCAATTTTCTTATTTTTACATGCATTGTGTTTCCGCGTTAAAGACATCGCATTAACGTGAAATTATTCGAGAGAACAAAACACAACACCAGGAGAAACAAAAAAAAAACATGACAGCGACAACGATCTGACAAGGACTGAAAGAAAACTAGGAACTTAAATGCAGGCATACTGATGATACAAAGAGAAACACCTGGACGAGACGCACAAGGTAGGAGGGAGCTGATTGGCTAACACAAGGGGGTGGAACGCACACAGGTGGACACAATAATCATTGACGAGACAGACTGAGAAAACAAAACAAAAACAACCTAAACATGACAAAATTGAGCTATATTTCTTTCTTTTTTGTCTTTCTTTGTTTTCTTTAACTTTAATAAGGATTCAGTGTTATGCAGTATTGTACTTGTAATAATTTCATAGACAAATGATACTATTTAAAGTCATGGAGAGTTATAGGGGCTGTGAATTGTTTTCTTTTTCCTGTAGGGGACCAAGCAGAAAATAATTGAGAAGCACTTCATTACATTCATAATTTCATGATTTCATGGTTGTGGCGTTGAGCAGCTATGGTTATGGTTTGGGTTAAGGTTGAGATCAAGGGTCAAGGTGAGGAGTTGGGGATTATTCCGTCAAATGGCACATCCCTACATTCATTCAGTTTCACATTTCGCTGACTACAAAAGACTCTTCAACTTTGCTTTTATTGTTGCAAATATCTTCTAAGCATGACCGGCGTGTCACCATAATTAGAGAATGCAATCACATCAGCAAATAAGCAATCAGCTTTTGTCTCTCAAAACCAACAAAAGAGCAAGGTTGGAGACGATTGGAGATTGACTGTAGGCCTTTTTGGTCAATGTTGTCCTGCATACAAATATGTCATTTGGCAAAGAATGTCAAGTGAATTAAGTACTTGAACAGATTGGACACTTTTTGCCTATATTGTAGAACAAATTTGCATATTTTGGACATAACATTGGGGTACCCGCCAACAGAGTAGAATTAACCTCACAATGTATCGAAGCTGCTTATTCTATTGTGATCTGACCTGATTGGAAAGAGGGCCACGCGCCTCCTAATCCTCACCCAGCGTCAATCTAAAGCCCTCTGTTTTACCTCCCCAAAAGAAACATCGTCCCCCCCCCACTCCCGCACCCACCTCTTCGCCAAGACAGACGGTAGAGAGAGCTTCCCCAAAGCTTGTCTTGTCCCTTTCTCCTCTTATCCTCATCAATGCACATTTGTCATTTGGGGAGAAGGCTAAGGGGGGTTGACTGCTATTTTGGTTGCTAGAAAGTGAAAATAGCCCGGAGGGGCCGTGTAAACATTGTAGCTTAGCATCAACAAGAGAGGCTGGGAGACTAGGAAAAAGTCAAACAAATCCATGTTGCTACGCGCTTAGCTTGTCGTCAGAGGGTTTGTCTAAGCAGGTATCACAGGTGCGAGCTGTCGTATCAGCACGCATCGTCACCGTCGTCTGAACTTCCTGTCAGCGTGTCGTTCTGCCCCCGTAGCGAGGAAATGTCGTTTTAGGATCACGCTGACGTGGGGAATAACTTCTGCGGCGAGTCGAACCTCAAACAATCGTTTGCGTTTAGGCGGGCGCTAGCGAGCATCTTCGGGGTGCGCGCGTGTCACCCTGGTCTTTAAATCCACACGCTTGGCGTCTGACTACAATGAGGGGAAGTTGTCAGGAGGCGGCAACGTGTTTTGAGAGGGGAAGGGATCACCTTCCTGTCACTGTCAGTCTCAGATGACTTCCTGTCGGTGCAACTCAAAGGGGTTACTTTGAAAGGATGTAGTTTGCAGTTTGGATTTGAACGGCATCTTTCGTGGCGATAGTCCTGGAACATCTCTGAAGCACGTCATACGAGGCGCAGTATGTTGTGTTGTTTTTACTATTAGCAGCAATGAACTTAACGTTACAACGAATTATGAACGTTAGAGTGACAGAGGTCAAGCCGCATCCCAGGACACTGTTTTGTTATTTGGTATCATTAACATATTGTACTTGTAATCATCTCGTCTTACGTGTTCACACGAGTTCAAGCTCTCGCTTTTTGATGCTTTTTAAATTTGATCCAGGACTCTTCCTCTAAGCCCCCCCCCGATCCATCAGCGCCACAGTTCTAGCCTTTTATTGCTTAACCACGATGACAAATGGCCCTTTGTCCACTTTGCAAGCTATCGTGACAAAGTTGTCATTGAATCCGGCCCTTCTTTCAGGCTGGCAAGCCCACCCATGATGGGGGGCTTCCACGAAGGAGCTTATTTCTAATTACCACTCATTAAGAAGAGGTCCCTGAAAAGCGTTTTCGCTTTAATGAAGTTTACTGGCACCACTCGGTCGGTTTGAGGCCAAATGTATTCTTTGGTTACACATTAATATGATTTGTCTTGGCGCGTGAAGACAAATATTGGCACACAAAGTCGCCGTGAGCTGCAATGCCAAATTTTATCTTCCTTGTTTTTACTTGGAGGTTAGCAGGGGAAAAAAATGGAATTAAGGCCATTGTTGCTGTACTCGGCGGGGGAGCTTTTAGCTCGTAATTATGAACAATATCCTATTTGGCCTGCTTTACGTTGCAATAAATTGGATTTGTTCTGCGTAACCTTGCAAAAGGAAGATTATTCTTTGACCCGCATCGTCATCGCCTATGTCTCGTACCCACCTCTTGAAAAGCCATTGTTTTCTAAAAAAGTATTTTCTAAAAAAAGCTAAAACTCGCCTAACAGTACATTAAGAGTCCATAAGGACATTGAAAACAGCAGATCAAACCCAAATACAATGTAAAACTTAACATATAAAACACAGATACTCTAATATACTCTACTTTTTGGCCACAAATTATGGCAGTTAGCAAGTCAGTAGCGAGTGGGAGAAGCTAACACAGCAGTCTCACATGAGTCACCAAAAATCCAATTCAAAGTACAAGCCAGCGGGAATGGAATAAAACAGGAAGCAGAAAGCTGCAAAAATAAAACCTGATCTCCATCTATCGTGACACAAAGTACAGTAAATTGAAGTTGCATTGACACGTTGAAATGTAGCCTTCATTTAAGAGTTTGGCTGAACTTGAGTTCCTACTTTTACGCATAATCCTGCAGACACAATTAAAAAAACAAAAACATTTTAAATAATAAATACAATGCAACACAAAAACCATCACCTTTTTTTAAAGGGCGGAATTTAAATGCAAATAAAATACATAAAAAATAAAACAGAACATTTTGAGGAATCAACCACAACAAAAATTTGACGTAATGACAAGCGTTTCAGATAATGGATGAATGGATGGGTAGATTTAATATCTAAAAATATTTTGTCTTTGTTTTTTAACAGATTCAATTTAGTGGATGTTAAAGTGAATGCATAAAATAATGATAATAAAAAAAGATAAAGTAGAAAAATATTAACTTAATAAATTTGAATATATTGTGACAAAAATCAATAAAAGGCATTATGAAATATGAAAGAAAACAGTTTTCAATTGAGTTACAAAATATGAACCAAAAAAAGACATTAAAAATGTCAATATATGGCTAAATAAAACAAAAAAGTGATAAAAAAAAAATCTCAACATTCTCAACATTTTATAACATGGTTGACCTATATGGCATATAAATATGACTATATCTATCTATATACATTTGTATGTAAATATCTATCTATCTATCTATCTATCTATCTATCTATCTATCTATCTATCTATCTATCTATCTATCTATCTATCTATCTATCTATCTAATTAAAATAAGTAACCATGCCAACGCGATAATGAAGAAAAAAAAGTGCCATGTCTCCTCCGCCACCATGTCTGCGGCGAGTGATTCCTCCCATCGGTGTTGGGTTACCTGGCTGCTGTACCTGCTGAGAAATTGCAAGGTGGGGGAAAGCAGGAGGCGGGTGGACGTGAGAGCGAGAGGGGGGGGGATGTTTGACCCCTGACAGTGTGAAGGCTCCTCCAGGCCTGATTGCTCCCTCTCAGCGGGTGTCTCGCCTGACTTAAGCGCCGCCACAGAGCTCGCTTTCATTCCACCCGGCGCGGCGTCCTCGTGAAGGGAGCATTTGATCCCCTTGATTTGCTAAATCGCACCCCCCCCCCACCTCTTTGATTCCCTACCCTCTTAACTGGGCCTGTGTCGTCGTCACTTTGTTGTGAATGGAGGTTAAGGTTTCGCCACTCAGTGCGATGGAGTGTTTGGAGAGTTGTGTAGAGCTCTGTGTGTATATGTTTGGCAGCCCGTCTACATATATCACGCCTCATTGCTGTGATCATTTCTGGCAACTTATAACTTGTATCACTACTAATCACATTCTTTTAGGCTTTCAATTTTTTCCACCCATGACATGCCTATGGTCTGAACACTGCAGCTAACTAAAAAGCTCTACATGTGCAAATGTGAGACAAAGTTGGGCATGTAAATGACTGCAGTTCCTCAAATTAGTTGCCCCGACTCAAACAGATGATGCATTATCTATATGCATTTTAATGAACACCTCCCTCAAATGAACATCTCTTTGTTTATGTCACAAATAAACAAAGCTGGCCAAAGGCTACTTGTAGTTTCATTATTGTATATAAAAGTAAACTGAGCCCATTGGAAGTCCGTTGCGAACCAAAACAGCAGCACAGAAGCATGTACTGTAAACCAGGGGTCACTGAGCTTTTTGAAACAGACAGCTTTTTTTGCGGTACTGATTGATGCGAAGGGCTGACAGTTTCATGTACACTTCTGAAATAACCAATTTGCTCAAATTACCTTTATGCTATTAATAAAAAAATTATGATACTATTGAAGACACTGATCATATTATGTTGACGAAAAAGTATATCGTCATATTCATAGCTTTCAGCATGTATGCTATGTAACATTTAAGCCGTTATACTCCAGGTAGCAGCCACTAGCTCCTACTTACAATATTTTTCTGAGTTAATTAGTGTTTTAATCCAATATATGAATTAAAACATCACTCAAGTGAGAACAGTATTCAATCAGACACGTTTGACCTAGCTCGTATGCCTTTCATTGCCATGCATTCCTTTCCGTGCCCGCCTTCGTGTCAATTCTATTGTTAGAGGCGTTCATTTATTGATGTTTTTCCAATTAAACTTGGTGCAGGTTGTCTCGCCATCAATGAATGTTTAATGAATGTTTAATGGTCGACCATTAAGGGAAGAAAGAGAGACTTGTGTTTTACGTGTGTTAATGCGTGTTAACACGTATGCACGCCGTGTTAGCTAGTTCGGCTGCACTGTCTTGCATTTTTTATCATTAGGTACAGTAATAGTATCCAATACATTGAAGTCGGAATGCATGGTTGGAGACAACCACAATGTATCCGACCAGACAATCCTTCGGATTTTCTTATGAATTCCCATTCGAACTTTAATAGTGGCTGAAATGACATCTGGAGTGTTATTGTTCTACCCAGTGGCCAAGGCCGCCCTTACCAACGGGCTTACCTGGGCTTGAGCCCAGGGGCCTATGTAAATCGGGGGCCTATCAAAATTAAAAAAAAAAAAGCTGTTCAGTTTTCATCACGTTACATTCTTGCCATGAGTTGACCAAGCCGCCAATGCCCATGTAGAGGAAGTTCTCGATAAATGAATTACTAACACTTGAATTGAATGAATTGAATCATAAAATTTGAATTATTGTTTTGCACATGAATATATATTGTCTTATTACATTATGTAATAATATAGATTTTCTGGTGGCTGAAAATTGTCTAGCGGTGCCTACAGAATTTCCAAAATTCAATTTTGAATTCTCAACAGCTTCCATGTTGTCTCTGTTTAAAGTATCACGAGAGCATCAACTCAGCTCAGATCACACAGAAAGTATTTCCTGACATGTGTTGTGGTGCCTCGGCTTGTATGGCTGCCCATTGCACTGTGTGTGTGTTTGGGGAAATGAAATGAAAAGCGCTCTTATGCCGGTGCCAGTCACAGATGCCCAGCACCAACCACCCGCCCTGGTCGCCGCCTGTGCTGTCTGCGTCCCCACCAACCCTCCCCTCATGACACGGGCTTGACGGGACCCTTGCGAGGACCCACAGGAGCCCCCATTAACTGGCAAAGTATGTCAGGAGGAGCGTGAATGGTGCAGGCTGTTCCTCAAATCTGGATTGTAAGGAATGACAATCATGAGAGAGAGGTTGCTCATCACTAGTATCACTAGTACATTATTTCTAAAATATTGCGCTACAGTGATTAAGCGATGACATATATATAGGTTTTGCAGTGCAAGTTCGCATTGCGGTGTCCTCTTAAGCGCCTCTTTCTTGTGGAGTACCCCAAGGGTCAATTCTTGGTAGTTAACATTTTTCATTGTATCGTTTTTTGGGTCCGTCCTGACTAAATCTAATGTTTCTTTACATTGTTATGCAGATGTCAGTCAAACATTGTAGTAGAGTTTTTGGACGAGGACAAAGCATGGATGGCTTTTATGTATTTTTTTTCAATGAAAAAATACAACGTTGAAAAAAAAAAAAAAAATTCTCCAAATGGTGCAATGGAGCTCTCGTTGTAAGAAAGCTTGGAGTGAATCTGGATTTCGCTCTGAGGCTGGATGTGCAGATCAGTGCCCCTGTGAAGTCTAGTGCTTTATGAATAAAGTTGGCTTGGATTAGACTGGATTGGGTAATAGCAGTGTCCCACCAGGTCCAGCAGATGGAACTGTGGTGAAATAAACTTGATGTGTGTGGCAGTTGGCGCTCTGTAATGGGCATTACTGACATAAATTCCTGGAGTATAAATGATTTTCACTGCGGCACGGTAGTCGACTTGTTACCACGTCTGCCTCACGGTTCAGAGGTCGTGGGTTCGATCCCGGCTCCGGCCTCCCTGTGTGGAGTTTGCATGTTCAACCCGTGCCTGCGTGGGTTTTCTCCGGGTACTCCGGTTTCCTCCCAAAAACATGCATGGTAAGTTGAGTGGACACTCTAAATTGCCCCTAGGTGTGATTGTGAGTGCGGATATTTGTTTGTCTCTGTGTGCCCTGCGATTGGCTGGCAACCAGTTCGGGGTGTCCCCCGCCTACTGCCCGAAGACAGCTGGGATAGGCTCCAGCGCGCCCGCGACCCTTGTGAGGATAAGCGCTATGGATAATGGATGGATGGATGGATAAGTGATTTTCTGAGCTACAGTGGGTGACATGTTTACCTCACAGTCAGGAGATATGGGTTAGAATCTTCATTGGAACGTATCTGTTTGGAGTTGACATGGGTTTTCTCATTTCTAAAAGCATGCCTGCTAGGTTCCAGTTCAACCATGACCCTAATGAGCACAAACATGATAGAAAACATGATAGATGGATGCATGACTGGAGTTAGATGAATGTGTTTAGGGTATTTTTAATGGTTTTTTTTTTTTTTTTACCTTGGGTGGAGCTCCATGCTCTAATAGCATATTGTATCAGAGTCTATCTGTGGCGCCACCAAACCACACTTCAACATTTAAACTGGTCTCCAATGGTGACTCATGAGAGTCATCAATCACGCAGTTAGCTAATGTCACATCCAGCCCCATGAATCTTTCAGCTGCCTCCCAGCCGACCACCATCCACGTGCTCAGCAGATGCCTTTGAGAGCGTGCAGAGTCGGACATGCCAGCACCACAACTTTGATGTGAGCTTGCGGAGCAGATCGGCGTGAGGCCCGGCCGCAGATCTGTCCAGGATGTCTGGCGGCGGCACGGCATGGTGGCACCAAAGAACGCTCCCCCGCCCTCCCGCTTCCGTGCTTGTGGCTGCCGTTTCATTAGGCACACCTACACTTTGTAAAGAGATCCAGTAAAATAGCTGAAGCATAAAAATCTACACTTATAAAAGATAATGCGTTGTCTGATAAGTACAAAAAATATAGTATATTTTTACATAATCCTGCACACAAAGAAGCAGATAATAGATTAAATCAGACTGTAAGCAACTAAATTAAAGTTCAAATGCAAGTATAATGAATACAATTAATCAAAAATAACATTTTTATTTCACTATGTAAGTAAAATTTCAATTGAAAATTAATATGATTAAAATAAAGCAAAGGTTATATAGTTAAATGTAAACAAATCAAATAAATATCACAAATCTAAGTAAACACTGTACATTTAATACTAAGTTTTTCTCCCAAAAAACATTGAACACATTAAATTACAATTATGTGTTGTACATAAAATTCAGATTAAATGCATGCATACAATCTAATTTAATGACTACATATATAGAATTTTAATAAATTCATACTATTGTAATCAAATGACCAATTGGGTTATGTTGGTTCAAAACTAAAACAATTTTGATACATAGTCGGATGGATGGGTAGATAGATAGATATGAACAATTTAGTAAATAAAAAAATAATAGTAATAAATACATATACAAATTATATATTCTTGACCTACTCCAAAACAATTAAAATTTGAATAGATAACATTTTTTTTCCTCACATTTCTCAACACTATGACCTTGACACAAGCCAGTGACCTGTCAGTTCTGTTATTCTGTGTCATGCTACAATGCGGTGTTCTGAGTGGTGTTGTGAAAAACAGATGCAACTTGAGACAAGTTGGTCAATTCCAACATACAACACTGCCTAATATTGTGACCAGCTTGTTTGATATTCCAGGCCCCCCCCCGGCCCCCAAAGTACAAACATGTGCCATTTCCCGCTGTTGTCTGGCACATCGTGTCCAGTTGCGCTCTCATTTATTCACCTTTTCAATAACAGGGCCTCCTGAGGCAAGTTGGTGCACCCCCTTGGCCGTCTGTGAGGGTGCGCTCGTTAATTAGGCTTGGGAATTCCACTGTTTTTCTTTTTTTGAAAGGAGGAGCAAAAGTAGCAGATGGACTCGGGCTGGGGTGTCGAGGTAAAAATGGAAAATGAAAATGGACAGAAGAGGGACGGCTAGACGGGGCAGCACACCCCCTCACCGTCCCTTGAAAAACAGACAAAGCAAACAAACAGTTACAGAGCTGTAAAAATTGTCAGGAAAGCGCAGCTGATCCTGTATGACCAGATACAATTTTTTCTCTGAAACACTGTAAAATGTTATCAAACTCACAATGGAACTGATGTAAAAAAAAAAAAAAAGTGATATAATCTCCCATGTCTGACCCATAAATACGCTGTTTGCATTTCAAAGCAGTAAATCCTCTGCACTCTTCCTGTAAAACGTCCAAAAGGAGCTTAAAGACAAACCAGCGCGATGAATTTGCTGCTCATGAATAATGTACAATAAATGTTGTTTTTAACATCTCATATGTTACTTGATTCAATTTCCTGTTGTTGTTATTTCAATTTCATAATCTGGCTGGATTGGTGGTCTCCAGGGTGGAGTGACAACTCAAACGGAATGACCACCGTCCGCCTTGGATGTTGCTAAAAGACACTTCTGGGATGTTTGTGATTTTTTTTTTTTTTTTTTTCCCAGAGAAGACAACAACAAAATAACTTGTTTCATGATGCTGATCAACAGCAGACCTCTGCCAAGGCCCAACAATAACATTTAGTTCCAGAGGCGGCGTGGACATGGGTAATTACGGGAAAATATGCGAATTTTCCCGAACAGCTGATGTATTTCAATGGCTGGTCCTGGTCATCCTGGCCGCCAGTAAATCCGCCCACCCCCCGACAACTATTCCGTTTTAGCGCTTGAAGGCCACACAACCCGTCGCGACTACGTTTTAGCGCATGGCGGCCGGTCTACGACAAATTTTAAGCAAATGATGGCTGCATGCGGGGTAGCCCTCACACACACTCACGCACACCGTCAACATATTCTCCCTGTGCTTGCTCACGGATTTTATATACAATAAGACATATTTCTTAGGTTGGTTGAAGAAACTAAATTGTCAATAAATGTGAACGTAAGCGTGAATAGTTATTTCCTTGTACGTGCCTAGCTAAGGGTGTACTTGAATTGTTCTTAAAAGAAATCAATGTGTTTTTTTAGAAAGTACATTTAAATTATATAAATAACTCAAAATAGCTATTATTAAATATGAAGTCTTAAATTAATTCATAAAAATGAATACATTCGTTTTTACCAATTAATGGTTAAAAAAAAATCAAATGACAGTAAATTAAAACATGACATTAAATCGAGTCTCCTACTCCATTCTGGAGTTTGATGGAAATAAACATTAAGAACGGCATAACAGCTTCCTGTCAGAGAACCCCAACCCCATTCAAGTCGCTCACTTCACTTTCCGCATTTTGCAATTGATTTCACAGAAAGGACCAAGAAAAGCTAAAGATGCTACAGTGATTCAAAAGAAGGAGGTTAAAAAAATGAGGGCCACTCAAGGAAAAGCGATTTAAAACAAACATTGCTCATTTCCATTCTTGCAGAGGGAAACAGATAAAGAAGAGCAGATTGATTTAGTGGAAGAACCATACAAACAAGCAGCCTTTGAAGTATTCTGGAGAGGGAAAATTGGTCATGACGGATGAGTGGAGTGGATAAGAAGCGGAGATTGCTGGATGGATAAAGAGCAAGGCGAGAGGAGGCGCTCAGTGACTGCCAGACTGGAGCACTTTTGACAGCATGCTGGTGCTGCAACCATAAGGCCTGTCTCCTCTGCTAACATGCCAGCTGCACATACACGGGTGGGAGGAGTTTCAGGGGGGTGATGTCCCTGGGCACGACATTTTGACACGGGCGCCACGTTGACAAATAGCTGCAGTTTTCACCTCCTGCTACGCTGTCTGCTTTCTGCTACAGCGGCCCTCGTCGACTGGATGAAATGACGGGGGGCTTTTGCGCGTGGACGCGGGCCTTGACAGATTTGCTGTCGGGACGTGAGGGTGGGTAGCTAGGTGAGTGGGTGGGTGGCAGACTCAAATCCCGAAGGAGGACCTGGTGGCACCGGCCTTTGTCGCGACACAACTGGGTCATCACAACACAGCGTTGAATTGTGATCTCAGATTTGAAGCTAATCCGTGTGGGAAGGAGGCAATAGAAACTGTTGGGAAAAGAGCAAAGCGGCGGCTGGACTGGTTTTGTGTGACACGCAACCAATCAGGAGCCAGTCGGATCAACAAGTAGGAGAGTGAAGTACATATAACAGTCATGCCAGTCAAAGGAAGACGGAAAGTCTCCTTTTTATGAAGCTGTATCCCGCTCTGATAAACTCGCTGCTACGGCACATTAGCATGCAAGCTAATTTAGAAGGCAAATTTTACAGCCTTTATGGCCCAATCTGACCAATCTGTGTTTTACACGACACTGCATTGCTTCAATTTTTCCAGTCATTCTCTTGATTTCTATTTCTAAGTTGGGGGTGATGATTGATACTCATACATGTCAAGTTGTACACTTTCAGCATAATTTGTACAGGTGGAAACACTTTTTCTATCATTTACACTGTACATCGCTGATTTCCGGTCACAAGACAGCAGCCATTCGAAAATAATGTGTGATGTGCAAGATTATGTACAGATAAGTAAGGGCAAATTCCAACTTTTGTAAGATTTAGTACAGCCCAGGGTTGACAGGAATGGATACCAATCAATCAATCAATCACATTTTATTTATATAGCACTTTTCATACATAAAAATGCAACTCAAAGTGCTTTAAAACATTCAAAGCAAAACATAGAATTATCTTCAATCAAAAGAAAAGATAAATTATTTAAAAGTTGTTGAAAGCCAAACTAAAAAGGTGTGTCTTGAGCTTCCTCTTAAAAATATCAACAGTCTCTGCAGACCTGACATCCTCTGGCAGGCTATTCCAAAGGTGAGGACCAAAATGGCTGAATGCAGCCTCGCCATGCATTTTGGTCCTCACCCTTGGAATAAATAAAAGGCCGGCGCCAGAGGACCTCAGGATCCGCGAGGGCTGGTATGATAAAAGCAAATCAGATAAATAAGATGGCCCAAGACCATTAACACATTTATAAACTAATAAAAGTACTTTAAAATCGATCCTGAAACACACAGGGAGCCAATGCAGCAATTTCAAAACTGGCGTAATGTGCTCCCGCCCTCTGGTTCTCGTCAGCACCCGAGCGGCTGAATTCTGCAGTAGTTGCAGTGGTGAAATGCTCTTTTTCGGGAGGCCAGAGAGCAGGGCATTACAGTAATCTAAACGACAGGAAATAAAGGCATGCATCAGCACTTCCGTGTTAGCCTGAGAGAGAAACGGGCGGACTCTGGCGATATTCTTAAGGTGATAAAAACCAATCTTGGTTACATTTTTAATATGAGGAATAAAACTGAGCTCAGAGTCAAAAATGACGCCAAGGTTCTTCACACAGTGTGAGGGATTAAAAATGTGTAGTTTTGGTAAAAGCTTCTCTCTCTGACCTTCGGGACCGATAACTAAGACCTCAGTCTTGTCCTCATTGAGCTGTAGGAAATTATCTGCCATCCATGACTTGATATCTAAAATGCAATTTAAAAGGGTATCAATGGGTCCTGTGTCATCAGGAGACACGGCAATATACAGCTGCGTGTCATCAGCATAGCTGTGAAAGCTGATGCCGTGTCCCCTGATGACATCCCCGAGGGGAAGCATATAAAGATTAAAAAGTAAGGGGCCTAAAATCGAACCTTGAGGAACCCCACATTTAATTTCATGAGTTTTAGAGGAACAAGTATCCATACTTACAAAGAAATATCGGTCTGTGAGATAGGAATAAAACCAGTCAAAAACAGTACCAGAGATGCCCACTAGATTTTTAAGTCTATTTAATAAAATTTGGTGATCTACTGTATCAAAAGCAGCGCTTAGATCCAGTAGCACCAAGACTGTGAGTTTTCTCACGTCTGCAGTGCACCTAATATCATTTAAGATCCTTAAAAGAGCAGTCTCCGTACTGTGGTTCATCCTAAAACCAGATTGATATTTCTCCAAAATATTATTTGTATTTAAAAAATGATTCAACTGGATGAAAACCAGTTTTTCTAAAATCTTACTTAAAAACGGTAAGTTGGATACGGGTCTGTAGTTATTAAAAACGCTCGGGTCAGAACCGCTCTTCTTCAGAAGGGGCTTCACCACCGCCGTTTTAAAGGCAGCTGGGAAGACGCCTGTCTGAAGAGAGCAATTGACTATATTTAAAATTTGTTCTTCAAAAAATCCATAAAATGTCTTAAAAAGAAATGTGGGAATTGGATCCAAAAGGCAGGTTGTTGGGTTTACCTGGGAGAAAACTCGAACAAGTGTCCTTGCATCAACCAGGGCAAAACTTTCCAGTGTTTCCTCATGTAAATATGATTGTCCGGGTTTATTAAAACTTGTGTTTTGACGGGCTAAAAGACTGGATCTTATGTCATCGATTTTACTTCTGAAGTGGTCTGCAAAGTCCTCACAGAGAGCATCTGTTGGTCTCTGTGGGGACTTATTAAAATCAGAACTAGTTAAAAGTTCAAAGGTGGAGAAGAGAACCCTGGGGTTGTTTTTATTGACTGTAATGAGGTTTGAGAAATAGGAAGATCTTGCTAGTTTTACTGTTTTATTGTAAGATTTCAGTTGTTCGCATAAAATTTCATAGTGTACTGTAAGTTTACTTTTTCTCCACCTCCTCTCTGCACTCCTGCATTTTCTCTTTGATATTTTGATAGCATTGTTTCTCCACGGGGGTACAGTCTTTGTTTTTGTTGTTTTAATTAAAAGTGGAGCTACTGAATCTAATGATGATTTAAGATGTAGGTTAAAATTGTCAACAATAAGATCACAGGGTGCAGGTAAAATGTCAGCAGGAGTGTTTTTTAAGATCTCGATAAAATTTGCTGCCACCTCAGAAGATAGGTAGCGTTTCTTCACTGTTCTGACCGGGACTGCTAGATGGTTAAAACTGGCGATGTTAAAATAGACACAGTAGTGGTCTGACACTGCCAAGTCAACAACAGAGGACACACCAGCAGACAAGCCATAGGTTATAACCAAATCCAGGGTGTGTCCTCTGTTGTGAGTTGGCTGCAAGACGTGCTGTTTAAAATCCAAGCAGTTTAAAAGGTTTGAAAAATCTCTGGATAGTGGGTCCGAGATGTTGTCCATGTGTATATTAAAATCGCCAGTTATTAATATTCTGTTATAACTGGAATATAAAATGGATAAGAATTCTGAAAATTCTGTAATAAAAGAAGTGGAATGATGGGGAGGTCTATAGACGGTAATGCAGAGAATAGGGGGACTGCTAAAAACAAAGGCATGGTGTTCAAACGATAAATAGCTGCTAAAAATGATCTCCTTTGATAAAAGAGTATTAATAAAAATTGATGCAGTCCCGCCTCCTCTTTTGCCATCCCTTGTAGAAAATAAAAAGTTAAAATTCGGTGGGCAAGCCTCGTTGAGAGCAACTGGAGCATCTGTACCAAGCCATGTCTCAGACAAAAGTATACCATGTAAATTATTGTCTAAAATCAGGTCGTTTATGATAAAAGTTTTGTTTAAAAGGGAGCGCACGTTCAGCACGGCCAGATTAATTATTGTGCTGGACGTGCGCTCATGGTGGTACGAATGAGCAGTATTAACATATACTAGATTACCACTGTTAAAACCACGTTGTTTGTGTGTGCAAGGGAAGCGTCTGCCGGTGATGGTTTCAATGGGAAAATTGTCCGATAGTGGTAATGATAATGAGGGCCTGCAGGGGGAGCTAGTGAGGGTGGTGGTACTGTGAGCAGCTGGTATTGGCCTGTAAGTGATGGTAGTGACATTGTCATTGCAGCGTTTATGAGTAGAAGAAGAAGTATGATTGGTAAACAAGAGTCAGCTGGGAGTGGAATTGGTTACGACATGGTGGATGTTAGCGGCTAAAATCTTGCTACCAAGAGAGTTCGGATGAACACCATCCGGCTGGTAAAAAGACGGGCGATTCCAGAATAGGTTAAAGTTGTCAATAAAAGCAAAGTCAAGGTGGCCACAAGTTCGTAGGAGCCACGTGTTCAAGCTTAAAAGGCGGCTGAAGCGCTCGGCTCCGCGAGACAATGCCGGCAAAATGCCACTCACCCAGACCGAGAGATCGCAGGTTCTTAACAAGGCAAAGAGGGCGTGAAAGTCTCTCTTCGTCTGCTCAGACTGTCGGCGTATTGTCTCGTTTGTCCCAACGTGAACGATGAGCCGGGTAATGGATGATGGCAGAGAGTCAAGAACACCCGGCAGGATGTTAACTATGTCCATGACTTTCGCTCCGGGAAAACAGCGGGTGACGCAGCCGGGATAGTGAGTACGTCTAATGGTGCTGTCGCCAATTATAACGGTGGTCGGTGGGTGACGTGAGGAGGGAACGCCAAGGGACTCACCACCGGCGGAAGATTCACGACCCCACTGTCCAGGATGGCTCCGCCGAGGCCGAGTGAAGACGGTGGATGACACCGATGAGTGTCGCCGATGATGCTGGTGATGACGACCACCCTTGTACCGGGACACCGCGTCCCGGAGCAGCCCGACGCGTGAGTGGACGGCCGTGTCACCGGCGGACCCGCCCAACATGGGGTTCCCGGCCGAGGTCGTCGCCGTGGGTGGCGGGGAATCCGAGGGAGCCCCTGGGAGCACAGCCCCAGCGTCGGACGCAGCAGTCGGTGTCTCCGACTGCTGTAGTGCAGTGATGGGAACAGGAGACTCACTCGCCAGGGCGGCGAACCGATTCCCCAGGACCAGTTGGGGGCGGTGGGGTTGCTCCCCGGCCCTCCGGCCGCGGGACACCACCTTGACCCAGGTGTCACTCTGCAACGGTGTCGAGCAGGATGGCCCCGGGCAGGCAATTGGATCCCACTTCGCCGTGTCCGAGAGGCCAGCCGCCTCAGCCGTCATTGTCGCCGACAGGATTTCACGAGCGCGCCTTCTCATGACCACCGCGGAGAGTTCGGGGAAACGGGTCGCGAAGCAAGAGATGACCGATTCCTTCTCATGGAGCTCCTCTGAGAGACGACGAATATCCCTTCTTAGGTCAGAGATTGTCTTATTTGCCTTCTCCAGCAGGCCATTGTGTTCGTCGCTGTCGTCTGAAGGCATTTTAATACACTAGCTCCAAGCTAGCCCCAAGCTAGCCCGTTTCCGTCTCACGCTAGCTGTATGCTAGTCCGCGAGATCAAGCGACCCAGAGATTAACAAAAATTTAAATAAATAAAAAATAAGATAAAAATAGTCTCCAAAAATTAAAAAGAGTAAAAACGCAACGCGCAGGTGAGGTAGATTCGAAGGCGAAAGTGCAGAAGTGCAATCGATACCATCCACGTCCAAACTCTGACGTGGCAGGAGAAACGCAAACGGAAGTGACGTCAACCAGGTGGTAAGAACGATCGTACTGATATACTAATATCAGCATACGTATCATGGCCTATGACTTATTATTTTGAGTCTTTTGGTTATTTCTATTATGCAAAGTGGCTGCTATCACTGATTATATGACGACTGACCTAAACCTAACCCTAACCCTAACCCTAACCCTGATTTGGAACCAACCCTAAAGCCTTTTACCCTAACATTAAACCTCCAACCCAATTTTAAAACCTCACCAAAGACCCTAATCCTTTACCCTATCCATCTCTCTCATGTTTACCTTAAACTATCTTCCCGCAAGCCTCTCCCCTTACTTGTGAGTATGAGTACTTCAGACGTCACACTACGAAAGTTAATCAGCAATGGGGCATGGGGGCTGGCCATCACGCAGTATGACCGGCCTGGAAATAGACCATCCATTTGGGAAAATCAACACATTTTCCCCAAATTTCTGATGGCCAGCATGCCTCTTGTTGCAGATGTTTAAGCGAATCAAAAATACCATGTCACAAGCTTTTGCAACAAAAATGACATTTCCGGGTACACAGTAAATTCCATAGCATACATTATACTCGAAAAAGACTAGATTTAGTCCCAGTAAACAGAGTAAATTCGAGAGTAAAATATTTTGCGCAAATTTGACCCCTTAACCCCTCAAGTGCTAATCCTCCAACTCCCTCAAAAATATACCATGCAAACAAACTGCTTGTGAGCTGCTTCTCTGTTGACTACGAGAGCGGCAGTCCCGCCTCGGCTGAGTGCGTCACGCCCGGGGTACCGCGGGGGGCTTTAAGTGCTGCCGGTGCGCCCCCGTGATGGGCCCGTATTGATTAATCCCCTCGCCTGCGTAACCTCCAGCTCACTTTGAGGCGTCCCCAGTGTGCCCGAGCTCTCGCTGTGATTAATGCCCATCCCGCGACGCTTCTCCGCGAACGCGCCGTCGTGTCAGGCCAGATTTGTCAGCTCACAACTTATAGATTAGTCCGGCTCAACTTCGGAGGCCCCCTTAGTGTAAATCCGTCCCTTTTTCAAGCTGAGGCACATCCCTCGGGCGAGGGGCAGATGCATTAAACAATCCTCCTAATAGATAAGCTACAATGTGTTTGACTTTCTATCCATACGTCCTTCCATGCATCTTCTGCCGCCGAAATAGAATTGCGCGAAGGGGGGGTGTATCCTCACCGGGGTTTTTGTTAAAATATTTATAGGTCAGGGTTGACTGGTTAAATTGAATATCTATGCCGATCTCATCCGCCTGTTTAACTTGCGCCCGGGCAAATATGTTTCCTAGGTGATAACCTTTTATGTACCGGTCTTCAGACTTCATTGAAATGCATGGAGATAAAAATGTGTCACACTCGGCAGTGGAGCGCGCCGATACTCGATTATTCAAATGATAATTGACCGCCACCTGTAGGCGCCTCGCGTCCATTCACGAGTCAATCACTCTCCAGTGTCAAGATAGCACCTTATCCCCCACCCCCCCCTTTCCATGTCATTTACATTACAAACCCACAGTGAATGTCAAGTAACCGGGGCAAAAGAAGAATGGGGGTGAGAAATATACGGGCAATTATGATTTTCCATCTTTTTAATAATTTAAACGCTGTTGATGTGTGAATTACTGGTCGCGCTCCCATTCTTGCAAATGACTTGATGTTAATCTTCATATATAATTTGTCTGATATAATGGCTTCGAGTGGCTTGCTGTCAAAGGCTCGACAAATTGACAGGCGCCATCCGCCACAAGGTGTGCATGTTGGTCGGCTTTTTTCCCCCCACATTTGTGCTAGAGAATGGATACATATTCATAAATTAACACACATTCAATTGCCTGATAATCTTGCGACTCTTGATTGTGAGGCAAATAGAAATGCGGGGCCTTTCCATGCCAAACAACCACCTCATCACTGACGAATGGATGCACATTTATAAATAAATACATCTTGAATCATCTGATATTGGTGCGTTTTTAGTTTTTCCCACATGTCGACAAAGGTTTTACTCATATGCGCACTGTTGACAAATGAATGAATATTAATAGATGAATGAAATAAGTGTCTGACATATCAAGGAGAGGAATTGCAGGTTATTTCCCCGCAATACCAGTGCGATAGTTCGTATTTTTAGCTTTTGCAAAGCCACATTGCGTGAGACATCACAAAAATGCAGGTGATTAACAGTCAAATACTGACGCCAATGTAAGTATGCTTGCGTTATCATACACCGTATACCTCCGCCACGCCGCTGAATGGATGGATGCGTACTTATAAATGCATTCCCTCATCTGATCGGGATGCAGCACCGCAATGTGGAAAATATCAAACCGACAAACTGCCAACAACAAGCTAAGAATGTTTTTAGCCTTTTGCAGCTAGCAATATCATACAAACACATGGCATTGTCAGCTTTTTCTTCTACCACACCCGTGCACTCACACATACGAACGGTTGCACATTCATAACCCTAACAGGTGTCATTACACCTTCGTAAGTGATCTGCCGCTGACTGCTAGCTAGTTAGCAGCTATTCACGTGCTTGTGATCTTCCAAAGACAACTAGCGAACTGCCAATGACAGCGAGTTTGTCATGGTCTGGACATCTTCAGTATGTAAATACGTCACAGTATGCGGCACCCTGATTCAGTTCACGGTAGTGTGGAGAGTCGCGAGAGAACATTTTGAGACACACGCAAATGTTTTATTATAATGTCAGGAATTGTACCCATTTCCAAGTCCCGGAAAATTCTTGACGGTTGACATCTGCACCAATGTTACGCCATTTGCATAAATCTCCTAATAGAACGCGTGAAAAGCAGCGAGTGTTTGTTTAAAGTCATCCAAAGCTCTATAATTAGCTGTGTTTAATTATGGAAATGGCTCGCCGAGGAGAATTTCAAACGCACTCCCCCTTTCCTCGGGATCATTAGTCACCGGGCTGCAAAAAAATGAAATGCTCTCAGCTATGAAGGGTTCATATTTCAAGCTTATAGCTGCTAAAAGGCTGTACTCGGAAAATCAATTTTATGAAAGTCCGTTCAGCACTAAAGGGAGTTCTATGCAACTAAGCAATTTTCAAATAATGTCAGCGGGTGGCCTGATTCATGGTCGCTAACAAGACTTTGCTCTCCTTCGCTCGGGACATTATCCTCCAAGCCGGGTTCAAAGACCAGCCTCTGTTAAATGTAACTCCAATTTTAAGGCGCTGAACAGATGAGCAGCCCACAATAAAGTTCCTCCGAAAAGCATTACAATGATGTCCTGCCCTTGACCTTGCACTTCTGTAAACACGCACATATGCTCGCCATCCACGCCGTAAATCCCGCCATCGCTTCCTTTACCGCGGCCCACATCGTGAAAGATGAGGACATATGTGCGAGGGGCGTCGCATCGGGACACCACATCACCCGACGGGAGCAACCCACCCACTGTGCTAATAGCATCTTATGGGGCGTCTTTGGTGTCTTTTTGGGGATGCCAAGCTGGGGGAGTGGGGGTGGGGGGGATCTCGTATAAAAGCCTCTGCAGCTGCATGACGTGTGTGTGTGTGTGTGTGTGTGTGTGTGTGTCGGGGGGGGGGGGGGGGGGATTCGTGGGTTCTGTCCCCCACTCTTCACAGGGAATTCCCATTAGGCAGATTGATTGTTTCCTCTCCTCTCCCACTTTGATTCATGTCTTCCTTCGCAGGTCTAATGAACCATCAACCGTATGGCACCACTCAGGGCATCTGTGCATCGACCCTGCTACTGTACGCAATAGCCTTGGGGGGGGGGGGGGGGGGGGGGGGGGGGGGGACATTGCAAATACACAGGACGCTGTCCCACGTTTTGGGCATGATCACATCCATTGACCCCTCGCATGAAGAAATGTTTACCCGCTTAATAACAAAGGTTTTCATGATCTCTCCGTCTATAACTTCTTGGCGGTATTTCCGGTCGACCCACGTGGTCCCAGTCTGTCCCTCGTCGGCGACAGCCAATCGGCGTCGAGAACATCATTTTCACTTCACACGCAAGTGCTGCACAAGCAGACATGCTGCCAAATGAAGAAAAAATATCGAATACAAAACAAGAGACACACACACGCATGCAGTGATCTGTGAGATAAAAACAAAACGGGCCACGTCATGGCGTCTTTGAGAATGAAAGGTATACAACACTGTTTCAGTTTTGATTTCTTATTTGTTTGGCTGCGTGTGACGTGGTACCGGTAAGGTCCGTTCGCGACGCCGTTTGTCTGATTCGGACCGACCGGGCGGTTCTGTAATATAGACGGGAACTCATAGACGAACTAAAGCATAGACGAATGCCCAGCTCCGGTTTTACCCAAAAATGGTCCATTCCAGTTCGGTTCACTATGGTACGATTCAAATCACGCTTGCCTTCTTGGGACGGTGGTAGCGATTTGATCTGCATATAATGTGACGGCATAAAAGCAAGACAGTTTACTCACCAGCAAAGACGAAACATGACGAAAAATTGAAAATGTCACTTTAGATTACACTAGTCAACACACATTTTGGTGCTAGAAAGTTTCAATTTTGAAATCGCTCAATCCGAAAATGACATTTTATTTTTCAAAATTGGCACTAGTTTTTGAGAAATTCCAGATTTTTTTTAAAAGCTAATCATATAATTTTAGTGTGTCCAATTAATCTACCAAGCATGTTTTGAGAATGTGGGAGGACACTGGAGTACCCGGAGAGAACCCACGCAGGCACGGGGATGCTGACGTGCTAATCGCCTAAAAGCTGGTTGGACTATCATTTTGAACGGACTTCCGTTCGCGTTTCCAACTACCAACTTCGACAAACTAAAAATAAATAAATAAATAAATAATTTTTAAAAAATTACATCGATACCAGGAAAATAGACGATTGCATAGACAGGAAAAAATGGGATTCCAACTATGCTTATTCCGACAATTTTTTTTAAGTTTCCCGTCAGTCGTTTATCGCCTACAAAATGGGCGTCCGTCATAGGTGGACGGATCCGTCACATAGGCGGAATGCCCACCTCTGGAACTTAATGATTCAATTATACTGTACTGCATGATAACGTTTAATAAAAACTAAAACTAACTAAATTGACTAAATATACCAGAAATAGCAGTCGAAGAAGAAGAAGCCGTAGCAACTTCCATGTCAACTCTGTCTATTTCTACCTTAAACGTTAGCATTATTTCACGTATTTTTCCCATTTGCGCTGTTACGTTGAGTTAACACTTCCTAATGGAGCTGCAAATGCAACAGTTCAGTCTTGCACCTGCCATGTCTTTCACTCGCTCTGCTTCTTTTTTTCCCTAACTTTATTGACTCAAACAAGAAATAATATAACACTCGCTCTGCTTCGACTAGCTTCCGGTAATAACAGAAACGCGTATACTGAAGTCACAGACATGCACGGCAAAGACGTCTCGTTCCGAAATTTCGGAATAAGTGTTTTCATGCGTGCCGATCAGGTTATCAATCGATATAAACCACCCCTCTTGTTCATAATAAAATCTTGATCAGAATGGGCTTGATTGGGTCAGAATATTCTGGATGAGGTGTGTACATGAATACTTTTTATTCTGATCAGGCTTTTAATGCGAATAAATGTGTCCATGTAAACGTAGCTGATGAATCACAAATAGTTGACATTATCTCATAACTCTGCTGGCGGTTACAAAACAAAGTTGAATTTAAACACAGTGAAGAGTTGAACCAACAATTTTTGTTCCATGCAGAGAGAGTATGTTCAGTGTCAATTTTGACCTGGGCCAAGGATATTCTGATAATAATTGTCTATATCAAAATATGACCTAGAAAGTTTTGCATTGCTGCATTAATAGCCTACCTGCCATTAGTAAATGGATGATTTATCCTTCATTAGAGTGTCAAGGAAATGTTTTCTTGCAAGTGTTTGCTTTCTGAAGCGCAGATCTCATACCTATGGAGAGGCACAATCCGACTTCTGTATGACTTTTGTTCTTGACAGTATATTTACAATTTATGGTCGTTTTACTCTTCCATGGTTTTGAACCTGTGGAAATGCAGCGGCCTTGACAGTTCTGTGTCCCCACTGTCACATAAAAATACACATATAGATGACTTGGAGTCTTTTACTGTTTCGGGATGAGCCCATAAGCCTTCAGAGACCAACAGGTGCACGTTTCCGTGGGAACTGGTGCAAATATGATGGAACCACATACAGTTCTTGGGACTCTTTCAAGCTCCCACTTGAACAGTGACCATTGTCCCGTAAAAATGATTTGTGGCATGTACTGCTGCACAGTTTCAAGATTCTCACCCAGTCCACCATTTTCTGTGATTTAACTTATACTGGTATATCTAAAACCTTTTTAGCATCCATGGGTCAAATCTGACAAACTTTGTAACACTTATACAATATCATGACGTTTCATTTTTGTGAATTTTGGGTCTAATTTAGAAAAAGTCATCAAATTTCAGGATGAAATAAAAAAGTAAAATTTTATTGCTCAAATTATTATTGGATCAAATTTGACCTCAACTGCATGTGTGGGTTGAAGTATTTAATGCTATGCTACAAGAATTTATCATTTAAAAAGCCACTTAAGGAGACAAAAATGAGGCCAACAGCACAGTCTCAAACTAAGTCCTGGATGACACGCACGCACGCACGCACAAGCACTTTACACGCACCTGACTTTATGAGTGCAACAGCGTCTCAGCAGGCCTGCGCACTGTATGTGGAGGGAGCTGTCTCTAGAGGTCACTGCAGTTCCATGGGTGACACGTTCAGCAACATTCACTTCCAGCCACGTGAAGCGTGTGTGTGTCTGCGTGCGTGCGTGCGTGCGTGCGCGCGTGTGTGTCATCAGAGGCTGCAGATTAAAATCCACATGCGTCTGTGTTGGACGCTAATAGCAGTGATTTCACACTGGTCACAATCACACCGCAAAAATCTCTGCGGATGCACAAGGTGGGAAATGAAACGTGTCCGTGAGAACAGGATGTTGTTTTATTATTATTTTACACCTCCAAAGGCAAGGACATGGCTACAGTATGTGTTGAATCTGTTTTAGTAAAATCGCATGAGAATAACCTTGGGGACAAAAGTATACTGCATGCAGTGTTTGAGATGGACAAATATTTAAATTATGCATTTTTTTAATAAGTATATATATATATATATATATATATATATATATATATATATATATATATATATATATATATATATATATATGCTTTCACCCCTACTTTGTTGTTTTCACGAATTTGAAAAATATAGAGTCAAACTGGAGCAACAATCAATTCATGCTGTAGTGTTGTCCCCCATTGTCTTCCTCCATGTATGCGTTGGTGTGTATCTTTAATGATGTAATTTATTTTTAGAAATTGCTGTTTTAAGGCTGGACTATACATTTACCAGCCCTCAAAAACATGCAGCGGTGCGCCTATCTGCCACTAATTCTATTACACAGAGTTCTTTTGAAAAAGTCTCAACATTTACAGTGCGTCGTACACTGAAAGCCACTCTTCCACATGCTTTGTTTGTGTTGTGGTCGTGGCAGCAGCGGCGGCAGCTCAACGGGCCGCCATGCCAAGTTCAAAATTAGTAACAAATTTAATATGCTCTCCACTGGCATCCGGTGCGAAGGGCCCGATATATAAACCCTGCCGAAAATCCGGAGCAGATGCAGAAAATGATGAGCGTGATGAGGCTAAGCGGGCTGACGTGCTAACACGAGCACTAAAATGTCTTTTGGCAGCATTCTTTTATTGTTGCAAGGCCTCAAAAGAAAAGCCACAATGTATGAGCATGAGTTCAAGTAGAAGTTGCGAACCTATGGCAAGTGGTCCAGATAGGGCCCTTTATGCATTGGAACCGGTCCACCATGAAATATCAAAAACTAGACTGAAACCCGATACAGGCAGAGTAATGTTGTGCTTTTTCAAGAAACCAACAGTGACACTCGACTTAAGAAAATGTAGTCATGTAAGAACTCCCCAATTTAGCTATTATTTCCTTTCATCAATGTCTGACATTAAGCCGCGACTAGATAATCGGTACATAAAAGGGCCGATGCAAGTCTGACATTAATCATTGCAAGCATTTTTAGTTTTATTTTGCAAATGTATATAATTGCATGTTTTAAACATTTTTTCCATATAGCCGTATTCATACATTTCCGAAATATTAATTTATTCTGGGAATTTTTTTTCAGTTGTTACAGAACAAACTCCTCCACACGTGACAGTGACATCATACAATGTGCATTGTTAAACAACATACAGTATTCTAACTTTTTCATACTTCCGAGGAAAATAGCGGCTACTATTTGATGGCAATTTATTTGAAGAATCACTTCAGCGCAAATTAAAAAGCCATTTATTGTTTACACAACTGTCGATTCACTTGAATGTAGTTTGGCTTCAGACCAGCAGAGGGAAGTCATTGCTGTTGCTTGTGTATCTTGATGATTATGACTGATAGCCAAAGCAATGTGCCACTTATTATATTTAGATAATGCGTGCATGGTGGGCCCTTTTGAAGTCTCATTTATTAGCATCAGGGAGATAAAGGGTCCAGATTCCTTGGGAACAGGTCAGACACAGGCTGTGGGGGCTTAAATATCAGTCACCACACATGAAAGTGTGAATGGCAACGCTTACAGGCATCAGTCATAGCTGGAATAAGATGGGCCAATAAAAATAATCGTGATGCGCCATCATTTGACATAGCTCCGGGCTGCAGGAGACATAATGGAGGCTTGTGTTTTTATGAGCCTTTATAAATGGGTGAAAGTGGAGAGTGTGTGGTCTTTGTATGCCCCCTCCTCTTCTTCCTCCTCCTCCTCCTCCTCTTCCTCATTGTTTACCTTGCTGCTACAGAATGTGGAGCATGCCGGGACTACCCCGTCGCCGCTGCCCCTGTGTCCAAATCACGTCAACTGCCGACACGCCAGAGCCACAAACAAGCGATTTTAGCTCATCTACGAGTTGCGATCTACGTCTCTATCGTGCTTATGTCAGCCCATTTATTTTGTTTGTTTGCCATAAATAAAGCCATTTTGTTTCCCGAGACACACGACAGCCGCCATGCATCAAATTTAAAAGAAGGGCCCGTTTGATTTACAGGCCAGGAGACTAGGTGTCGTAAATTGCGTTTGTTTGCGTTCGACACGGGGTGCTTGTGATTGGAGTCGTTGTGAGGTCATCGCTCAGTGCGTTTGCATGCGCACTTTCGTAGCTTTAGTGTCAACGTTCGACACACCTGTTCCAGGGTGCTGTTTAAATGCTGATTCGGAGACAGTTGTTGCCATAAAAAGTGTCAAAGTGTTGCGTAATTAACCTTGTATAGGTAATATTTAAATAAGTGTAAACATGTTAATAGTAAAGCAAAAGAAAATCAAACTCTAAACGGTAATAAATGGGCCCCGGACCTCCTTTTTCATGGCGATTATTTAAAGGGAAATAGTGGAGCATCTTTTATTGGCGGGGGAGCTAGAAGGCTGTGACCATTCCCACAACGGTGCAAAACCAGCTTGCACCGGTCTGTGCAAATACCAAAACTTAGTCTAGCCCACCCCTGTGCAGATTTACAAAGCGCTTCATGCCAGACTTGCACTGGGCTTGAAAATAGAGCCTTCAGTCTTAACTTTAATAACAATTGGCGCAGTATGAGGATGCCACTCATGCAGCTCAGTTTAGGGTTAGGGTTCGCTCTTACTTGCAAAACGTATGGTTGTAAAAAAAAAAAAAAAAATAGGATGCAACAAAGGTCAACTATGGGTCATCTAAGAGGATATTTTACTATTAAGAAAAATCCTTTTTCGACTTTGATATTGGACATATTAGAATTATAAATTCATGTTTCCAAAATGGCATATATATATATATATATATATATATATATGTATATATATACACAGTATATTCACAGTTTGCACAGACAGATCTGCAAATCTTCCTGACCACCACTCGTTGCCGATGCATTTTCAAACAGACACTGGGGCACAGGAATCTTTTGTTCCAAAACCGTATTTTAGTCAATATTGTTACATCACCATGGTTGTGCTGCAGTGCTTACACATTTTCCGTTTTTTAAAATGTTTTCCTTGAATTTTTGGGGTTGTTGAAATATCTAGTCAAATTCTGAGTTGATCGTGGTGCCATTCAATTCCCAAGCATCCGCTGTATGTTATTTTCCCGACACCATGTAAACAAAACAATTGGGTTCCATTATTGTTTCTGCTGCTTGCCCATTTTCTCGGCCCATTTGTGATTTTTCACTAAAATTTGAAGTTGAATTCTGCATTGTTTGACTGTCATGCAATTGATGTCCTTATTATTCCCTCTGGGATTTGTCCTTGAAATTCAAATTGACTCCTTAGACTACGGTAGTGTCAACATCAGAACATCCATGTTGATTTTACTTTCCCAAACAGCATGTTAATACAACCATTCTGTTTTGTGGCTGTGCTACTTCCACAGTTCCTCAGCCAATTCTGGATTTTTCCTTGAACTTTTAAGTCAAATCCCATGTTGGTTGACTGTGGTACCATTGAAGTTGCAAGGGTTCACTGTCATATTATTTCCCTCAACATCATGTTATTTCATTCTCTAATTGCGGTTGGGCTGTTTACATGTTTCCCTGACCACTTCTGGAATTGTCCTTGAAATTTGATGTCAAATCCTCTTGTTTGACCATGCTATTGTTGAAGTTCTGAACATTCACTTTAATACGACTTCCTTCAGCAGCATGTAAATGATTGCTTTCCATCACTGTGGTTGCGCTGATTTCACATTTCCTTGGCATGTTTTCTGCAGGAACAGTAAGTAGACTCGATGCAGCCGTCAGGGTTGCGGGGTCTCTTGCACTGGAGCACCAGTGAGTGCAAGGAGCACAAAACAGTGCGCAAAAGTGCTGTCGACGACACACTGTTACACCCTTAGCCCACTGTGAGCTTTTCTTCTGCCTGCGGTGATGCCAATGAAGCTAATACGGCAGGAGTAGCGGGTGTCCTGGTAGCCGGGCAGTTCATTATAGGTGCCACTGCCGAGTCATTTCGGAGGAGTGGAGGAAAAAAAAACAGTTTGCTCTGCAGCCATCAAATGTGCGTCGGTGGTGTTGGCATGGGCTCAGGAAATTGGAGACATAAATTGGAGACAATTGCGAGGCTTTTGCCGTCTGCTCGTCAAATGGAGTGCTCAGCAGATTCTCACTTATTAGAGCTATGAGCTCAGTTGTACTCAAGCTGTTTATTTTCGACAGCGGTACCCTGACTTGGGAGTTCAGTGACCAAGATCGTAACTCAATTTACTTATTCGACATTGAAATGAATTGCAACGCCGTTATCCGAGGCGGGCGTTCCGTCAGACCGACAGAGCGGCGCGTCCGTCCGTCGCTGACCGACGCCCGTTTTGCTGACGATTGACGGGATAGATTTTTAGAAAGGGCGGACTGACGAAGTGGGTTTTCATTTACCAGCATAATCGTCACTGGCAGACACACGTTCTGCGGGAGGCAGACTGACGTACCAATATACTTCTGACGGATTGGCGCTTCAGTTCATCTCGAAAATTGAGGACTGGCAAAATTTAGTAAAATGCCCACCCCTGTTTATTAGCATAGCAATTGGTTCGTTTTTTAGCATAGTATGTCATCGTATAGAAATTATTTAGGTCGTAGTTTATCCAGACCACGCCCAACCCTCTCCCAACCCGCAAGTCCAATGGTCCTCCAGGCAACGCCCCCTTTGAGCGCCGTTTTCAAATGTTAGTGAGGGGTGGAGCAAGGGTGACAGGGAGGGGGTGAGTGCCCCTTTAAATGACTATTACTAAACTTGGCTTTTGCCTGAGGTTGAACCTTACTCTCATACCATAAATGGCGTGACCAAGATTTTGTTATGTTATGTTATGTTTCGCTGGTGGCCGTAAAAGCCAAGCAGATGCCCAACATTGAGGGCAAGAAAAACAGAAGGAGTGGTGGAGATTAAAAAGGAGATGTGTACATGTGTGGAGTAGGGATTATGAAAAGGCATTAAAATGACACAGAAGATTATGCTGATGCCCATGACGCCATCCTCAGTAAGGTCAGCGGCAGCAAAACGGACAAACATAACCGAACAAACAAGATAACAGGAGTTTAACACCAAATAGAGAAGTGAAAGCCTCTTTGGTGCCGAGATTTATGATTGTTTGCTTTTTACTGTGTGAGAGGTTTGTTTACCTCCACCAAGGAGCTGAAGTGCATACAAAAACCGTATAGCTGATTTTTATTTTTTATTTCATGGCATACAGTCATGGAAAAACATATTTGGGCGCATTACTTACTGTACTGTGCATTTCTAAAGCATCTTTTGACTTCTTCACCAGTTTCACAGGAAATGTTACATCGACTTATTTAAAAAAAATATTACTGTGAACGTTAGACTAGGACTCCTGCAGGGGGAAGAAAGTATATTTTCATAAGGTAGTGATCTTAGCTCTATTGGCTCGGGCAGAGGTCTGAACTCAGCGAGTGTGTGCAAGCGAGCTGCTGTGCGTGTTTTCACAGAAAACACGGCAATCCAAACTCGCAGCGTCCCCAGAGAAGCATTTGCACTCCTTCCAGTAGTTACACAGTCCGAGCAGCCTAAATGACCTCTCTCTGCATTTCACTGCTTCCACTGACAACAGGGAAAGTGTATGACAGGCTAAAGGCGCTTAAAAAAGCCAATAGATGGCCTAATATTGGATAGAAACGCTTTAAAAACAGTTAGAGGCTGTCACCAAATAATTCTAGAAGCAAGCTGCAGTTGCTGCTTGTTTGTGAGTCTTGCTGAGTTCTGTTTTGTTTTAAGGAAGAAAAATTCATGTTCAGGAGTGTTGACTTGGCCAATAAGAAATATTGATGTATTTGCCTTCGAACAGTATTGTGTTAAAAACAAATGGAAAAATTCACTTGTGGCTTCAACTTTGACATTTCTTCAAACCTTCACTGCATTCAGTTACCGTTTTTTTTTTTTACTGTCAACTACTCAACAACTACTGTTTTTTTATGGAATCTGGCGACTAATTTGGCCATTGAAGAATACCCAATTTATTCTCCTTCAAAAGTCTTGACTCCATCTACTTCACTTTTGTTGCATTGGCAGCTACACAACTAAAGTGGAGGAACTCAAAACTTCCTAAAGACAAACACACCTTTTTTTTGGATCTCATTCAGGTGACTGACATGGCTGTTGAGCAATATTTCATTTGTTTGCCTTCAAAAAGGCTTAAGTTCAGCCACTCTTTTTTGTTACATTAGCAGTTACACGACCCTGAACTTAAAACTTCCTGAATGTAAACAAAAGAAGTATTCCTCAAAATCTTGACCTGAGCCACTTTGCTTGCGTCACACCTGATCTAAACCCAATCAAGAAATAAGATACTCGTTTGCTTAACTGAAGCTGCTCATAAGAGTTTGTCAGCGATCTGAATTGCTGCTGAAGGTCAGATAGCGGGCCAAAGGAGAGCGACGCCCCAGAGCGCGTACCAGCACCGGGGTTTATACGCGAAACAAGGTCCCTGGGAAATGGCGACACACCAGCATTAATTTGTGCCACGCTCAATTAGCGTCACGTCGATGGACAAATGTGACGAAGACAAAGGTGTTGGAGGAGATCAGAGGCCGGCACTGATTCCGGAATGGAGGCCGGTATGTTTTGGGGCACGAGGAGTGGGTCAAAGACAGGCTAGAGAACATCCAACCCCGGCAAGCGCACAAAGCCAGCTTTTCATTCCGGCGGGCTCGTAATTGTCTTTGACAAAACTCATTAGCGGGGACCTTGTAGCGACATCGCCAATCTGAAATTCCACGGAGAGAGACATGAACCCAAACAATATGGCATCCTCATTGCATTGAGCAAATGTAATGAAGGGTGCACATTGAACTCTGAAGAGCCCGAGCTGCCCGGCGTGGGACACATCAAATGGCACCTCCTCGCTGGCACTTTTGTCAGTCCTCGGGCCAAAACGATTGTTTGCCACTTTGTTGTTGTTGTTGTTGTTACTCGGGCTTACTTTTTCGACCGAGAGGCCGGCGCTGTTGTGTCACAATAATTCCGATTCTTTTTACGCGGCGGCCATCGGCTCATTAAGCGGGAAGCCTCAATAGGTCATGATGGATGCCACTGACAGAACTTTGTCAGAAGTTAACCCGTCGTGGACATGAATCATTCCTCCACACGATGTAAACAGTCATTGTGTGAGCGCCCGCGACCCCTCCGTGACCCTGCTCACAGGAGCAACATAAATGCGTCGATTGTTTACTCTTGTTCCCATTACGCTCAGCTCCAGGCCTCTATTTCACATTTTGGCCTTTACCTGTTGACATAAACTGAAACCATTAGAAGTCAGTGCGTCCTTACAAAGAGCCACCTTGTGGTCATGCTTATGCAATATTTGAACGGTCAAAAATATAAGACACATGTGGACTGAGCAGACTATATATTGTTCATAAATTCAGATTTTGATTTTCTTCCCAAATGTATTGTTTGGGTGAACTCATGTCATTGACATGTGCAATTTGTGATTTTTACAAATGTAACTTAAATAAAAGGCTTTTAATTTTGAAAGAGTTTGACTTTATTTTATTTTGGTTGTTTTTATTTGTTAATTTTGTAAATTATTATACAGTATTATTATTTGTAGAGTTGTTATATGTATTTTTTTATTAGTTATATATATATATATAAATTGTTATATATGAATAAAATCAGTAAACATAAATGAATATCCATCCATGCATCCGTTATCCGAACCGCTTACCCTCACGAGGGTCGCGGGCGTGCTGGAGCCTATCACAGCCATCTTCGGGCAGTAGGCGGGGTAAGCCCTGAACTGGTTGCCAGTCAATCGCAGGGCACACATAGACAAACGAACGTTCACACTCACAATCACACCTAGGGGCAATTTGGGAGTGTTGAATCAACATACCGAGCATGTTTTTGGAATGTGGGAGGAAACCGGAGAAAACCCACGCATGCATGTGGAGAACATGCAAACTCCACACAGGAAGGCCAGATTTGAACCCTGCACCGTGAGGCGGACGTGCTAACCGGTCGCCCAACGTGTCACACTATAAATGAATATATTTATTAGCATTATTATTCATATTTATTTTGCTAATTTTTTCTTCTCCTATTATTTGCTGATAAAAGCAAATATTTGAGGCATTAATAAATGCAAAGAAGAAAATGATCAAATGAATCCAACAAGTATTACAGGAGTCCTGATCATGTAAAATCAAAGAATGGAGCCGGCCTCAGGCGGCCTGCGGGCCATACTTTGTCCACACCTGATCTACCGGCTTCTGTACACTGGATCTCATTCGCGGCTTTTGCAGAGTTATGGTATTGAGAAGCCTTAAGAATCCATAAAATAAACCACTGTGCAGTGGTTCTACCAATGTGATTTGTGACACTGGCAAAGAGCACAGTTTATCACACCCAGAAAAAGATCAACGACTTCAGCAGGGTGGGCCACATGGTAGCGGGCTGCTCGTCGCCGTCACGTTTCACGAGGGACGTCACGGATGAACAATTCTGTCAAACCTATTTAAGCATTCATGTTTACCCTCACTTGTTTTTCTTTTTGCACATTTGTGCCTCATTCTCAGATTATGGCAAATCTGTTTTGGATTATGCAGGGCGGAGACCCCCGCACACTCCCTCCGGCCTACCATTATTCTCCCCCTCCCCTCCCATATGAAAAATGTAATTTACCAAGATGAACGTGTAATGGGGAGATTTGCCCATCCGCGTTGAAGCTACCTAAGGAACTTATTATGGAGAAACATGGAAGTTTACCACAGATTTCATGTCTGACCTCAGATTAGACATGTCGGACAAATAATATGCCCCCCGTCCCCTTGTGCCCCCACCCCATTCCCCCCATGCTCCCAACTCCAAAATGTGCTTAAGATATCTTTTGTCTCTTTTCTTCTTGCAATACACTGCAAGAAAATCATTTTCTATCTGTTGTGTGTGTGTGTGTGTGTGTGCCTTACAGCACCATGATGTCATTTATTTGTTTGTTAACCACCACCTTCAAACTCATTGGGACAGAAACAGTATTTGTGACTACAGACACCCATACATCACCGGACCAGCCAGGACACCGCTCATATTTTGTTTAATTTGTAGGTCTAGTAGTTAGCTGAGCGCATATAAAATATGTACATTAGCTTCTTTAGCATCACATCAAACATATGCACTTTTATGCTGTTCACAATATCAGGTTGAGTGTTTGAAGGTGTTTGAGTGCAGGGCTCACACGTTCTACCACACCCAACTTAGACATCTTAGCATGCTTTAAGGACCTTGCTTTGTGTGCAGGGGACAGACAAACAAAATTCAAATTCTCCCAAAATGTATGACAATGTACCAACATCTCAAGAAGATTGTCCCTTTTGCCATTTTCAAGATACAACAGTACGTCATTTATTTGTTTTTAAAATGTAACGTACGGACTTATTGGGTGCCACAGTGACTTGTAATTGAGATAATTGTTAAAAAGTTGGACCTGTATTGCCTACATTAGCAGTTTAAGGACTTGGCGGGACCAGCCAGGACATCATTTGGCTTTAGCAGCAACATCAGAGCTAATGTACAAGTGTTATACAAGTACATAAATGCTAACGCAAACCTTATTTACAAATGAGTGTTTAGCACATGTACAAACAGGTCAAACAAATGCATCTTTATTGCGACTGTTTTAAATGAATGAATGTTGTTCTATCCTCGGTGGCCGTTTGTTCATCAGATAGATTTGAAAATTCCATCATCATATAATCGTGTTTATTTTTACTTCAACACGTTATTAACACAGGTAGGAAAATAAGGTGAAATCATCCGAGTAAGTAAGCCGACTATATTATACCACCCACTGGACCGCTTCTCATTTTCATCTATTTTGCCAGGATTTATCGTGGCCAAGGACAGCCGCGATGATCACCACAGCACCTCTAAATGAATCTCTTGAAATATATGAAACCTTTAATGCTAAGATAATCCTCGCAAATATGACTTTTGATGATATTTTAGCCAGGCTGTCGACAGGGTTTATCCACCCACTATTTGCAGTGCTTCTTAGCAAATGTGAAATAAGGGCGCATCCGAGATTGGTAGCTAGTCAATCGTAGGGCCCATGTCGGCAAATCATGCACACCACCATCCTCACCTATGAACAATTTAGACTGGGGGTCACCAACCCATGGGCACCAGGTAGACCCCAAGGGCCACATGTTTAGCCCGTGGGCCTGTTCCAAAAATAGCTCACCAGTGATGGGACAATTGTGATGTGCCAGGAATGTTGTAGTAGTGATCCTTTGAAAATGTGAACAATGGCAGATAGTGACAGAAATAAAATGTTACATATTCATATTGATTTATCTGCTCTCTAATTATTATGAGAACTCATTAACATGATGAGTGTCTTCACATAAATGAATACTGCAAATCATAACATACAGCCCAACTGTTGCTGATTTTGATATTTGGCAGATGGCAAAAAATTCCAATGGCCGATTAATCGGCCGATTCATTTTCCCAAAAATTGAACAACAAATAATTTCTTTTTTCTCCCTTAACACTTACAACAATAAAGATATGACGTAAAGGCAAAAAGTGTCTGTTTTACAATATTTTGTTTTACAATACTTTGTCCCTTAGTATTTGTTTACCTTTGTGACAGAGAGGAAAATCGGCAAAATAATTAGCAGATTTTTCACCTATTTTGGTGGCATAATTGAACGTCGCTATCTTTGTCTGTAATGTGAACAAAATAAATGAAAATACTCAGCCCATTTTTTTTGGCCTATTTCTAACCATTTTACAAGAGCTAATATCAACCGATTGAAAAGGTCATGCCCTAATAATACCATTGTTTAAAGTAATTTGAATACATTTCTTATTTCAAAAGTGCGTATTAAACTGATATCCCCTGGCATTTAGTACCTATCGGCTTCCAAAAGGTTAGTGACCGCCCATTTAAAATCTTTGATGAACTTACCTGCATGCTTTGAGCATTTGGACAGAATAGCCGCAGAAAACCGACGCAAGCATGGGGATAACATGCAAACTCCACACAGGAAGGCCACAGCCCGGATTCCAACCCCCGACCTCAACACTGTGAGGCAGATGCGGAGACCACTTGTCGCCCTCCAATGTATCAGTCGGATGAAAAACTTTTTCTTTTTTTTTTTTTTATCTCGTCATCACCCTTTGACTAATCATCATCTTCCACTTGTTCGCGGTAACGAGACGGACTGCAAGCAAACGAGCAGAATCAAAGCAACTCTGATGGGCCGTGTGAACGGATTGATGCTACAAATGACCTTTTAATGAACACAATGCCAAGTTAGCGCAGCACACGGGGGACGTGCCATCATTCAGCATGCGTTGCCGCACTTGGGCTACAAAGCGCTCAACGCCACTGGCGATTAAACCACGCCGACGCCGCCTTTCTTGTGCGACTCGTACATTCGGCTCACGCGCGTCCAGCGCAGGCGCTCAACTTTGATCAAATCTGCATCCTGCGTTGTTTGAATGCACGCCCCGCCCCCAGCACTTTAAATCACCACAACACACAGAAAAGTCTTGAAAATTGTTTTTTTCTTGGGTTTTTTTTTTATAAAAAGAGAAAAACACACAGTTCACATATTAACACAATGACAAAACCACCATTTTTCCCGCCACAACAATACACACATTTTAACAGAACGTTTAAAGGGGACACAGAGAACACACTGAAAAACAAACAAATAAATTAATTGGTTCGCCATGACGCACGATTGCCACAAACAAATTCTCATACCATTTTGTGTGTATGATTTTTTTGCATAACATCTTCAACACCATATAAAAAAAAACAAAAAAATTGTGCAAAATGTTCAAAAGTTTGACAGCTCTGACTGCAGCGTGCAGCGCTCATCATTGTCCCACTGAGGCCTCTGCGCCCATTAGTGCATGATTACCCTCCTACTTGTTGTACGGCCTCCATTCATCTAAAGGGGAAGAAAGAAATAGGTGTTTAGAATCACAAAATTACAATGAAAAGTACAAAAAAGTACAGAGGTATGCGTTAGGATTGGACGACCTCGGATTGAATTTTTTATGCACACCGGTAAACTACAGTAAAAACATTCAAACACTGCCTAAACTTTGATGACAAGTAAAAACTCCCCTTACTGATAAGCTGCTCCTTTTTCGGGGAAAAAAAAAATATCCCCAAAAAGCCAAAGAAAACACAACGCAAACTACAATTTATTCCTTTGTTGGTGACTGAACGGAGGTACTGAACTTGATGTCGCTTGTATTTGGTTTTGATGTTTTGTGTCACAGTCAAACTGACAATGTTTGTTATGTAATATATTGTAATTCAATACTACTTAGTATTACTGAAAATTGTGGTTTTCGTTAGCTGTAAGATACAACAAAAAGAGGCGTGGCTTTATGAGTAATGTGAGGAGCTCTGACTCCAGCTCAGATTGGCCATTTACCAACAGGTTGCTTCTGTGGTAGTTTCTTCTCTATGCTCCTTGGAAGTGTTTTCATTTCGTATTTGTCTTTCACGTGAATTAAACTATGGCAATAAACAAAGTTTCCCCCAATATTCCAATTGATTGAGATTGCACCTTTATCCAATTGTGCTTCTTGTGTGCGCAATCACCTCTTCATCACAGGCCTGAACGCAGTGACCTTGTCGTCCTGCAAGGTCGCGCACGCTTGACTGAGGTCTGATGACGCCTCGGCTGCTTTGGCGCCGGAGAACCCTGCACAACCGAAACCACCAAAAAAAAAAAAAAAGAAAACATCTAAGAAATGTGCTTTTCTTTTCCTGAAACATAAACATCGTTGTGCTATGTTGTTAACCTTCAGTCGTGGAATATTGGCATGTGTCTGTGAGGGCAGCGTAGGACTGACAGTGCAGCTGGAGGCCTTTGTGATTGAAGCTGCCTGGTCCATAGACTTTGGAGTGCAAAGAGGGGCTCTCCGGAAAAGGGTTCACAGCGCCGGAGATGTTATTTGCTTCCTGCAGGCCTCTCATGAACCCACATTGTCCACTGGGGACACCAGAGGCACCCACCAACCTCTGGAGCTGGCAGTCCCCGCTCGAGTTGCTCGTCCTAAGCTCGGAGGCGTGCTGCGGGCTCAGGATGACGCTCGACGCCGCCGTACGGGCCAGAGACCAAATCCGAGGCTTGTCCGACGCTTCGAAGTGAGACAGGGTCAAGGTTCCCGTGGCGGACGCGGTCTTGGACGCGGCGGGATCCAGGAAGTCGGCAGGAAGAGGGGGAAGGGGGGTCTTGATGGCGCAGGGGAAGGCGTGGTGGAAGCTGTTGGACACATTCAAGTGAAGCTCAGCGGTGCAGTCTCTCTTGTGGGGTGAGACGGGCAATGCCGAAGCCTCGTCTGGGACCGCCTTTTCACATTCGCCGTCCAGCTTCTCACACTCGTCCTCGTCCATGTCCTCCAAATCGCTCAGGTGCAAATCTTTTCCTTCCTTGCACTCGTTGGAATCTATAAGAAGTGAGAAGTCAGATCAAACGCAACTGCTAAACTCGCTTCAACATAAGCCACAAGGTGGTGGAAAAGCACTACGTTTGTCGAATTGAAGTTCCTTAAAGCACTTCAGCATAGTTCCTTAACACCACGAGATCGTGCCAAAATAATACTTTCATTGCTTTGGCGTCAGCACAAAAGACAACAAAATGTGAGTCTGCAAATCTGTGAGGTTGTGAATGCTAAATCGTGTGTATGCGGGGGTTCACTGTCATGCCTGAATGAACATATATGTGTAGGAATTGAGGTGTCTTTGGCAAAACGTTTTCCATCCATACCACAGTCCACATGGAAACACAATTTTCTGGCTTTGTAACCCTCAAGCGGTCTACCTTGCAGCCCGGCTAGCGAGCTAGCAGGCCGATGAGCGGATTGCAGCCAGGTTGTCTTCAATGACCGCGCTTAGTATTTAAAGTACAAAGTGGGATGAGTTTGATTAACAATTTGAGATATACGAATGGCCTTATACTCACTTATAATGCGTTACGACCGTTTCTTTATAACTCAAAGGCTTTAAAAGAGAAAATGAATTCCTCTAACAAAAGCAAATATAATTAATAAATAATAAATAATAAATAAGTTCATATTTTTGTCTGTTTGTTAGCCAGCAGCCTACTTCCTGGTTCACGTAGGCTCGCCCAAGTATTAGGCAGATGGAACTCTTCAGGGGTCCGTTATATAACAAATGGTGAAAGAGAAGATAGATCACTGCATGAAATCAAACAATTTTGTATGTTATAGTATTTAATATGGTGTTTATCTGTTTATTGGTTAGTAGGCTACATCCTGGTCAACTGAGGATGATGTAAGCCTAACAGTATTAGGTGGGCAGACTGTACTGTGATCATTCTGGATGGGGTTCCATTCTAACTACGGTAAATGGTAACAAGAGAAAATTAATTCCGTAAACAAAAGTACAAAGTGATGTTTATGTTTTTCTGTTTTTTAGACAGCTTGTTAGGAAGTTACTTCCTGGTTCATCGATATGCACCAATAATGCAACACCCATCCCAAAAAAAAAAAAAAAATCATGGAACTTTGTTTAGACTAACTTAAAAATCAATGACCAAAAATAACTTCTCAAAATGATGATGCCAAAAAATAGCAGGGAAAATGTAGATAAATTTGAATCGATAAACACATCGGTGCGTGACAAACCTTTGGTGAGACAGTCGTGCTCGCTCTTGCTGATGTCGTCCTTCCTGTCGTCGCCGGCCTTGTTTTTCGGCGACCACGTCATCTTGTTCTCCTTCTTGAGCCTTCTGCGGGCGTTGGCGAACCAGGTGGAGACCTGGGTGAGGGTCATCTTGGTGATGATGGCCAGCATGATTTTCTCGCCCTTGGTGGGGTACGGGTTCTTGCGGTGCTCATAGAGCCACGTTTTCAAGGTGCTGGTGGTCTCTCGGGTGGCGTTCTTTCGTCTGGCCGTGCTGTTAAAGTCCACCGTCCCGTATCTGCGCACACAGGCATTCGGCTGAAGGATAGCACACGACACCCCGCACTGTTTGAAATCGATATACGGCAGGAAACGAAGGCAGGCATCAGAGTAACAACCCGACGGTTGACCCCAATGCAGCTTGCTGATGAAAAGTGGAAGCGTTGCAGATTTTGGCAAGCGAGCCCGCCTGAGCTCAGTTGACACAAAGCGGACAGAAAGTGGAGCGTGAACCTCACCTGTCATATTGATACTGGCCCAGCGACGGATCGTACGGATAGTACGCAGCCGTTTGACTGATTCCCGAGTGTAAAGTGCCTGCACTCTCCTTCATGTCGTACTGCGGATTCTGCCACACACAAATAACAATATTTCAAGGTTGTGCAACTTTTTAAAACTGAAAATGTTCCGGTAGAAAACTGTCCCCTCACAGTTTATAGAGCTCAGGTTCATGAAAACGCATTCTTGAAATGAATTTTTAAAAGATTACATTGTTGTTTGCGGAAAATTATACAAGAATTATATAAGAAAAAAAAAAGGGAAAGTGGAACTTTTGAATATATTTGTACATTGATACAACCCAACAATAACGTGAAACAATATCAACATCATGCAATTGATTACTCAGTATGACTGCTTTAAAGGAAAAAAAAAACTAAAAATACATCCCTTAATTGACTCATTAAGTACAAGAAGACTTGAGGGAAAACGTTTTTCCTTTGTTTTTTCTTTTTTTTAAGTGTAAGACCTAAGGACAAACGTGTTACTGTTTAACAGTAGCTTCGAAGGTTTAAATTTATGATCTTAAAAACACCAATTGTGGATCTTAAAATGATTTGCAAATTAAAAAAAACCCTATAATATTTGTTTTTCTAATGTTATGATACAGTTGAATGATAATGTGTCTGGTTTTTGTTTTGTTGGGTCACTGAGGACAATTGGTGTGGCTGCATTAAAAAAAAAAAAAAAAAATCTGTCATTTTTTTATTGATTATATTTTTGACACTTCCACGCCCCCCCCTCCGCAAAAAAAAAAAACTTTTGCCCACACAGTTTTACGTAAATAAAAAAATAAAACAAACAAAAAACGATACATTTTTCAGGCATCAATTGGCTAATTTCCCCCCGAGATTTCTAATAACTTTCCCTATAGTAAATTAAAAGGAAAGACTGCTGCATTGAGTTCCATCGATTCAGCCAAGCTCACCCACCCCTCGCTCCCTCCCTTCCTCCCCCAGGCTTTCGGGCTCGTGCAAGACAGGCAGAGGTGAGCCCACCAGAGAGGAGTAGATGGCGGCGGAGGGGTCGGTTCCGTAGGGGAAGTAGTTGGCGTAGTTCTGGCTGGCTGCAGCCGCCGCTGCGTAGGGGGAGCCGTACACGCCCAGAGCAGCCGCATTCAGCTCGGTGCGGCTCCCAGCCAGCAGCCGGTTCTCGTAGGGCGCCGGACAGCAGAAGGCGGCGGCCGCCACAGCCGCGGGGGTCTGCGAGTGGCCACCTCCGGTGGAGCCGTCCGGCGGCACCGACCTGGAAATCGAATCGCAGCAAGTCGTACTGGGGTTTGCCGACACGAAAAACTGCACAGAGAGAGTGATGGACAGAGCAATCGGATAAAAGTTTTAAAATGAAAATAATGATAATAACTTACGCAGGATGACGGTCAATTAAATTGTGACCCCCCCCCCCCCCAAAAAAGTAAATTCTCTTTATTCGAGGTAAGTCACTTTTATGAGAATTCCTGATTTATGACAAAGTTTAGCTTGCACCATGTAATTGACCATTTGTGTTAAAACGTGACATCATTTGCAGATTAAATTAAACGTACACATTCAGGGTGATATTTTTGCCCACTGTAAACTTAAATACCTTCAAATGATTGTTTTGTTTTTTTCATAATGAAGTAACTGTATTGAGGCTAACCAGCACTTTAATGTTAAAATGTAAGTGTTTGTCTGACGTTAAATTAAGACCTCAAAACTTTCCAGTGACCAACTTTTCCCATCGAAACTCTAAACACAAACATAAAATGGAGCGTTTGGGTCACAATTATGCACTTCTTGAATCATTTCCATTTTCGTCAGAAATACGCGTAATTTACGCACGGTGCGCCTCGCAGGGTGACATCAATCTCGCTTTTGTCACCAGAAAAAAAAAAAAAGACAACACGTGAGTTCATTCATAATTCAGGGTTATTGGACACGGGTGCGTGTATGTCAATATTTGGCACAACAACTACAAAGCGCAACGCAGAGGGTGCGAACAATCAATAAAATCACACATTTTAAATAAGACAAGTATTTGAGTGGAGGAAATATGGAGTCATATTTTAAGGGTAAAAAAAAAAAAAAAAAGGTAGGAAAATGTCTTACCTGTGAAGTTGTATTGTAAGGATATCCAAACTGGGAGAAAGACATCGCGCCTTCTTTTGTAACCATCAGCAATAATTCCTCCTCATGCAGCCCGGATCGATTGCTCCCAATTCCACTTCAAATCCGCGCTCTTCCACGCATTTCCACGCGCGCACGGCCTTTCTCTTCGCCCCTCTCAATAATACATGACTTTCGCCCATATAGGAGGGGAGACTTTGCCGCGGATTGTTTTATACGAATGAATAATCCCCTCCGAGGATCTGATGAGAAATGAAATTAAGCGTCATTAGTCGGGAAAAAAAATGTTATGTTAGGCGAAGGAGGCTTAAAGGATAACGTAAGACTTGCAAGATATGGACTGTGCTTGTGCTATTATTTGTGCCTCTATCGTTCTTTAGCATTCATCCATGCAAGGGTAGCGGCGTGACGTCACTGTAATCCCGGAACGCCACGGTGGTGTACCAGGGATGGGGATCAAGTCTTTGCCAGTCGCGTCCAATACAAAGATGTGCTTTTTCTCTCCCTCCTTAAGGTGCACACATACAAAAGGACAGTTAGTCGCCATGGCAACATATTACTCACTCATTATGTCTTGAAAATCTTATAAATCAGAAAATTATTAGGATTATGATTATTATTATGTCAAGAACTTTTTTGTGATTAAAATTACACAGAAAAATGCAGTTTTTCTCTTTTTTTCCCCCCACAATATTATGAGTCTAGATGTAATGGCTCCTTTGTCAAAAGTACATAAAGCTTTCTTTTTTCCCCAACATAAGGCAATTTGATAAAAAAAAAACGTGGTTGAGGTTTGTAATTCCTTGCATCATACAGAGTGGTGTTTGTAAAATTTGAGTGATTTACAGAAAAAAAATCCTATAAATTATCCATTATTTCTTGAAAGAAATATACATACAGTAGGCTAGATAAGTATATAAACATTAATATTGAACGTACTTTTAAATATGGTCTTTATGATTGATGACACATTTTCCGACTTTAGATCCATCACTGGCTTCAACAGTAGAGTTAAATCACAAAATGAATGTTTCTTTCTGTATTAGACAGAAGGACAAGCGCCCCACACGAATAATGTCACTTTAATGCTTCACCTTTGCAAACAGAATGCTTGTTTGAAGTAATGTTGAAACAACATGCATGATTTTGATGATAGTTTGCAGTGATGTACAACTGCACTTCCTGCCACTGCCAGCTGTTTTGAATACGTCTATAAACAAATAATTTAAACAAGACTATTGAAAAACAGTTTAAAATATTTCCCCCTTCTTGGCTCTTTATTAGCGAGCGGGGAACCAACACCGCCCCTCCTCCCCCAGTACAATTACTGGTATTTATTTATTTTTTGACAGGTCAATAGAGCCGTGATTGATGCGCGCCTGGAGACCTGCGTGACCATTACGCGCCATGTGCGTAATTGTATCAATTAACAAATGACTCCACGCCCCTTGTTTAACCAACGAGTGAGAGTGAAAATATGCCATGGAGGTGACATCTGAGGAGACGCTTAAAAAAAATAGACAGTCTAATTAAATAAGAGATGGGGGTGGAAGAAAATGCGTTTTAATTGAATGATGCTCGCACACATGAAAGGAGAAATCATTTTAAGCTTTATTAAGCATCGCCAGTAAACAAACACATCCTAAGTTGGAACCACGTGAGCCACAATTGTGAGAGACAGCGTGGACTTGTCAAAAAAATAAAAATACAAGTGTCCCATGGGCATGACCGTGACTGATGGTGCCCCCTCCTTCCTTGCTTGGTTTAAGGGATGCAGTTATAACGTTTCTCTTCAGGCGGCACTAAAGAGTCACCTCCAAGAGGGAATCGAGATCTCCTTTGATACGCGCACACATAGGGACACAGCATTAGGTACACTGGAACCTCCAATAATCCTTTGCAGAGATAGAAATGCGTATTGTCTGTTTAGATCCTCAGTCATCCAGCTCATGATAATCCACAAAGGTTAACTCAAGGCAACCGGACATTCTTGTTTGTTGAGGAAGTTTAACCTTTAATCTAAAAGGCATCTTCTGAAATGTAGGTAATGCTTATATTACTTTCAGAGAGGAGCTGGTGTAACATTAAGTTTGTTATTGGTTGGTTGGAGTTGTCAGTGTAGAATTGCACTTCATTTCGACAAAGCTGTTTCTATATTTTTAACACCTTTAACTAAGAAGCTAACATAATATTAGCCATGTCAGTAAGAACACAACGCACATATTACTGTAAAGCAGGACATTGAATAACGGCAGTATTGATATCTGAATTTGGTGGATCGATACTAGACGTTAAGCGATACAATGCAATATATTGTCATATTGAATCATTTTTATCCTTCTAGCAACAGCTCTGTAATGTGGAATTGCAAAATGGGCCTAATGTTACTGCTACTGCTGCAGATTTTCAGAATTTAAACTTTAAATCATGTAGCAAACTAAACACTGACAACTAAAGACCAAGTTGTCAATGGTTCTGTCAGACATTGATGGTGAGTCAGGGTCCATTTCTGATCCTAAATCCAATATCTACACTAATATCACCGATAGGGAGAATTACTGGATTTTAATGATACATTTTCAAAGCACAAATACGTATAGATAAACTTTAAAAAGTGTTAAAAGTCAAGGCTCCAAAAGCAGCAAAAATATATTAAGTATGATGACAACTATAGTGTGTTCAATTAATTGATTTTTACAATGGTACAGAAATACGATGACATCCACTCAACATGCGCCCGGAGCGCAGAATCTGTTTGCACCTTGATCAAATTCACCAAAATCACGTTACACCACTTGCACCACAACTTAGACCTGTTCTCAGCAAGCGGAAATTGTGGTCTACTTTCAGCCACCAAATTGTCAGGTCCACCGAAACGTCCAACATGGGGCTAGCATGGTCTGCCAAATTCTCGAAACGAGCTAAAGTAGGTTGCAACTGCGTGAAAATCAAGATGTGCTATCAATGAAAATAGTGCCCTGAATTTAATTAGTTTTCGGTGATTAATATCAGTTGTGTTCTTAATCATTCATTTGTATGTACTGTTTATATCGATGTCATGGAATATTTATGTTAATTTGCTGTTGGGGACGACCCGAATTTAGGTGTCGAGGCCCTAAAGACCCTGATTTAACATGAGAATTTTCTCCTTTGTATTTGCGAGTGCGTTAAGTTTGACCATAACGTCACATAATGGGACAAGTAAGGGTGAATCACAAATCATTAGCCCTGGTGGGTTTTTGGCATCATGACTAACTTTGTTGGGGCTGGGGGGGGGAGGGGGGGGGGAATTGAAAGTCAAGGAAGAGCAAAAATACCACCGAGTCACACGTCTGCTTTCTTTCGTAATCATTTCACCAGTAATTACGCAACGAGAGAAGATTGCAGCAACCCAAATGTAATAGCTCGCTATGGTGGTGGATGCACTTCTGCAAGGGCATACCAGAGTGCCCAAGTGCATACGGACTCGGGGACACTCATGCATAATGCATGGGCAGCAGTCAGCGTACATCTCCCTGAATCTGGCTGAAATGAACACTAATTGTAATGGCAGACTGACCACTGTGCTCTTCCCTCTATGATGTGTCACATCCACACAATGACACCTGAAAAGAAATTTTGGTGACTTAATAATCACACAAGAGCACATTTTAAGCTTTGTACAAATAAGAATACATTTGACTTACCTGACAATGCATCATCGATTCCATGTTTTGGATATTGAGGTTATGAATACAGAATTGAAACGCAACATGAGTTCATGATGAATCAACTGCTGAAACATATACATCGCACACTAGTAAATATCTTTTTTTCCAAATATGTCAACAAGTAAAATCTTCAAATGTGGCTTGACGTCAAGTTTGGACAATGACAGATTTGGATTTAAAAGTATTGCAACACAATTATGCTGTCTGGCTGAAACAAAAGTGGCATGTATTTTTTATTTTTTTTTTTTAGAGAGTTTTCTTTTAGTAAACATTAAGCATGACATTACATTTATAAATGCATTATTATCAAGTAATTCTTTCGGCATTATATACAATTAATGATGCATTTCTAACACAAAAATACATATCACCATTGGATAATGTGCAAACATCAAGCGCGCCATGTTTTAATTTAAGTACAAAAATCTATATTTGCCAATAGTTCACATGATGGAAAATTTGCTTTATTCAAAGGAGCTTTTTCAAGTAACCCGCAAAAGAAACCAACAATTGGATGCGCTAAAATAATAGACACATTTGGATTCTAAGGAAAAATAGGTAAAAAAAAGCGTATTATTACCCACAATTTTGAATATGGAAAATCAAAATGACAGCACAGTGAGCATCACAGGATTAACTCTTCCATAAGGGAAGGTGAAGAGGAAGAAGTGGAAAGCAGAGCAGCCAGATTCCGGAATCGCCTTATACTCTACAGTATGTAACAGAGAAGGAATCAAGTCACACAGTTACAAGTCACTTTGTCTTTATCAAGTCAAGTCACCGGTATCACAAGTCAAGTCAAGCCCAGCGATATGTCAAGTCAGTTCCCAAAACCAAAACCAGCTGAATTGTCGCTCCTTTTCATGAGTGGCCAACCGGCCGCTGGTATTGCTCCCGTTAAAAATTTAAGTCGCATGTCATTGGCTTCGCAACATCGCTAATGAACAACCCCCCACAAAAATGCATATAGCCTTCACAAACTGCAAAAGAAACCCAGGCAGCGACCGTCGTGGCGCTGCAAAGCCGTACCAACATATCGTCGCTGTCCTGTGAAAAACACTTATCTCCATTTTTGTCATTTTTCTTGTTTTACATGAACGGTGTTTCCGCGTTACAGACATCGCATTAATGTGAAAATTAAAAAAAGTGTCCAAAATTGGAGATACGTGTTTTTTTCTCAGGACAGCGACAATATGCAAATGTACGGCGCTCACTTGCTTGGTATGGAAGTATCGCCAAATATCCTTTATTCGCGATGGCCCACCTCAGTCGCAGCCTTTAAGGTCGACCGATTGTTATTTCTATCTGGTGGTGACGAGTGAGGTTGAGTGATGCTGCTGTCTTTCCTGCCAAAACATCATTGTGTAGAAACGCAAATACTGGAAAGGTTAAGTCAACACTCGAGAGAACTTGGTCCTTCTTCTCCTATTTAATACGTTTCCTTTGCTGACTTTGTGAACTACAAAGCCTTTTTGGGGAGTTTTTAATCAAATAGACGGGGTGGCAGTATGAAATGGTAATAAGCACACAGAAGGGAAGAAGCGTGAGCCAAGCAGGGGAAGGAGCAGCACCTACCTGGAGGTGTGTGATCTCATTACATCCTAAATTGCTATGTGCCAATAAATCCGAATGCCCCTCGTCATGTGGAATTATTAGACACACAGAGCTGACTCGTGAAGATTAGCTCTAAATTAGCCAATGTGGAAAGAAAAGTAATAAATATTATAATGAGAAATAATAACACAACGATCACACATTAGTGGCCTGTTAATGCTTAAATAAACAATCGGCGGGGTGTGTCAAGAATTATTGTGCGCATGGAAAGTAAGTCATCAGCTGACAAGAGGGCCACCAATACAACTGTCTCAATCCATTTAATGTCAAGTGATAAAAAGGAATCACTGTATGCATGCCCAGTACAAGTTACAGTTGGACACAATCCAAAATCCAAGTTGTTCCAATTTCATAACAAATTTCTCTGTTGCTTAATTTGCTCAAGGTTCAAACTGTGACCATCCTAAGAAGTTTATGAACAGTACGGGCAGTGTTTTAAGTCTTATTTAAAAGTGTATCGGACATGAAAAAACTAGATACTTTAAAGCGGAAGTCAACCCAAACATATTTTTTTCAAGAATATGTTCCCAGCAGGCACAATAGTTGAAACACGGCATTCTGATCGATTTTACGTTTGTGGTAAATTAGTTAAACAGCAAAATGTACTCGTTGTTAACCATCTCTGGGGGCGGCCATTTTGTCTTCTGTCGACTGAAAATGACATCACAATTGCTCACCAATCACGGCTCAGATTCAGAAAACAGGTCAGCCGTGATTGGTCGTTGTGAGCAGTCATGTCATTTTCAGTCGACAGAAGACAAAATGGCCGCCCCCGGGGATGGCTGAAAAGGAGTGGATTAACACTTATTCCACATATGCGATATTTATCAGAATTCCGTTTCAACTAGTGGGCTTGCATAGAAGATATTCTTGAAAAAAAATGTTTGCGTTGACTTTTTCTTTAAGAAGTACGAGTATAATATTAAGATTCCAATGGTTACTTTGGTAAAGACGTAATGAAAATGCCTAAAAAAGTGCAGAAAACTCTATATTTTCGTGAGCTGGGTCCACCCACTGGCCGTTTGACCCAGTGCATGCGGGGCTCGACGTCACTGGACCAGCCGCGTTGTCTTCAGACTCTGAAAATGGTTCTTCACGATTTCGCCACACCCGGAAGATTTTCAAAGCGTAATGCTAAATCCATGAAATACTCTGTCAATGTGTATCAATTCAAGAAACCATGTATTGCCACATGATGTTTTATTGTTTAATACAACATATCAAAATTTATAAAAATCATGTCCGATACAATTTAAATTTTTAACCCATCAAGGCTGGCAGCGCATCAATCGTGTTTCTACCACTAGGGCCGGGAGCGCTGTTGTGTCTTTCTACCTTTTAAGACGGGAGACCGTATTCAACAGTTTTTTTTTTTTAATAAGATACATTCTTGTAGATAATGACAATATCGATGGCTTTGTAACAGAATAGAGGATGGTACTTACCACTCGATTTAAAAATAAAAATAAAAATAGTGCTTCTCTTGCAATGACACTTTATTTTGACATTTTTGATTGAATCAGTAAATAGTCATAAACTCAGGCCTGCATGAAAACCACAGGTCTAAGATCTCAAATTCTTTTGAATTATATATCTGCTACAGGGGCTAAGATAATTATTTTGTATGTGCTGAACTTCTGGGAAAACTTCAGGTATTAGAGGGTGATTCTATAGTCGTCCTTAGATTTTGGGGAGATGTTGAGCCAGAAGCTTTAGGCCTTATCAAAGTACAACGAGAAGCCTACCGTTGCTCGGTACAACTAGAAAAAACGAAACTAAAGCAAAATAACTCATGCTTGACAGACAAGTAATGGCTTGGGGATGTGTTTACAAAACAATTACTGTCACTTACTCGCAGTATCATAGGTTTTATTATTTGCTTAATAGCATTGTTCATGTTGAAATGAGAAGCAGTAGGATCACATTCTAATCTCAAGGACACCACGCACAATGACAATTTCAACTTTCACTTTTGAAGGATATTTTTCCTGAAAAATTCGATTCAACTCTAAAGAAATTGTTCCACTTTTAGGCAGAGGTGGGCATTCCGTCATACTGACGGACCGATCCGTCAGTCTGTCACGGATGGACGCCCGTATTGCTGACGATTGACGGAACACTTTTTAAAAATGACGGACTAAGCACTGACGGATTTTCGTCCGTCAGAGTCATTGCCACTAACCGGATAAAGTATCGACGGGTACGTTTTGCTGTCGTGTTCTTTGTGGGGTGTGGGGTGCGGAGATGGACTGAAGGACAGACAGACTTCTGATAGACGGCCTGACGGACCGACCAATTGACGATTACAATACGATTCGGCTTGAAAGAATGACAAATGACGGACCGGCAAAATTTTGTAAAATGCCCACCTCTGCGATTAGGGTTCAACATTCAGTTGAACTTTCTGTTCAACTGTAGAGGTTCCACTGTTGCTTGGACGCTAAACAGACAAGGAGGCGCAGAGCAATCGCACACAATTTGGCATCAAATGGAATTCTTTTCGTTTCCTTGAACAATCCGTAGATGAATGAAGAGGCCTAATCCGCGTTTCATGTGTGGCGCTGTCATTGCGACGGCTCGTATTCTCATGTTTAACTCAAACAAACCCAAGGCGTTTTGTGTTGCATCCCAGAGGCCCCCGGGGGCTCCTGGGAAAGGTGAGAACGACAAACACAGAGGGAGGTGTGTGTGCGTGTGTGTACACATGTCTACAGCTTGTTTAGGTATGTGTGCTAGCTGGCTGGCAGAGTCTGCTTCAGGCTCTACTGTAAAGCTATCATCAGTGGTAGTGTCAAGGATTTGTAGCCTGTCACACACACAGGCACGCACACACGCGCCCACACTCTAACTGTGGGAAATAGCTTCTCGGGGAGAGTGCTTTTGTGTAAGGGGGATGGAGTATGAAAAAGCTGAAATTGTATCTATTTTCTCCCCGGTGTGTGTGTCTTGGTTGGGTGTAGTGAGAGTCCCCACTGCTTGCGTGAGTTGGATCACGAGCTGGCTTTTATCTCAGGGCCTTGGGGTCTTTGTTTTAGTGACTTGTGTGTCTATTGTGGGTGTGTCAATCATGCCGCATTGCAAATGCATGCACTAAATGTCACCCCCTGCAATAATAACACCATGGACATAAATCTGATCAAAAGTGCTTTTTTTTTTTTCTCCTACAATGAGGATAGAGTACTTGTGTGCATTCTGTCTCTGTGAGTGCTTCACTGACAAACTCAACAGCAGCAGAGAAAAAGGGTGTTGCTAATAGTGCGACATGCGTTTACAGTAAGACTAGCTTGTGATCACTAAATCATTTTAGAAATGAATAACACAACCAAACCTGAACAAGAGGTAATAAAACAATGGTAGGTATTTGATTAGAAGCCAGTTTTTTTCCTATCACGCAAATTGTTAAAAACTCCTTTCATTAAGAAAAAGTCCCAAATCATTTGATTTAAAAGGAATAACAATCTGTGAAATTGCATGACGCTGGTCTAACACTGATTAGTTCAGTCACCATCGTAAAGCAAAATATATCTGGAGCCAGATGATTTCATTTTGCGCAATCGTCTGACAAAATAAAATTATGTCAACTCAACAAAAACATTTTTTCAGGCAACTGGTTAAGGCATCTCACGGGATGCTTTTGAAAGTGTGAAATGAAGGTGCATGAAGACAAACAAAGAAAACATTCTACATCTATTTATAAGAAGAAAACAAGATGTACGCAAGAAGTAAGGCAAGGGCACTTTTTGTATTCAATTTACAAGTGTAGAATGAATAATGTACAGTACATACACCGAAACAAATTTTTGTTGAATTTACTCAATTTTATTTGGGCAAGTGGTTGCATGAAATAAAATCATCTGGACCCAGATACATTTTTAAATAGACTATATATCAACATGCCAGATTTCAGGAATTTTTACGTGAGAGCAATTCTGAATCATGAGATTTTGTACGACTTTGGAGGCATACTCTTCCTGTTGCTTCTTACACGATGTCAATTATATTTTATTTTCGAGGTTCCACTGAAATCTGCGGTCTCCAGACATGCAGAACATGGGTACAGAAAAAAAGCTAAGGTCCATCTGGTCACGGTTCACTGGTGTTTAGCCTACTGAAAAGCGGTGCCAACAAAAATAAATAACCATGCTGGCTGTTTGCTTGAACAAATTGTTTAGAAAGGCTTCACTAAAATTATTTGGTGTGGATTACAAGAGGAAGCAGGGGATCCCAATTTTAGCGGAAAAAATCCTCACGGAGCTGACGGTTAGATGTGTTATTGTTTTGCAGTGTTTCCCAAAAGAAAAGGGATTGTTTGGGAGTTTCCCCACTTCTGGCTCATACGTGTGAATTTGGACAATGTGAATATTTCTGTATTTGTTCTTGCATTGTGGCATCAATTTTAATCTGATTCGAGTAACATTTAACACATGTTCGAAGTGCCTCTAAAAGTTCAGAGGCTTGATGTTTGTGCTATACAGTTGTTCAAAGCAATACAAAAACCAAGAGAATCCAATGTTTGTGCCGTTAAGTAAATCAGGCTTGACAGGACAAACCAGTAAAATGTGCAGAAAGTGCTACAATGCGTGTTATTTTGTTACGAGTGCACACTACCATGCTGTGAACAAAAGAGCGAAACACATTGAAAGCACAGAGGGACGTCAAATCTCAAAAGCCTTGCAGCTCATAACATTTTTGACCAAAAATATTTCAAAAGTGTTGAAATTCCCGACATCACAATGCATGGTGTCGGCAGCTCACGTCAGCTGTCAGAGCACCTTATGAGACTTTATTAGCCAGCGTTAAAGGACCAACTTTAACGTATGTGGGTATTTTTTCTTCTTTTTTCCCCACTTTTTTCCTGTGAGACTTTCTCAAACTGTAGCTGTTGTCCTGATAGCACCAAGTATTGCGCAACTGTTGGAACCAAAGAACTTTGATTCTTATTTTCCCTGGCCTGCGTCATACTTGAGTTACATCTGTGAAAAAGAAGCCCTTGTTCTCCTTGAGGCATTTGAATGTGTAGAATAAATGACAAATAAAATAAAGTACTACGGTGTTAGCTTATCCTGCTAATCGCTAGCTCGTGGTCGAGTTAAACAAGTGGCCTAGCCAAGTCCTTGATTAATTAATTAAGGTGAGTCTCAGTAATTTTTTTTCCCACAGACTGTTTCTTCAGTTGTGTACCTTGTGGGTGACTTGATGGATTTTATACAAGTTCTTCTAACGGGTGATTACCGCAACCGGAGAGTTTTAACGTCTAGTGCTATCCAAGGACAAGATTCTTATCCCTAAATTGCAGTTGGACTAATGCAGCTTGGCACTCTGTTTTTTATTTGCTGATGAGTCAATGGAGGACCCTTCATTGTAAAACAGATCCATATGCACACTTTTCCCTCTGCAAGACTGTGATTCAACTTTTCTGCAGCCATATTGTGTCAGACTGTCCAGCTAATGATGGTCAATTTTCTTTTCTGTAGAGAGAAAACCTGACATCTCATTTTGGACTGGTAAGCTAAAAAAAAAAAACTCATCAGGAAAACACACAGTGTCCAGCTCATTTTCTGCAGTCTGAAAATAATGGTTCTGTTCTGGAATATCACATACTGCTCTTTTGTCTTAAATCAAAAACAAAAAATGATCAAGCTCATCTTTTCTTTCAATATGCACTTCTTTGATTTCAGATCGTCCTCGGTGCCATGAATCAAATTTGTGGCTCGGATGGGTGATGTATCCTTGAAAAGACAACTTCCCTCATTTGAAGCTCAACTCCTGCTCCGTTCAAGGCAACTGCTATTTTGAGGTCAGTTTCGGTTGCATGCTGTCTTGTTTCAAATGATCTCAAGGATATTTACTGTGAGAATGACAAGCAGTCGGAAATATGGACAGAAAAGCGAATGGCACTGGCAAATTAAATATCCTTCAACGAGCATGTGATTTACTCGGCGTGTAAAAAAAAAAAAAATGCCTTGAAACAGGCAACGTCTCAGGGCAAAGCAGTACAACTCAATTTCAAGCAACAAGCAAGAAGAAACATGATAATATAATTGCATATTAGTTGAAACAAAAATAAAAATGAAAATATCCCCAAAATCATTGGGGATGCTGGATCAGATAAAATGCACTCGCATTTCTTTATGATTATGGAATAACGTACCTTACAGATAAGAAGTCATATTTTCAAAAGAAGCAACTTGGATACCAAACACAATCAATACTATAGTACTTTTGTAGTAGGGTTCTATAAGGGTTGACAATCGATAGGCTACACTATCTAGTATCTAGTATACACATATATACCAGTGCTTCTCAATTTTTTGTTACGCAAACAATATTTGACTCGGGTTGGCATCTTTAGGACTAGCAACTTGCTTATCAACAACTTGGAAAAGACTTGATTTTGACTTGGTATCCTAGAGATTGAGCACGTCCGCCTCACAGTTCAGAGGTCGTGGGTTCGATACCGGCTCCGGCCTCCCTGTGTGGAGTTTGCATGTTCTCCCCGTGCTTGCGTGGGTTTTCTCCGGGTACTCCGGTTTCCTTCCACATTCCAAAAACATGCTTGGTAGGTTAATTGGACACTCTAAATTGCCCCTTGGCATGATTGTGAGTGCGGATGTTTGTTTGTCTCTGTGTGCTGGCTGGCAACCAATTCAGGGTGTACCCGCCTACTGCCCGACAACGTTGACAAACGTTTAGGACACCATGTATCCTTTGAGTGTCTGTTGCCGTTTAAAAGGGCAAATTCATATTTTTTCACACTACTCTGTACTCTGTGTGCAGTGAAATACTTTAGGATGTCCTTCATACTTCACGGGAGACCTGATCGTTTTTTGACATGAAGGAAAAGCATGTAAACCACCATATAAACAACATCTCAGACAGATGCTCTGTCTGGTCCATATATACTTGGCAATAAGATGACTGGCCGGGGTCATCTGGGAATGTGGTCGGGCCGAGCACTGAGGCGAAAGCCTTGTAGCCCCCAGTCCTCCCTCAGGGTGCTGGGGTCTTTGCCGCAGGCTTATCACTTCACACACATTGTCATTTCCTACTCCTCCTCCGCCACGACCTCTTCCTTCCGCCTCGCTCCGGTTCTCCCTTCATGACACCTCCTCAAGCCGTCGTCACGCTGGGTCAGAGAGTTTCCTACAGGAAGGAGAAGTCGGTGTTTTTGAGTGAAACGCTGATAGAGGGAGGCTGATAGGCGAGTGTTACACTGCCAACTGACATGAGGCAACCAACCCCTGACCTCTGTTTCTTCGAGAACAGGACACCCATGTGCAAATACCGAGAGAGGTTCATGTTCTGAAGAGCACCTCTGCCATGTCCTTGTACTTCAAATTTCGCAAGCTTGTAAGTATGTGGGGTGATTTAGAAAATATAATGAAGAAGATGAGAATATGAAATATAGGAACATTTATGAACTGATTTCTACAAAAATTCAACAAAATCGCGTCACACCACCTGCGCCACAACTTAGACCTGCTTTCATCTGGTCTAATGTTTACAGTAATCTACTTTCAGCCAACAAATTTTCAGTCGCGCCGGGGTCATGTAAAAGAAAACGCCCTCAATCTGCCGCAACGTCCTCCCTGGCGCAGCGCAGTCTGACTAATGTTGGTCAAGATGTCACTCTGGTCACTCTCTTGGGGAGTGAGACCTCGGGTTGAGGGTGCACAGTGATGACCTGATGACTTCATTACTTATTCCGAAGCGGCGGTGAGAAGACCAGCAGCGGCGCATTCCCAGTCCAATTCATCGCAGCATCCGGAGATGGCACGGAGAGGGAAGGGGGGGTTGTTTGTAGACTGGTGGACCCCCCTCCCCACATCCCCTGCTCCAATACACACACTTTCACTTCCTCTCCGGAGATATGCGACCTCTGCTTTCTGTCAGGGCGCCCTCGGCGGCAGACTCTGTGGGAATTTCTCCCCCCCCCCCCACTCCACAGAAAACAAGACCTGAGTGGGATGCTGCTCGTCCTCTTCCCGTGCCGTGGTTCCCCTTCGCCCTGCTCTCATCTCCTGCTTTCTTCTTGTCCCGCGGGTCGATAGCATTAATTGGCCTACTCAGTCACAGGTACATTGATTGCAGTCACTAATAAAAGGGCTATCGATTGCTACTTTGTATAACAGCAGTCTATGCAAGCAAGAGCTGCCCTCTCATACTATCCTGACAGCAACCTTTTCCTGTTTGCCCGTCTGCTATTGTCATAAATCATGTCGCTCGATGAAGGGGATGTTATTTTTTCCCCCCCTTCACATTCAGATGAGGCTCTTGAGAGGAATTACAGTCTGTCGTTTAACATTCTAGCAGATAAGAGGGTTACGTTTGCCATTAAACAATTGGAATCAATACTGAACATGTCAAAAGCGCAATGTGGTACAAAAGTTGATGACAGATTGAGGGATCCTAGAACATAGTGGACTAAAATACAATACAAACCTTGCGAGAGCATTTACTTGATTGTTTTTACTTATCGGGCTTTTTGAGGGTGCAGTGACTTTACTACCAAAGATGATAAAAAGGGAAACGACTATAACCGTAAATTAAGAAATATAATTTATTGTGACAAAGAAACACATCTGGCTGCTCAGTAACATATTTAATTAATACATTTCATTAAATAACATTTCTTCTATCACGCAAATTGCATATTGGACTTACTACTACTACAGCCAATGTCGGCAAGCAAAGTGTCATAGCAATAAAAAGCAAAACAGAACTAGGTGACAGGAACATTGTAAATCTGCTACTTGTGATGTGTTTGTCAAGTGTTTTTTAAGTGGTTTTTTTTGCATAGCAAACAGGGTATCTGTAAAGCTGCATTTTATTATGTAGTTGAAAGAGTATCACAAGTAAAAAAAAAAATGCATTTGATATTGAAAAATAATAGCAATGCATTTTATGAGGCTCCTTTCTTTGCATTCATAGACACCGTTCAAGACGATCCATTACAATAAAAGAAACAAACATGAAATAAAGAAAATAATTCAATACAACAGAGAGAAGCAGAGCATATGGCACAGCGTTGGCAGATTTAAACAGTTGTGTTTATATGCATTGAATGCATTAATTCAAAGGAGTGCACCCAAATATATGTTTTTGCCCATTGGGTGTCTGGTAATTTCTGCAGTTGTGTAAGTAAACATCCACAGCCACCACATGAAAAAGACATACCTACAAATAGTAAAATTTTACCATTAGCATATTAAAGTCCATAATACCTTGACATCCACATAAGACTATGACAGAAAACTATGGAACAAATGTGGTTTTACAGCAATTTTTTTTTAAGTGTCATGTAAAATGACCCTTTAGTCATGATCATTCTTTATTGTGTAAATGAAATCTAACAAATGTACACTGTGTCAAAAAAAAGCGGCCTGGATATGATCTATAGTGACATAGATTCTACAATATCCACACCATTTTGACAAGAAAGCGACTTTAACAGACTTCATTTCCTATTTTCAACCCAATTATCCATTATTTCTAATTGAGCGACGCACTGAATCTTAAGTGAGTCGGAGGCAGGGGTCGGGTGGAGGGCTGTAAGATGCTGAAAAGTGAAAATGGGCTCTAAGTACTTCCATGAGAGATTTAATTATCCCTATTACATATTCACTGATCAATGGAATTTGTTTTAGCCGATCAATAGGTGGCGAGCCTTGAGAAGGACATTGTGCATAAGTTAATATTTGCATTTCAAAGCAGCCCTTGTCACGTGGCCCCATTGGAAATCCATACCATTTTGTTAGGTTGCATTTCATATTTAGCTGCTATGGGCCCTTATCAGTGACTGCTATTGATTCCCGTGCCTTTATTTACTACCTTGTGTAACCACAATGTAGACCTGCAAGAAGGATAATATGAGGACTGGATAACTAAGGCTGACAACAACAATTCAATCCTGCCTCAAGTGATGATGCACTAGGATCATATTTCGAGAGCTCCTCCAGGGAGTTAGACTGGAACAGATCTCAGAACATCACGTGTAAATAAGGGAAATGCTGAGCATTCCAAGCAATAGAACAACATTTAATAATGAAACATAATGTTGTAAAATCACTTCTCCAGTGTATGCGAAGGCTTTTCCAACCAATGTCCGAATCTCATCCACAACCAACCAAAATATGCTCAGTAGAAACTCATTCGTAGTTACTAGCTGAAACATGCTAATAGTTTATATCGTACATTAAATTAAATAATTTGTTATATTCACAGTGACTCCTTGTTGGTCAAAACACAAGAAATTGTTCCAAATTTTAATATTTTCATGTGAACACGCTTTCACTGACTTCAGCTAAACATAGAACTATTCTTCAAATGTTGTCGGAAGAAGTCCTGGGGACAATTTGAGCATGGTCCAACATTTGACCAACCAAGAAAACAGTCATTTGAGAGATTTGACCTTTCTATTTTCTGACTAACCTTTTTATTTATTTATGTATTTTACTCAGTGAGACATACAGTCGATACCCTTGTTTTTTCATGTATCACATATGATTCTTAATTTTCTTTGGGATCTTACTGTCCCATGTGTTGAGCAGTTAGGCTACCTGTTGTCAGCTTTTCAGGTGTTAATTTCCATCTTTTTTTAGCAATTGGCTTTATTCATGTTAGACAGAAAAGTGGACTCGGTGAGTCTTCCCTGTACAGTACAATAAACCTTGATCAAAAAGCATGATTACTGCTAATATTGCAACAACCATGAGTAAGTAATGTACCGCTCTAATGCCCTAAAGCCTGAAGTAAACAGGCGATGAAGCAAATAGCAGGCGGCTGTCTGTTTTTGCCATTTGTTATTGACTCAGGCTTCATTTTCAGGCCTGTCTATCCATCAGAGCAGTCCTCAAGCAGGCAGAGGATACGGAGGTCATAAGAGTTGACTGCGTGACGCATCATCAGTGCCATCAGGATACATGAGCTCTGCACCGCAGCACAGCGGGGAAGACGAAAGGACTGCAAATGTATGTGTGAGTCTGTCTGTGTAGGTACTGCACATCTATGGCTGCAAGCTTCCCAACTTTCACACATAAATCAATCATGTGTCTAAATTAACAATTTTGTGATTACATTTTTGCAATGGAATTTCAGCATTATTACCGGGTAGGCCAAAAGTAAATATAGTATGTAATTGTGAAAATAATTCTGATTTTTTTAAACAATTACCATGGAAATTGGCAAATAACTTGAGTCGAGAGCAAAGAAAGTGACGTTACTAAAGTGATATTGCACATGAATGAAAGGAAGGTCAGAAAAGTAGGTTTAAGCGACGGGAGGAAGAATGGAAGCTTGAAAAAGAAGGTGTGAGGGAATGAACGAAAGAAGTACGGAGGGAAGAAAGGCAAGAAGGGGGCCAGGGAGGAAAAGATGCCAAGAAAAAAAGCAGGTCTCAGGGGAAAGAGGCAGAGGTAAGGAAGGAACATAGGCACAAGAGTAGGTTTCAGCGACGCAAGGGACGAAGAGCAAGAATAAAAAGGAAGGAAGGTGGTCAGAAAGTGATCACAGGTGGAAAAAAAAACTTTAGAAGAGAGATAGAAAGATGGCGAGATAGATTTCACTCCACTGGATTCTTGCTTATGATAAGTGCTAGTGACTAACGAATGCTAATGCTAAGTGAGCAAGTATTTTACCCTTTTTTCCAGCCTAGCACACACGATAAAGTTAAAGCCAGTTATTATTTTAGCCAAGTCATTAATGCAATTGAAAATATTATGGCCTCGGTGGAGGACAGAGCTGTGTTTTTACTCTTATTAATGTGGATTTAGACACATTTGTAAACTCTTTACAAGTATTGCCGTCGATTGATTGTCTCTCTGCTGGCATGTCAAATGTAAGGCTCTTTTAAAGGCTGGATGCATCCTCGGAACCAACCTACATTCGAGATTATACATGCTCCCATGTTCGTCTCCAGGATTTTAATTGCTCCCTGCAGTGTCCTTAATCTGCGAGGAAATCAATAGAGCTTTTACTCTCTGGACGGATGGGTGGTGACCACATATTGACATTCAGGTGTCGTTTCAGTGGGGGGGATTTGATGTTTCTTTCCGCTTTTCTACAATGAGATGGCACCAGAGGTCAAGCAGTGCACTCGCATTAAAGATGTCAACTTCAGTGTGTAAGACTTAGGTAAATATGTTATTGACTGTTTATTTGTCTTTAATTAGCTGCTGATATTGTAATACGATTATCAGTTAGCAAGGATAAGCAAGCGAAGCATACTTTATTGCATTCCGATGCACACAGACTAGCCAGTTTAATCCGTTGTGTCAAAATGTCTGTTGGGGAATGCTCGATGACGTCTTTTTATATACAAGCATTGAAGCATGAAATACAAAAGCAAAGGTAAACAATCATGGCAAAGTTCGGAGACGCTCGGAGAAGCGGAGCACACTTTTGTAGTGAGGAGGAAACACAGTCCTATATTCCTGTGGTGAGTGACATAATCATAACGTGTTTTATTTACGGTAGAAAAGAAAAAGCGGAAATTACATCTATTGGCGTCACGATGTCTGTGCGTCGCCGCTTAATACGGGTTATTCAAATGCGGGAGTAACTCTGTCCAATCACTCTCCGGTCAACGGGTTATTCCAAATTCAGAAATCGGAAATTTTGAACTTAACCTGAATATTGACTACATGTAAACGTAGTTATTGTGGTCATCCACAACCATTAATGTCGAATCTTTGTTAGTTTTGGATGTTCTTGATGTTACACTCCATTATGTCGTGATTATCCTTAGCTTATTTACTGCCAGACATTTTCAGACCCGATTTTACCCTAATGTTTGAAAAATGTTTTGAAAATACTGTATATAAATAAATTCCTGGGATTGAATGGCTGGCTGTGAAAAGACAAGTAAATTCGTCAATGGCAGTGTATGAGCTAAGAACCCCTTCTTCATGTGTTCTTATCTATAGATTTACCTTCTGTCCTTACTGGTCCTTGCCATTTCCTTACATCTCTCTCAAGGGGGCCTCGCCTCCTCCCAGAGTCACATTTCAGGCTCGGCTGCTACTTAAAGGCCCATAATCTGCTGGCGAAATAGCAGTGGCGCGGTGGCCTTAGCGGAAGCGAATGATTCACTTTAAGGACTCCTGCTGCTGTGGGACTCGCAGCTAGTGGCTGTTTAATGTTAGCGCATGCGGCGCGCGAGCCGTCATTATTTATTTAACCTGTTAAGTGTTTAAAGTGGAAAGGACCCACTGGGACGCGGCATCGTTGATGAAATTATTCCACACATATATATATATATATATATATATATATATATATATATATATATATATATATATATATATATGGTAAAATCCTTTAGGGAGATGAGCGAGGAAACCCTCGAAGAGTACGTCTTCCTCTTCTTGCATTTGTAGATGCAAAGTCACATGACACTGTAGAAGCACAGACACCACAACATGCGTCTGTCAGACCAGAATGAAGTGCACGGGATCTGTAGTGTCAGACCGCATTAGCTTGCAAGTGGTTTCACACAAAACCACCCCAGTCCTGTGGTTTAAGACATTTATCGACATTTTGTATACAGCATTAATTCAGCATTTAGTCTTTCTTCATTTGGTGGTAGAGACAGTGGTTAACTGGTGTCATCGTGATGTCTGCCACGCAGCAGGAGATTCAAGATGTTCCCGTTGTTTGCCGTTTACTGCGGGTAGCCAACTCCGCTTTTCTTCCACATTTGAAAAAAAAGATGCATTTTAGGTTAATTGAAGAATCCAAATGACCAACAATGTGCATGTTTCAATGTGTGGATTGTTGTTTGTTTGCATGGGCTCTGTGATTGAGTGGGAACCAGACTCTGCCTCTTTCCAAAGTCAACTGGGATCCAGAAGGCTGGTGAAAATGGATGGATGGATGTATTTGTTGTGGATCTTTTGTTATGATGCTATGTACTGTACATGTTGAATAGTGGCCATTAATAATTGAACCTTGTGTGTTGGCCCTCCCATAACATGCTGGTCCAGGCTCTCGCCCCATGTAACAGCACCATTACACATCTACAAGTAGCCAGCACTTGTTTACCTCTGGGAAGTCCCTCTTCTGTCTCACCTTTTACTCACCCCATCTGAAAGAGTACCCCAAGCCTCTTTGTTACATTGTTTTAAAGGAACAGAATTTGTGGAAAGAGTTTGTCAATCCTAGTATTATAAACTTGTTTGAATGGCTTGTTCTAATCTAGGAGATGCGATTTCAAGTACATTGCCTTGATCGACCACGGAGAAAATAAGTGACCAATCAATCGACTGTTATTTTTTTTCAATAATTAATTTTTAATGGCAGACTAGACAGTAGGCAGAGGTTTTTTTCTACATAGATATTTTTATTTCAAGGATCATAATTGCTTTGTTTTCATGTCAGCTCACATCTTTTTTTTTTAGACATTCTGCTCTTATATTCAAATTTGCATGACACAGTTTTACACAAGATAACCATAACAAGCAAAGCATATCACTAACCATGTCATGAGCCAGCGCAGAGGTTGAGCTGCACTGTATTTATTGATGAATTAGCCGTGCAGAAGGCAAATATGTCCTTTGTAGGAACTTGGTATGCCTCTGTACCATGCTGAATGTTCCATACCCCAAAAATGGTATCCCCAGTACAAGTGCAGTTTCAAGTCTATACTTGAACATACACAGTACTTCAAACAATCAGCTCCCTGTCCACCATGTTCACAAAGATGGCAAATTGCCATCTGCGATCACCTAGAGTAGTCAAAATAATTGTCATCCTGTCAACATTTTGACTTGCTGAACCATGCTTTCCATTTCATTCAAGTGTTTTTGCTTCATGTGCACAAACAACTCCCGCCTGTGTCCCGAATGAGAGCCAAGTATCTGTCATACGAATCCTCATGCAAACCATCAGATGGACTATGAGGCTGTGGCAACCTGCAGTTTTCTGAAATGGCGACTTTCGCTGCATCAAAACTCAAGTCACCCCAGAAAGAAAAAAGAAATTGGAAGAGTCCATCTTATAAAAATAATGACAAGTCACCAAAGAGATTAGTGAAACAGTGGTGAGGGCTAACATGTTCCGAGAGAGCGATGAAGCCAGAAGAGTGAGTGAGGGGGAGAGTGAACAGATTGAATGGCTAATGAAATGGCTACCTCCAGGCCTGAATAAATTCTCTGGTCTGGCGATCCCCTTAGGATGCCGGCCTCCTGGGGAGATTAATGACCACTGGGCCATGCCATAATGAAGTAGTTTGCCTTGGCAATGCGCTCGCCAATTCATCACAGCGTCCACAAGTGGGCCGGCCGAGCGCAACGTCTTTATAAATCCGGACTTGCTCTTCGCTCCCGCTGTTCCTGATTTATGGTTCCCTCCCACATCCGCCTCCAAATGGTTTGGCCTTCTCGCCAGACCCCACCTGGGCTGACCATCTTCACCCTCCTCATCCAGATCACTGAATTTGATAGGGAGGAAAGTGACTGATATAATCACGTATGTAACTGGAGGTGGAAATGAGCACACGTGAGTCTTTCGCCTCTTTCCGCAAGATTGACACATCAACACAAAACCCAGCAAAGACGGGACATTTCTGCGACACGGCATCCGGCAATCTGACCATTATACCTGCAATAACATTGACACAAGTGTCAGGTGTGATGCCTCGTAAAGAAGTTTGTTCCCCCATTCCGTGTCAGAGCTGTTCGCATAGAAGTGTGTCAGAAGATCTCTTTGAGTTCCCAAAATGTACATCTTAATAATCACTTAAAGGCGTGTTTCAATTGTAAATTAAGGGTCCTGTAATAATTAATTCACATTAGCTCTTTTAGCCAGCTAGCTAAAACGTGGACCTAAACAACCAATGTACACATTTTTTTTATGGTATCTCCATTTGATGCCGGAATTGTCCTACAAAACTCCTACGTGTACTGTCGAACACCCCTACCCACCATACACTTTGTGTGAAAGACTACATTTTTAAGACAAGGACCAATTGAAGTCAACCCTGTGAGCCATCGTTTTATAGGCTGAAAAGAACACAAACCGAAGATGTCCGCCTTCTACATTCATCATCATATAGAGCCATTTATGACTTTTATATTTTGACTTATGTCTTAAAACAATGAGGTACTAAAACATTTTCATCAGTGCTCCTCCATAAGACTTTAAACATCTTTTTTAGGATTGATTCTTTCAATCTAGTTATGTTATAAACAGGAACGTTTTTAATTGATAGCATACAAGTGACATTTCCCCTTTCTGGACAAATGCTTAATGCGTCATTGCCGATGAAGGGCATGCTTATGTGCACTTTTCTGCACATTTTTAAACCTGTTTACCACTTGGTGCTAACGATGCTTGGATCCCTCCAGCTAATAGCGCATAGTCTTAAATACATTCTAGCCAGAAATCACAGGCATTTGTTCCGGGCCCGTGCCCTCGTCGCCGAGCTATTCATCCCGAGCGCATTAACGGCTGAAGACTGATGAACTGCAGTGTTTCACAAGTCATAAAGCCTGCTTCTTTGATAACCGGCAGCTCCATATGGAATAGCGCCGAGGAAATTAGAGGAGAACAATAAAGCATATTGAGGCATATTTAGATTAAAACACATTTAATTGAGCTCTGGCCTAATGCAGTTGAGCTGTGTTCTCGTGTCGCCTCATTGTTCTGCTGCGAGCGCTAAACGATGCTTCTGACACGGCGATTGTCGACTAACCTGCTAAAGTGTATTAATGACTTCAATAAATCTAAATTGCAACATAAGACATTAGGAAAAAGGGATTACTATTATTTTGTGTACTTGTTTGTGGGCTACTTCAATGTCGGCCCCTCCCTTCTTTGACATAGTGATTGTTATTCAAAGTGGTGATTTTAGTAACTTTTTAATACCCTAACCCAAGTGCAAGTTAACCAATTATTATTGAAAATAATCAGACACCCTGCATTCTATTTTCAGAACCGGCGCAAACTAAGTATGTGAGGTGTAATTGACTGGGTGTTGGTATGTTTGCGGATGTAAACAAGGTAGTTTGCACCGCTGTGGGTGTGAACACAGTCGTTTCCATTCACTCACCAATCAAAGCGGCTCCTCTCATTCCCTACAAATGTGGCACACTCGCATTTCGCACGGAGACATCTCGGAAATTGTCACTGTGCTCGGCCCGCGTGGCAACAGACAATGTAAGCAGGCACTCTCATTAAATGAGCTAGTGTTAACCACGGGTGACTTCAACATCGTGTGATATGCTGAGCCTAACCTATCTGACTGTGGCCAAGATCCCGTATTATGACTGCAAATTGCATAATACTGTATCTGAGGCAGATGTTTCCTGAAATTTTGGGGTCGAATTTTGGTTTTTTTGCCGTTCGACCTTGGAGGTATCACTTTACAAGCGTCACCCTGTATCTGGCTTATTTGTCACAGGCTTTGCTTTGCCATTCTTCCTCGATATGCTATATCTTAATCTACATTTTTCTTGCAGAGGGGACGGCTGCGTACTTGTACAGTTGACATCGGCTTAAACGGCATCATCTCCTTTAGTCCCCGGCTAATCCTACACGCTGATAACAATAATGGGGGGGAAATGAATGGAAAGATTTGTTTTTTTCCAAAACAAAGGAAGATACGCAGTTTAATTCGCAATTAGCTGCAGAGGTCAAATACGCCATCCCGTTTCGGAAGGTTAGTTTTTTGTTTGCTTTTGACCCTCCCTTTTCCCCATAGTCGTCAACCTTTGATTCAGATTGTGACCTTGTTGTGAAGCGTGTGGGGCTAATTGTGTGCATTGGTGTTTGTGTGTGTGTGTGTGTTTGGAAGGCAAGCATTAAAAAAAATAAATAAATAAAAATAAATAAATAAAAAACGGGCATATTTACCTGCCTGATTGCTTGACAGTTTGGCAAAGAACGTGGCACATTTGTGAGCGAGACTGGAAGTATAATTTATTTCAGAGAAGGTGAAGGAGGTTGCGACCCCCGGACCCTCAAACGCCCCCGCCCCATCTGCCTGCCATCAGACAGCACCACGTGCTCCCATGGGGGACCCTATGAAGTAGCAGAGTTGTAGAAAAGCAGACCCTTTACATGTGTCTTCTAACATGTGTGAGTCTATGCTGGTATTGATTCCCCCCCCCCCCTCCTCCTTCGCTCCCTCCACAGTCTTTCCCATAATGAAGTGGAACTACATCTCCATTATGAGCCGCACTGCCATTGGCTGGAGCTAATATGTAATTAGCTAGCGTGCCATAAGCCTGTCACTATTGATTTCACTATCCAGATTACTTGTTACAAAAGAATAGAGCTGTCTGCGGCATAATTGAACAAGTTAACTCCTTGTCTCATAAAATGGAGGCCTGTATTGATTGTAACCGAGCGCGGGAGGAGAGAAAGTGAGTTGTGCGCCTCGGAGGAGGTGCTGATGCGCTCCTTTTTCCTCGCCGCGGTGTCATCCCGACATGTCGGACTGAAGCTTTTCCCGCTGAGTTGCAGGATGCCGCACCCTAAATGAGCCACGTTGCCCATCAGCTTCACGTTACAACGCGCGCACGTCTTGTTCTCATTTCCCCTGTTGTCGTTTTTCATTTCGTGTGACTGCGTTTGTCCTGTTTTCACTATTTATTACCATATGTTGATGCAGCCACACATAGAAGAAGCCATTATAGTAGAACCCCAAACATAAATACACCAGTCGATCCAATTTGTTGAAATTTAGAATACATTTTTTTCACAGGACATTGAATTTCTGTGTAGTAGTGTTTAGCATATTTGCCTCACAGTTCTGAGATTGGGGGTTTGAAACCCGGCTCTGGCCATCTTGCATAGAGTTTGCATGTTCTCCTTGTGATTGTGTTGGTTGGTTGGTTGATAGCTGCGAATGTGATTGTGAGTAAGCTGTTTGTCCTGCGATTGTCTGGCGACCGCTTTAGGGAGTACCCCGTCTGTTGCCCAAAGTCCCCAGTTCACCATGTGAACCTAATGAGGCCCAACAGTATAGGAAAAGCAAGGATGAATGGATATATTCCCGTAGTCATCTCTAACCACCGTTTTCACACACATTGAACTGTCATACAAGTGTGAAAAAAATTGTTTGGTTACATGATATACTGAATGTTCAGGGAAGTGAAGAGTCCAGTTCAGAGTGAACCGCACCTCCATGCACAAAGCGTGCTGCCCCGGCACACCCGCTACCCTGATGAGGATAAGTTTTATGAAAAATAGATGCATGCTTTGGCTCAATTCGACAAGTTAACCACCAAAGTATCATGAGAAACAACGGAGATGCCGGGGTTGAAGTCAAATGAATGGAGACGATACCTGTTCATACTCCAGCCCATTGTAATGACCGTTTTAGCCATTGAAAAGCTGCCAGCTCATTGGAGCACGGTGCTTCACCTCAACAGCCTTTTTAAGGTTCACCCGATTAACTGGCGAATTAGCCGATCATTTCCGCACCGTTCAGATTTGCGGCAGAACACCAGCTGTGGGATGTAATCAGGCAGTGAAACGAGCGAGATGGCGATAAATTGTTTGATGTTGTTGTCCCTAAAACAGACACGGAAGCTACAGCGGTTCCCCCCCGTCGACAAGGTGAGAGGTTAATCAAACGTGATTTCCGGTACTCCGCTACTGAGTGATAAGTAGCTAACCAACGGAGCCTGTAATTACAATCTTACAGAAAGCGGCCTGATCTGTATATAAATCTCACCATCCAATTACAAGATGTAATAATTCTGCACTCAGCCTGGTAATGAGGTCTAATACCGGCGCATGTGATAATCCCCTCTGGATGCGGCCGTGATCAGATGTTGGCTTTGTAATTAGACTGGCAGAAAATCATTATTTCGTGTTTAGAGGAAAAATGAGGTTGGCGGGAAGTTAATTTTCGCCCCATTCTCCCAACCATAGACAAGAATTTAATGATTTAATCATGATTGTTAGCTATTTTGCAATCAATTTGTAATGATTGTGTCGTAACAGCGGCTTTCACGGAGCGAGCCCTGTCAAGACTGAAAGTGTCACTCATGTGGTGTGGCTTTGCCGATGCACCTATACAATGAAAGGATGTTACAATGCAGATTAACTTTTTTTTTTTTTTAGAGTGAACATCTATACTCACTGGACACCTTATTTGGTGTCAAGGCTTATAAATAAAAAAAAATAGTGGTGTTGGTGTTACTGTAGTGTTGAAATACCTTCACTTTGATCAAGTAAAGCTAGTGAGTCTCCTACCATGTATCATCGGCTTTAGTTCATCTCTAATCTCTCGGCCATAGAGAACTCCATTGACAGAGAATTGACTTCAAGCTTTCAAGCCGATTTCTATAATTGATAGATTTAACTTGCTCCTGCATGTCCGACGGTTCAAAGGCGGCCTGCCTTTTTGATGTGTTAATGGAAGAAAAAGACTAAAGTGCAGAAAAATGGCCCGCATCTTAAACAGTAATGTATTATAACTTCCGTTAATCGTATCATAAATTAACAATGCTTGGGTTCGTAATGGATGCACTTTAAATTTGACTGCGAGACCATCAAAAGAGACGTATGAGCCTAGTGGACTTCATTCAGTTTCTGGCTGTTCACTTCAATGTTGACTAATATCAATAATAAAAGAACAAAATGTACACTGGAAAATGGTTTTAGTCTTGTTGTGAAGACACTCACCTCCCAAGTTTATGCCACTGAAGTTGATTACTTCAGATTTTAAATGCATTATTTTCTATGGGAAACACATTTGTAAAGGTAAAGAAGCCAGTGTTCTGGGAGGAATTGTGTTCCTTTGTATAAGCAATGATCATTTATTGCATATCGTCGCTGTCGTGTGAAAAACACTTATCTCAATTTTTTTCACTTTTCTTATTTTTACTTGAATGGCGTTTCTGCGTTACAGACGTCGCATTAACATGAACATTACATTTTTTTCCAAAATTGGACATAAGTGTTTTTCACAGGACAGCGACGATATGCCATTGTCAGTGAATGTTAGCTATTGGGCCTGAGCGAAGTGTCAGGATATCGATTAGAGGGGAGTTGAATCCCTTCAAATACGGTATGCATGAAGGTTTTCCTTTTTCCAAGCATGGAGATTCACTTCAGTCGTGTTGTGTTTTGATGTCATCATCTGTTTCTCCTCTTCCTAACCAAAGGATCCTAAGAGATGTTTGGTTGTACAATCGCTGTGGACCACTGCGCATTTGGACCGCTGGGTCCTCCGAGAGGCAGCCATTTCTCACCCTCTTGCCCATTCCTAACACCTGCTTCTCCGTACTCCTCAACTCAGAGAGGCTTTCAAGTGCTCTTTCAAAGGAATAAAAGCAAAAGCTGAAGAAATCAGACTGTTCTGTACCACCAACCCACGATCATAACTTCTATCAGATCCCTTGATAACTTCTATCAGGTCCCAGAAGAAGTCTTGTGCACCTCCCTCCACACACACATACAGTGTGTGTGTATATATATATATATATATATATATATATATATATATATATATATATATATATATATATATATATATCTCCTTCACTTTTCTTTCGGATTCATCTTTACTTCTCTGGCCTTGTGTCCAATATAGATGACATTTTGTTGAAGACTTTTTCAGGTTAACTGCATTCTTGAGCAAGTGAGAAATTGAAGTACATCAATACCGTCACGACATTGTCTGATTTAGAATGGTTCCTATGTGCCGTCATTGGTCAGACAAATCAACGAGTGTTAACACACAATCCTGGAGCTGATTTCAATATTTTATGACTAGTTATAAACTATATAATCGATTTCTGAACTTATCAATTATGAATAGTCTCGGGGTTGCTCAGAGGCTTCCAGGCTAGAACTTCCCCTTCCTTGTGTGTTTATGACCAACCCAAGACTGGTGTTGGAATAGAGAAAACATATGTACGGGTATTGATTCACAGCATGTGGGGATCACCCTTTTGTAGCAACCACGAACCAGACCATTTCCGAGTTGCATACGACTTTGATGTATATGACTGGTCTGTACTATAGCCAACGTAATGAATATATCCTGGTGTCATTTTAGCAGTTGGTAGGGCCAACCTGCACATCCACTGTAAGCGATATTTGTCAATCCGTAAGACGTCTTCAAGGTTCATAGTGGAAAAGTGCTTGGGAAAACTCATTTGAAGACCGCAGCTGCAGGCTCGTCATTTTCCTTCTCCGTTGATATTAAGACAAATGATGAAAGTCAAACTCCTGGTGTTTGAATGGACTCTCTCTAGCAGTGATGTGACAAGGTATGAAAAAAGTATGACTTTGTGTTAGTGTAGGTTTGTGATAGACTGCGGTACATTCCACCCAAGGACACCAACCATCACATGCTAACTTTAGCTCATCATTGGCTCGTTACTGTGGCTATGTGCTGAGGAGTAAATACTGGCCACCCCCTTTGTCCTCTATTTTAGTTTGTTTGAAGGCCTGCGTACAATCAACGTGGGAGGATTTTTGCACTCTTAGAATACGTGCGCTTTTGAAGTGTAAACCCAATCCCTCCAAAGAGTGGTTCATGCTCGCATTGCTGTGGATGGAATAAAATTCTATATATTTCGCTTGTCTTCAGTCGTGAATTACAACGATTTTCGTCCTTCAGATATGAAACCCTTTGGTGGAGAGGAAGAGTAGGTGTACTTACTAAAAGTCTAGACAGACATGCTGTCAAGTTCATCCAGGAATCTTGCCTCCATTAGCAGTGCACGTGTTTACCATGTGATTACGCCAGGGATTTGGTGGCATATGCTAAGGCCCCCTGGCAGACTTGTGACAAAGCACTTACGGTGCAGAGTTGAGGTGGTGAGGTCCCACCCAGGGGCTGTGTCCCGAGGCAATGCTACTGGGCTGGGATGGACAGAGAGGATGATTGGCTGCTGAGTTTTCGTCTTCTGTTCCCATATCAACCTAAAAGCATTTCCCAATTTTTTGTGATGTCCTGCGAAAGGGCTGGGAAATAACTTGTCAGGCCATTTTGCTATCTTGACCTATTGTCTGCTTTGAAACGTTGTGGGAAAACGCGTCGTTTCCTCAATTGTTGTTTTTTAATACCCAATCATTAAATCGTTATATTTTCTTAAATTATGCTCAGGTAGAGGCTTATGTTTTCCCATTAGTCATTCTCAACAGTTAACTCTCGATACATGTAAAATGGTGCTTTTAAAGAAGAGGAGCAAGGTCTTAGTTTTCAAGCAGTTTGATGTAGTTGTTAGTGATTTTTAAGCAAAGTCTTTCTGCATTCTATCCCTGCACTGGTGTGAAACTGTCTTCATTAGAACCCCGTTAGACCTCATTTCAGCAGACTGACAGACAGGCTGTGATGAGGCCCCATTAGACCAGCATCCTATTCTCACCGGACAACCTACAGTATTTACTGTTCCTCTTCCTCTCATCCGTTCTCTCGCTTGCACTTGCTCTGTCTGACCAGGCTAACCCCAGGAGCCCCCTTAAGACACAATGTTTGAGAGTCCAGTCAATCACACGCAATGATGTTAAACTCTCCTACAATGAAGAGGCTCCACCGCTCTTCAGAGATGGCCTGGGTCAGGCAGCTGATTAAGGGCTCCTATCAGGGAGGTTGATCTCAATTTACAGCCTTTCTGAAGAACACTATTTTTCAGGGATCCATCCTCAACATGACTGGTTTACTTTGGATCACCTGTAATGAGGTCAAATCCGGTCTTGCTCGTATAATTAGGATGGCTTTCTTAGAAGTTCTTGGAGGCGGCGGCGGTCTCATACAGTGCGGCACTCTGATCCAGACCAAAGTAAAAGAGAAGGATCACACTGATTTTTTTTTTTTCATGATTGGATCAAAAAGTTACAGAGGAAAATATGTATTCAAAGTTACAGTGTTTGTGATATATTATTTGACAGAACTCAAATGTTCAAGCAGTCTCTTGTTTGGTTGGCACCCAGCTTTGAGAAATAATAAAAAATGTTAAATTCCATGCCTCAAAGACAAGTACATGAGCAACATCACGTTCACATTCACAACACATTTACCTAGTATGACACATGTTCATATTATTTCACTGTAGATTTCAAATGTATTTTAAACTTTATAGAGATAGAAATAATACAATATTATGTACAATAGCCTAAATAACTTCATGTATACAATTTCTGCATTGTAATGGTGTTTACCGAACATAAGCTACCCGTCACACCCAAAAAATAGCTTTTAGTTCCATTCCTAAAAAGGGGATGGAAATGCAAGTAGCAGTCCAGCACTAAGGTGAAGAGCAGAGCTGGTTATAAAGAGCAGGGAACAGGTGAGAACAATAAGACTGCAAACGAGGTAGGGCAAGGTGAAGTGCAAGAAATGGCTAACAGGAAGTGGGTCTTCAAAAATAAAAGGTGAGAAGGAAATTAGCAGAACATGACGGCTTCCTACAATCAGATAATTATGGTAAATGGGTGTAAAATACTTGTTAAAGAGCGACAATTGCTTTCGACATGACAGGGAACAAAAAGAGAGTGGAGTGTGGGTTTTCAACTTTGCACCTTTATCCCGACATTGGGGGATTTCATGCCCCGCCTGTGTCGAGCTGTGAAACCTCAGAAGGTGGCAAATTGCCTGGTTGTCTTCATCCCACCATTTTGTATGTCCGTTTATGCAGAACTAGCCACAAAATTAAAGTCCTGGCTTTTACAGACTGTAAGAAAGGGTCTGATGACCTCTCCTCTCATTGGAGAATGCTTCACATTTGTTGCTGGAATAAGTTTGCAGTGTGGAATTTATGCTACGGGTGAATAATCTGTCATCAATTTTCTTTTGCTACACCCACCATATAGTTTCTATGCTTTTTGTGGAAATGCGACTAATGATGTTTACATTTTTGTATTTGAAATTGAAGAGTCTTGTGATCCTTTCACAGAGTATACTTTTTAAAGAAATCCTCTTAAAATACATATCAACAAAAGTCACCATGTCATTTATCACTTTTTCTTTACTGTCCTCTTGAACCATTTGCTTTTTTGAACTGCATATTGCTTGTTTCCCCCACACCTCATACTTCCTTCTGTTTGTGATGAAAAAAACCGAAAAAAAAGCCCTCTTGCATTGCGTCCTTATTCGTTGGTTGAAGTGAAAGAGGAAAGTGGAGCTTGACAAACAACAACTCAGAAAGTGAAAGTAGACGGTCAGGCATGGGCAGCAGTACAGGCTTTTTGTTTTGTGTAGTGTGAATGCTTTGGGACTGAGCTTGTAAGATGCTCCTGGATATTCTCTTAACAGGCTTATACGAGACTCTTTTATGTGGAAATAAAAGCAGCAACCGTAAAATCTCATCCAGTACATCACAAACGAGGGAAATATAGGGATGGTGAGCGGTCAGACAAAGCATCTTTGTGTGCGTGTGTGTGTGTATACTGTCTATATATATATATATCGACATTATATATATATATATATATATATATATATATATATATATATATATATATATGGAAATTTGTCTCTGAGCGGGTTGTTTGAGGCCATTCTACAGTAATTCGTTTTTTTAAGCAGTCTTCTTGTGATGAAGTGCTGTCACAGACAAAGAAAATACATCTTTCGAAAGGGCGCTCACTTTTTTTCTTCAGTAGTAGCCGCTTGCCTCGTACAACTCTGCTGGTGCCATACATGACATTGGACAGGTGGGGGCCCGCGATACAACAGCAGGGATGGTGCAATTGGATGACGAGTCTGCTTTCATCATCCTTCATATCAGGGAAAAACATGCATATGTCCGCTTTAAATAACACATTAGCACAGTGACTTGTCTTTGTGTAGCTCTTCTTGATTTAAGTAATTTTCTTTTTTTTTTATTCTTGTTTTTATGTACTGTCATCATTTAATTGTTTTTTCATTGGCCTTTCTTCACTCCCTAGTCAGAGAGTACATATAAAAAGCCCCAAAATATTCCAAAAACGTAAAATTTAGAGTTTGGAGCTTTTGTGTTTTTCTAGTAGTTTTTTGAGGTTTTTTTTTTTTTTTTTTTTAACTGCGGACCATATTTTTAAAATTTTTGCTGCGGATATCAAAATGAATTCCTGAGTTTTTCCAAGTGACCATCACTATCACCGCAGCGACAGACAGTTAAGAAGAGGTTGTTCGTAGACTTCTTGCCACACTAGCCTCAGGTGTGCTACCAATGGACATCTTTTTCGGCCGAGTGATTCCAATTTGAAAGTGCATTATGACTCGACGTCACATCTCTGTTGTGATCACCCATATATGCCGATGTTAAAAGACACAATCAAGCACATAGTGCAAGAGATCTAAGCATGCACCCTACTGGCCTTTTAGTACCTTTACCTCCTCGGGGAGCTCTCCTCACATCAGTATTCCAGTCCACAACTTCAGCCCTTCTCATTCCATCCACCCCTAGATTTATTTTCATACTATGAGGGTATGATAGCCCCTTAATAATTCATGTTTAGAGTGTATACCCATGCACTGAGAAATTCTGATTCATCCTCCTGAGTAGCTGCCCACCCTCCTGCATGATTTAAGTCTCCGAGTTTTCATTGCGGCTCACTCGCACTGTCTGCGCGATGCTTTCTCGAGTAGAGCTGTCAATTTTTGGGGGGCTCTAAGAGGAAAGTTTGTGTAGGTGGACAAGAGTGTCTTTTCTTTTAGCCTGCATGCTTCTTTTACGAGCGGCAAGAATCTAGGCAGACCTAGCCTCAGATCTTCAAAAAAGCAGACAGGGCCTTCCGCAGACATACAGCACGTTTGAAACGCACACGTCTTACAACTTCTGTTGCAACAGGGTGTACTCAAAGGAAACATTGTTTCAAATGCTCCGAACTTGAACTAAACCAAAAAACAATTTTAAAATCAAGTAGAATGTCAAGCTGGTTAACCTTTGATTTTTTTTTTTCAGGTTTTCACGATAGATAATAATGGAAGGCATCATAACATCTTCACTGGCCATATAGGAGAATTTTTTGAATGACCATTTCCTGTATGTGTTGCAAAAAAAGCCAAATGAAAAGCCATATGCATGTCACTTAATCCCTTGAGTTCTGAATTAAGGTCTCATGAGATACGGTGGGATTTTGCGTGCTTGGCACGAAACTACTCAAGAATCGTTCATCTGAATTTTCTCCGAATATTTGTTCAAATGGTAAATTGTATGACCTTTGAGAGTAATTACACCTAACTATTATGCATTGTTTATTTTTATGTCAGCTGAACTTGAACGTATTCTCTTGGAGGGAATACGGAAGTACTTAAATCTAGGTACATTTCTGTTTCTCACATTTTTGGAGCTTTTGCTTCCTGATACGTTAAACATTTCTACTTAGCTTGTCAGGCAAACTTCTTCTACAAGTTACTACTTCATGTCTTTTCACACATTACATATACACACAGTCGAATTTTGGTGCTTATTTTGGCTGCCTTACAAAGAGTTGCTCAGGCTTTGTTCTTTACACCGCTTCCCACTTGTCAGAGCAAAGACAAATATATTTTAAGACACCAACCAAAATAAATGGGCGGGTTTAGAAAAGACAAGCCGCAGAGGAAGATGTGGCCTGTATGGGCCACTTCAAGCAGCCTGACTGGCAACTTGTTTGCAAGACTAAACTCTGAGGGCCCTATTTTCGTGCCCAGCACAAGTCTAGCGCAAAGCTAACTGTGCGCATGGGTGGCGTTTTCTTTCTTTTCAGAGATGGATGCGGTGGCCCATGCGGGTGTTTTGCTAATTAAAATAAATATCAGCATTCCATGCGAGTGACGGACTAGTCCATCAATCCATCGCTGACGGATGGCCGTTTTGCTGACGATCAACGATGACTTTTAAAACACACGGACTGATGAATGACGGAAGGGCATCTGCCAATGTAATCGTCACTAACTGATAAAGTTAAGGTTAGCATGTTGGCTTGGTCCTCAGCAAGATTTCCAGTTCCTCACGTGGCCCGTTTGCAAAATGAATTGCGCACCCCTGCCTTAGAGTCGTTTTACATGCCTTGGTAGGTTGGTTTTGCTCAGCAACAGATTTCAAATGGGTTCAGAAGTTTGCACTTTAATGTCTGTCAATAAACAGAGGCCACCGTTAATAGATGTTCTATTCCTTAGAACAAAAAAGGAGAAGTTTATTTGAAGAACGCTTTGTCTTAATGATATGATCATTCAACAAGTGATTGGGGCACGGCTTCTATTATGGGGCCAGGAACTGATTTGCGGAAATGCTGTAATGAAATAATTTTACGTGAATGGAATGTGTGTGGTCAAGAAAATGCAATTACACTCATGGGATGAAAAAGTATTCATCCGTCCATCCATAAGGCCTCCCTAATAATCACCCTCACCCATAAAACCTCTGCAGTTGAACATAAACAGCCCCGGCCCATACATCAGCATTTCTTCCTCTGCAGCATTTTGTTTTCAAGACAAACCTTCCGCTAAACAAGTGCCGACTATCGACACTTGCGTGTTTATTCCGTAGGACACAGCAGCATGCTGGAAGAGCGCGGCACAGGAAGAGGAAAGAATGGTGGCTGTCCCCAGAGAGCTCTGCCCAGAGGAGGCACGATTAGGAGGTGAAGCAGTCAAACACTCGGACCAAATGTGCCAGTACATCATGATAACCCCAGGCTGTTCTGGGCCAGCAGGACTGACAGGCAAACTCCGCCTATGGCCGACTACAGCTGGATTATTTATCATCTCCTATAGCCATTCGAGCGCGCTCGAGCTCATTTGGAGCCCAAGTCTGTGTGCACTGTGTGCGCTGACACATGGATTTGTCATGAGGCCCAAAAACCCAAAAGCTTACAGTTCCCCTCACTCTAAGCATGTTTACTGTGATGTGCAAATTAGCAAATATCTACTCGGTCTGGTTCCACTAGTTTGCAACTGAATGATAAAGGGCTGTTAAAAGTGAATTTATGTCAAAGTATAATCTTGGAAAATAAACATTAGTTCATATGAAAACATTGGTGCTTTGTGTAGCCAGATCACTTACATCTCAAGATAAGAGTCACATATATGAATATATCATTAGTCAGCAATAATAACATATCAATCTTATTTGAGCATTTTTCTTTTTAAATTTCAAAAGAGCGTATCAAACTGGTAGCTCTTCGCATTCATAAGTAGCTCTCAGGTTCCACAAGGTTGGTATATACTGTATTATGTAGTGCTGTCAAACGATGAACATTTGGAAACTAATTAATCGCAAAATTTTCCATAATTAATCGTGATGCATTATATTTTTCAAGCACAATTTTTTACAAAGCTTGGAGCCGATATTTACTTGAGTAAAATCTTGGAATTGATATGGAAAAAAATGTGAAAGTATATTTTGATTCAAAGACTGTTTCTTTGATCCTTGAATACGATTCTTTTCCAGCTTTTGATCCTTGTTAAAGTAAAACTACGTAAAAGTCCGTCTTTGCGACAGTGACTCTGCTCAAGGTTTGGCTGCACAGTAAGCAAAGGTCAGCTGCTACAGGAAGTAAATAAAACTGAGTTAATTGAGTTATTTTTTTTTTAGTGCGTTATAAAATTTAAATGAATCTCCATAGTTCATGCTTTAGCTTTGACAGCCCTCATTTTTTCACAATTTAAAACAGCCCTGGGGTGTCTAATTAAGCACATTGAGTAGCCGTGTGTATGAAATGTGCTATATAACTAAAGCTCCTTGCCTTTCCCAGTAACATCTCTCTGACGTCAAAATAACCAATGATCGAGAATTACAGCACGTTTTACAAACACATTTCTGCCTTGCTGAAATTAGCCTGTTTCCAGGGGGCTATGCATTTTTACTTACACTTAATCCCCTAACCGCCAAATTACACAAGGTGATTAGATGGAGGAAAACCTATGTTTTTTGTTTTTGTTTCCATAGTAGCCACATGCAACAGTAGTCTTTTATTGCGCCACGCATGCATGTGCATGGAAGAAGCACCTGGTAGCCTGCGGTGGTTATCTTTCATTTTGTTCAGCTGCCGGTGTCAGCCCGCATGATGGTCGTCACTGTGAAAGCAGCTCTGGTATGACTGCCTGTGAACAGCTTGTTCTGTTTTTGCATTCTTCTCTTGTCTGAACACTATTATGGTTTCCTCGGCTGATAATTGCCAAAGCAATGTTGTTTTAGGACCTGACACAAATGCCTGCTGGGCCTGTAACCTTTTTGGAACTTGACTGTAATAGTTCCTGACACTTGTTTTAGTACCTCTCAAGCACAAAGGCAAAGTTTTTGGCTCCGCAGAGGAGGAACAATCATCCTGGCACAAATGCCGAGGTGGAGTCTTTTGTTCTCCCAGAGATAATTTGGAGCAGGTCAGAAATGAGAGCATCTTAATATGATTGCCAGGTGAATTAAACAAGGCCCGTGGGCCTGGCGAGGGGTGCGGGGCTTGGGGTGGGGGGTGGGGGGTGGGTGCTCTTTGTTTTTGCAGTGGCTGTGAGCACTTGACGGCTTTTAATTGAACACACATTTATTATGCTAGGTTCAGCTGGAGTGTGACGGGTATGATGAGGCCTCAATTAGAACCATTAACAAGATGATTGCGCTCAAAGTCAACAAGGAAGACTTCTTCTTTTTCATCGCCGCCAAATCGTATCCTGTTGTTAAAGCGCCCAGTGGCCATGTGGGAAAACGCTCCCGTGCTTTGAAGGAAACGATGATGGAGTCTCCATTCGTCACCTGTCCCCGTACCACAATGCAATCTCAATCCATTTAGCCTATGAAAGCAACATGTCAGGATGTGTGATACTTCTCGGCGTGTGAGGACAAGCACCCTGCAAGATATGTCGTCTTGCTTTTACTTCTGCTCCGACGCAAATTGAGCTCGATAGCGAGAGTGTCACAACCGCTGGGGCTTCTTTTGAGCTCGAGAGCGCATTGTGACCATCCGGGCCTGTGTCGCAGCTGATAGGTTTGAGTGTGTCTAACCCTGTGATCCGAGTGCTAACATTGGCCTACTGGGCTAAGATCAGTTCGTCAACCCTGCCTTTGTTACCCCGTGAAGGAAGGGCTTACCCAAGGACCTCCCTGTTTACTCTGGCCTCCACAATGGCAAACTCTAAACTCCCTTTGTTGCCAGGATTTAGGCTAGATTTACTTCAATTTTATCTGCGAGGGTCCCCTTTCATCAGCTTGGAGGTCTAATGCCCTTAACTGGCTTAACCTGGCTCCCCTTGTGATCCTCACGCCCCGGTACCCACGCTGTCTTTGGCCTCCTCACCGCCCCTACTTATCCCCAGCGCGCAGCCTGGCCCTTTAAGTCTCCCGTGAATCCAGAGCATCGCCGGGGCTTTTGCTGTGGCAAAGCATTGTGCAGCGTGCTCGGTGACACCTGAAAGTCATGTTTAACATGCCATAAGCGTGTTGTGTGTCAGCAAGGTGTACATCCATATACAGCCTCAATGCACAGTGGTCCCACAGAAGTCAAAGCAAATATTTACGTCCCAGATGGTCCATTCTTATACCTAATCTTCAATTTGGCTTTTGAATTTTTTTTTTTCTTCCTGGAAAATACTCTCCAGACTATAAGCCGCTACTTTTTTCCTAGGTTTTGAACCATGCGGCTTATATAAAGGTGCAGCTATTCTATGGATTTTCCGTCCACCGCTAGGGGTGCTCTAACCGGAATTACAATACAGTACAATTGCCATTCACAGGATGTGACTGCGGTCGCAGCAGTCCAACAGGCGAGGGCGCTATACTCAATGTTATGCATTAGGTAGTATGCGGAAGTAGAGCAATAAAAGGTGGCTGTTAACTGCCAAACTGTAGTGGCAGCGGGCAGTTTAATGAAGATAAGTACTGTTTATTTTCTCATGGTTCTATTCCGTTTTTGCCGTGTTAAAAGGCACTGTTAGGAAAAAATCTGTTTAAGCACATACATGTACATCTACAGTTCAAAATCGTTCTGTAGATGCAGCAAATATCACATTTTTCAACATAGGTGTGGCTTATTTAAAGGTGCGGCTTATATATCGTTTTTTGTTGTTGTTGTTTTTTTCCCATTATTTTCTTTTAAATAGAGTGGGTGAAGACTTATATAAAGGTGCGGTGCACAGTCCAGAAAATACTGTCATCTATTAAAGTGGTAAAACTTCATCACTTTGCTATCATTTTTTTTTCATTACCTTTAAAATACAGGCTAATGTTTTAAAGTAGGATAATATCCAGGGTGGTTTATGATGGAGTTCAGTACTTACAGTGGCAACGTAACCCACATTTATTAGTTGAAACATGCTGCAGTTTCACGCTTTGTGCTCGAGTTGCACTGGGAACAAAAATAGAGCCTTTTTGTTGCGTTATTATAAATGCCATTTTTTTTTCTTTTACTTATCATTATCGATACCCGTATAAATGGTATACAGGGGGTCACTGTTTTAAAATGGCCCCGATATATGACATTTTGAGGTTATAAACGGTGCACAATGAACTTGTTTGCACAATGATGTAAAGAAGACACACATACCCGCATATTTTTTTGTTTGGCATTTGATTGATTTATTTTTATGGCCTAAAAGTGTTTTTCATGCAAATATTTACTGCGATGACTTGACTTTTGCGTTAGCATACAGTAGGTTAGCGACGGACTGCCCCGCGTTCCGACGTGTTCAAATTCTGGTTACGTCGCCGCTGTAGGAACAGAACTCTGTCGTAAACTGAGAAACCCCGTACGCACCAAAAAGCCTCCAGCCAAAACCTTAAAAGTCTGGCTACATGTGCAGTGTTTTAGGTTAAATTCCGCAATGTTTGACTGCCAAACTTTTGTTCAACTGGTTTATTGTAGTTGACGTCCTTACAAAAACAGATTGTTGACTCCATTTCAGCACCTCTCAGGATGGCTTTGCTCATAAATAAAGATGAAATGTCACTCCGTATTTTTATCAACTTAATCTTTACTGTGAGAGCAATGCTCTCCCTTCGAGAGGAGGGGAATCATATTTTCCGGATCTATTTGGAAAGTGATAAAAGTGAGTATTTTAGCAAGCCTTGTTTTATCACCGTGCACTATGTATGCGACCTGTCCTCCCAAGACCAGGGCACTTCAAACGTTTTCCCTCCCCGAGAGAAGCATGCAGAAAAATCCGATCTGAGGTACTCTTCCATATTTGTTAATATTGCTTTCATTTTATTTCTAGAATATGCAGTAAGCCAAAAAAGACACATGCTCACAGTGTAGTTTGGGAATCCATTGTTCCACTATTGATTAGCTGTCATTTTGGATCATGTTGGATCACTATCCTGTCTGCAAATCAAACATGCCGTAAATTACCGGCCTGTTGTCACTTCCCGAATAGGCTGCCAATCACACGTGTTTGTCTTTTGAGTAGGCTAACCGCCAAATGCTCTAGGTGCGATTTAAATCCAGCTGTCCTCCCTGGCAATCCTGTATTCATGAGACAAGAAATATTCTTTTTTTTTTTTTTTTTTTTCTTAAGTCATTTTGAATTGCAAATATTCCCAAATCGGCAGCGAGCAGCAGAGTAAATGCAGGGACAGTGTGGCGCTTATCCCTGTACCGCGTAAGATGGCTGCCACATGTGCCCAAATTGTCATGGCATCATTATGTAACCTAGACCATTCAGATTATTCAAATTCCGCTTGAAAGTGTCATCGGTGGTGCTAGTGTGCCTTTTTTTTGAGACCTGTCACCTTTTTTTTTTTTTTTTTTTTTTTTTCGGGGATGGCTCTCTCTTTCTGGCTAATTCGCCCACCCTCCCCCGCAAACTCGGCCTAATCCAGAGAGCGTCAGCATCAGTGCTACCTTTGATGGGCCCCGGATTAAAGCAAATCTCCATCTCTTTGGTGGATTTCAAACGCGGTACGAACAATGATGCCAGCCAGAGGCGAGCTAATGAGGCCTGCGGTGGACTGGCAACTTTCAAAATCGACCTGATTAAAGGCAAAGCCGTTATCGCTCTACCTCCCCATGTGAAGCATGTCGCTCTTTTCCGGGGTTTTTTAACTTTCATTTTTCCCTATCTCTTCATTTTTCCCCACCTTATCTCTTCTCTGTTCTCGAGCGGGTGAGGCCTGACTTAATTAGTGGGCTGGAGTGCAAGTGTACCCTTCACAGGGCGCTAATGAAAAGCTTTGCGCATTTCTTTTCACTAAATTAGCGACTGAGTGCGCCTCTCCTCCCTCCGCCTCCAACTCAGCCCTTCTGACCGGAGGGAGGCTTTATTACGGGGACTGTTGACTCTGCGGCTTTAGCGTGCAGCGTGTCTCCGTGGTACGGCGTTGATATCTTAATTAAACATGCAAATCGGATCTATCGAACACGTCTCAGCCCCGCCGTTATGTCATGTCAGGTGGCCCTTCTTTGTGTCGGGGCTCTCATTTTTAAATCTAATTAAGTAATACCGGCTTTTGTGAAAAAAAAAAAATACACCATCCAACTGAACGTAAATTAAATTAAATGTTATAATGTGACTGATTTTTGAGAAGCAGCACACAGTTGTGGCCGTTGTTGTAAAAAAAAATCCTAGTTATTTGTACCACTGTTGTCTGTTTGGTCGTTTTTATTGTTGATTCAAAATATATACAGTGTTAAAAGTATTATTTTTATAATGCTTTTAATGTATTCTCACTGGCAGTTGAAATGAAATGATTTCTGTGATCCAACATACAAATATAGGTGGTCCTCGGTTTATGATTACACTGGTTTATGACATTGTTAAATGAATGAATATTTACTGTAAATGTGACTTCACTGCTGCGCTAGCATAAGTTAACGATTGTCAATGGCTTGTCCCAACTTGCGTACAAATTCAGGTTGCATCGTAACAGAAGTAGAAACAGAACTCCATTGTTAACAGAGAACCGGCTGTTGATCCAACTAAAATGTAAGTAAGTTGTCAGTAATCTGATGTTTAAGTGGTCTGCCAAGTCTACATTTTATGTAACTTCAGATGGGCTCATTAGACATGCTGCAAGTGCTTTTACTTTTTATTATGTAGAGTTTTTCAACAACTGCATAAACAACAAAATACAGTGGACCATCACAATTTTAACATTTTGGAATCTGTCAAGGTATTTTTTGAGACAAATATTTGCAGCACAACTGACCTGGACATTACCCTACGGTCATTGATTTTTAAAATGAACAGTGTAATAATGTTTTCATGTCTTAAAATAAACAGTATGTTTTTCACTTTTATTAACACAGTGACTTGGAATTGACATTGATTGATTTGACTTGATCAAATACGGTGAAATTATTTTTTTTGTTCATTATTTTTTACATGATTTTTTTAATAATATGGTGAAATCTCTCTGATGGTTCAAAACTCTCATTTCCATGGCAGGCTCACCGAGAGTAGAATAATGCTGCCGGGAAGACTAACAGAAAAAAAAAAAAGAAGATACACTGTATATGTGACAACAAATTCATTCAACACCCATAATATTGAGGTGAAAGCACCTTCCGCCAGTTGCTACTGTCACCATAACAATGTGTAATGGCTGCTGTCTCGGCATGGTGAGGAGAATTTCACAGAGGTTTAAGCAAGCAACGCTGATTGATGGATTAATGCTTCTTGACAATTGATGTGCTATCGCGATGCACGTAATGGCGGATTGGGGAAAACCTCTTCCGCGTCTTTTCCACAGCCCTCAGGCAAGCCATGGCTCAGTCATGGATGATATGTAATGCTACTTTTAATACCAATGGTCAGCTTCGACAGGTTTGTTTGGCTGTTTGAGATTTCTTGTAAGTAATGGAAGGTCATGTACATTGTGTCAACGTGTTTTGCACTGCGGACCGGCTTGCAATGTGATCTGTCAAAGTCTATACTGACTGCATCTCATATGTCTACCGAAGATAAATCATTTTGACAATATCTTTACGTTTTTATCCCCCATAACTAAAAGACATAATTTGACGGACCTTCAACATTTTCTGTGCAATGGCGCACCACTAATGTGCACCCCTGAATATAACAGAACTCACAATCATACACTGTATTCTTTATCCTCTGCGATGAAATCACTATATGAATCCCACTGCAGTTCTAGGCAGGAGAATATGACTAACTGCTGCAACCAGGAAGGCAAGTAAGTGTAAAAATGACTATAAATTGTCCTTTATATTGCCCCCCAGTGGCCCATGTGTGCACACCGGAATGATCAGCACAAAGTGCATTGAAATGAATGAGTATGAGTGACAAAACTGTTTAGCGGGAAATATGTCCTGTATTTAATGTTATGTATAGTTTCGCCAGACATGGGCACTTAACCTCCGTCCGTCCCCCGTCCATGACCTGGGCACCCTTTCGTCATCATCGAGCCGTCCTTATTCATAAAATAATCGTCGTCCATCCCTGTCCGTCCTCGTTCTTTCAAGCACTACCGTCCTTACATTTCACAAGTCCGTCCCCCACAACCATGCATGACGCCATGGGGAAGAGGCTAACGGAACAGGTTTAATAACAGAAAAAACATTACTTAAAGATCATTATCTTGCTAATTTCTTATTCACGTTCACTTACCGGCTGGGAGTATCGTGAGTGGATTGAGTTTACAACTGTTTAAGTGTCAACCAAGATAGCCTTTGGTTTCCAACACACGCGCCGTCGGTCACCAGACTGACTGAAGATATGTCAACTTTTTGGATGGAATACAAGTGCTCCTCCTCTTGTCCGCTTGAAGCAAAGTGAAGTCACTCCCTCCCGCATGCAAACACGGTGAACACAAACGAGACAAGTGGCGCGTCGTGTATTGGTGGATTACACACACAAGACAGGCTGGGCGTGTTTCTATCAGTTGTCAGCAAAATGGGTGTCCTGTGGTGTAATCCATGGTATTACATATGTTGAACCACTAGAGGGCAGACTATGCCTTTAAGTACAATGTTACTGCGGCAAATGCAAATGAAAGAGTTAAAAAAAGGATTCAACAGTGTTGTTGCAGGCAGTTAATTAAGGCGACTCTGTGGTATCGCAGAAGAGAACAATGGTCTTTCTTTTAAAAAAAACGCAACACAACATGTCCGTCAGTACTTGACGTGTCGTTACTTTAGGGACGTTTAAAGGGACAGACGAAAACCCACTTCCATCCTTGCTTAGTTTGTCCTTTTTGAAAAACTTTTGGTCCACTGTCCCCAAACTGTCCGTCCATCCGAGATGAACGGACGGACCGTTCCGTCCCTGGGACGAAATGCCCATCTCTGGTTTTCGCTTCCATTTAATTTTCCCCTTTACAATTTTTTTTTTACAATTAGATCAAAGGTTAATGTTGGTAATCACTGACTAGCGCTTCAAATTTCATCTACTGCAATCGACTATCAGGGAGTCACCGATGCCTGATGAAGCCGTCTTTTGCCTCTGACTTCCACGTGGCAGGTCCAGGCCATAGAGCAAGTTAATCCCATTGTTGCATGGATGTATAATGATATCCCAGGGCGCCATAGCATGTCGCTCTCTGCATGGTGCCAGCTTTTTGAGCCTCTGGTATTACTCTTTATGGACCCGGGCCCAACCCTAGCATCATGCTGCCAGTTTCAGCCTTAAGGCAAGGGTCCGCCTAGTCACACTGAGCAACACAAAAACTTGTTTTTGGCCCATCATGAGCTGCTTCAAACATGGGAGGTGTATTTGGGGTCTTGAGATGGTCAACCTTGATTGGTGGTAGCCTTATGAGAGAAACCTAAGTGTTTGTGCTAGCTTCTATTTCTTCGTGTGTATGTAGCCGAGGCCTGTGCGCAGGATAATCCTAGCCAGTCTCTTTCTTTGAAGGGGAACAGATGTAGATTTACATATGTGGAGAGTCCCCAGCCTGTGATGAGATTAGCCGGTCTGGGATCTTTCTTCACAGCAACTGGAAGGTGCATATTTAATAAATGCCTGGAGCTAGGCAGAGCGGTGCGGGGTCTCGGACCTCAGAGATCCGCAGGACAAAGGCAGACAAGGCCCGTGACAGGCTGGCCCATATGGGAACAGGGTTACGTACAGATTGCACTTGCCTTTCATTGGGTGCGGGACAAGGCTTTAAGGGGTTTTAGACAGCGAGCGAAAGCACTTGGCGGGCCACTTCTGCAGCCTCTCCACAAAGAGAGCTAATAAAGGGATTTGGAGCTTGGAGTGGCTCATCTGTTTGCTTGTGTGAGAGACCAGTTTGTGTGTAGGTGTGTGTACTGCGTGTGTCAACACAATGCAGACAACAAAAACAACAGTATACAATCTAACATGGCATAAAAATGATCTTGTAGTGTAACAAAATATTGATCAAACAACGCATCTTTATCTTGTATTGATTGTTAAAATGTTTCACTGCCCATTGGATATCTTTATTAGTTTATTCAGCCAACCGTTACAATTTTTTAAAATTATATAGCATAAAATGTGTCATTCAAAATGACAGAAAAAATTGATTGTAAGGCATGTAAAGTGCAGTTCTCAAGTCCAACAGCAAGGGGCCTGAGTATGTGGCCTCACATAACCAAAAGTAGGAAAAATAATCGGGAGTTAGTGTGCATGATGGCACATTCATTTTACTACAGCCGGGCTTTCGAGTCAAGCATGTGAAACTACAAAATGTACATATCGATGCAAACTGCAAGCTAACTCTTTTAGTAACTCTTCTATTAAGAAATCAGGTTAACTGACATGAAGGCCGGGATGGCGCTATACCTGGGCTAAGGTGGGCTAAAGCCTTGTCAGAAGTATGTGTCGCCCCCATTTTATTTGATATTCTAACATATATTTATAGATTATTTCCTCAGCTAAGAGGATCAGTCATCAGTCCTTTTAGCCACGGGGGAGAAAAAAATCCCAAAGCCATCCCTGGCGTAAAGGGGAACGTATACGTGTACGAGTCATATGCAAGTTATTCATGTGTATTACTGCGACCAAAACTGCAATCTTATAATGAATAGCAGCAGACTATACTAAACAAAATTGCCCCAATCGGTGACTCCGGGATCCGTCAGACTAAACTAGTCAAGTGAAATACAATAAATGAAATGTTGAAAACACATTGAAAATAAGATGTATGCATACAAATTCATTGCAATTCATTGTTACATTTCAGATTCCTTGATAGGGAACATTAATGAACAAACAATGTTTTTTTTTTTTTTTTTAAAGAATGGAGGACTCTTTAACAGCATGTTCTGAATTCCTCTTTCCATACTAGTATCATATAGCCAGAGGCGCTTCCGATCCTTGATATTGTTTTGGTCTTTGGACAGCCAACAAGTTCAGTCTGAATCAATAGGGGACTCTGCTAATAAAATTCTAATGGTTCACATACACATGGTTACAGTAGAATTTGATTAGATTAGAAATCCTTTATTTACAATGTCTTGATATTGCAGTTATGGTAGGCAAAACGTTGTCGGCATAGCCTAACGTGAGTTACTCTGATTCCCACTTCTTCAAAACCCAGTAGGGAGGTAACAGGTCCTTGATAAATGCAGGTAGCATGATGTAACACGAGTCTCAAAGCAAGGACGACAAACCTCATTTGCAAGTCTCATCTCATAACTATTTATGTCTTCTGATAAAGCCTCTCCATTGGCTTTTTTTTGCGGTCGTCGTAGCGCTCTTGCAGCAGGTAAGGTTGTCAAGTCTTGTTTACACAGAAAACAAGTTGAACATGTGTCCCCCGCATTTCCCTGGCTTCCCGCTGGACCACTACAAGCCATTTGAACAAGAATAGCAGCGAATGCCAACAAAGCTCAGTGGATGCACATAAACCACAACAGACATCGCAGCTTGTGTACATCTGTTCGGAATTCCAACCTAATAATCCACAAGGCTCGCACATGTTTCTCACAAAGACAATAAAAATAGATAAAATCATCAAATCTGATTGCTTCTTTTTATCCCCTTGCTGCTCTTTTTGTTTTTGGAATCGAGTCAGCGCGAATAGTAGAAACGGCTCAGGTTGATCAGAATTCCGATGATTGTTGTGCAACTGATTGTTGATTAATTGTGATTTCAAACCATTTGAGGCTAAGTTGTAAATATGACTAAATATATTACGACGTTTGCCTGTGCCAGAGAAAAAAACAATAGCAGATTCGAAATCAGCGCTCCCCCCAAAAATCATCTAAAAAAGTTAACTTAAAAAAAATGTAGGAAACATTTGTTAACCAGTGTAATTATCTGAAAAGTTTGCGACATTTTTTCACACTTCTAGACCGTAGATATAAACCAATAAAATAAAAACCAAGTACAGCAGTGTATTTTCTTGTGCATATTTTTTGGGCACTACACAGTACATTTCGTTAAGTGCATTTTACTCTAATCGAGGAAAATTATTCTCTGAAAAAGACTATATTGGGTCAAATTTACACTTGTGAGAGAGTAAAATATTCAGAATAAATTTGACTCAAAGTAGTGGATTAATTGTACTCCAAACGATTAAAATCAGCTTTTATTTGATGAGAACATAAGTTACTCACCCACATTTTACACTGATGCAAGTAGGGGGCGGGGCCTAATGTAGCCTACTCTGAGACGAGAGATTTTGATCCTTTCTGAAGATGTACTCTTGGTCTAGTGGCCCGGAGAGGAAATTGCAAGCCAAAATGTTTCAATACAACTCAATTAGATGGGAAAATTGGATATATTTTGGAAATAATAAAATGTATATTATTCTACCATTTTCACTATGTATGCAAACTAGTCTGCATGTTGTGCTTTCAAATCCACTGTATCAATATTACCAATGCGCCCGGTGCACTTCACCACGTCAGCATTTGCCAGTGTTCAGTTACCTCTTGTAGTCAAGTCTAACATCAGTGTTACAACTGGTCTCCTCCCCTCGCCTTTAGCAGCAGATTTGTTCAGGAATTACTCCGAAACTCACCTCCACTGCAACGTCCCATCACCTGCAAATATGGAAAGCTTTGCCTTGACTTGATCATATGGACTGGGATTGGTGTATGTTTAAAAAAAAGATCTGCTGACTATAGTATTGTTCTTGAATTGGAACCTTAAATTATAGTATTGTTCTTGAGTTGGAACTTTAACTAATTATCAAAACAAAATTATCATTACTCTGCTGAAAAGCAAGTGTTAATCTTTCCCAAGGTCAGGGGTGCCCAAGTCTGATCCTCGGGTTGTTATCAGGCTTCTGTAAAGCTTGCTGATGAGTCGATCATTTGAATCAGATGTGTTAGAGGAGGGAGACATCTAAAACAGGCTGGCTAGGGGCTCTCGTGGACCGGACTTGGGCACCCCTGCCCTAAGTGGTCAAGTAAACTTGATCAAATACTCATCTCTTCTTGAAAATATACAAGATCTGAAATGTTCATTCTTCTTTTAGGACTACCCTTATGAGCCTCCCTCACAAGGGACTATTTTTTTCCCAAGTATTTGGAGCAAGCTCCGAATTTCATTCCTTTCTTCGACTTTCACAAGGCTCCCCCTTCTGAGGGACTGCGTCCACTCAGTAGGGTTTGATCGCTCGCGTCTCGCAGGGAAATGGTAAGCTCGGATACAAAGATGTGAGCAAGCAACTTGGACCCTCCCTGCGGTACAATCTTCCCCTGTGCAATTCTGAGGCGTACGAATACGTAGAATTGTACCTCTCAAAAGCAGTCACTGAGGGTAAAGTCTAGTAGCGCATTTCAGTCTTTTAGCTTTCGGCTTGTTTACCTGATGCTCTAATGTTGAGGGGAGACATTCTTAACATCCTCGTGGATCAGCACCGGATAGAACATGTGTACTAGGGGAGTAGGAAGGTAAACAGAAGCTTATAACTGAAGAAAATCAGATGAGTATGGCGGTTTTAAGAGAATTTGGGGTTTAAGGCAGAGAATAATGAAAGTGGTGGATGATCATAGAGAGAATGAAAGGTGGAGAGAGACGGGGAATTCATACTTGATTCAAAGAAGGTGTTTGAGTTGGAGGGGCTGGGGTTGGCCTACGAGGCAATCTCGGAGGATGTGGCAGTCCTCTGCGGACCTCCTCGCAGACACCTCGGCTAATGAATCAGACCTGGTTTTTAACGTCTCCTCGCTCGCCAGAACAAAGCATGCCAGCATTAATATTTGAGCGTTTCTTTTTATCTCAATGCTCAACAGCACTCCAAACAATTTTTGCCAGGCCGACATTGAAAGAGTAAGGATTGGGAAAGAGATCAGGGGAGTGGGAGAAAGTGAACGAATGAGAGACAGTCACAAGGACGAAGTGTTCTCAGGATTTGACGCTGTCTAGGGTAATCGTCTCATTGGTGGAAGAGTTACGATCAGAATGTCAATGTAAAAAAGTTGATACGATACACAGAGAGAGACCCGCCACCTTTGATATGAAACTACAGTGTTATCACTGTCAATTTTTTTCATGAGTGTGTTCATGTAATGGCATGTGTTGTCCCAGTTATTACGACTTGTATTCCCTATTACAGCCGTCATTCGAAAACAATTAGTTGTTACAAATTAGTGTCTCTGGATTGTAAAGCGTTCTTCTGCTTGTTGGGTTGATGGCTTTCGAGTTACTTTCACAAAAACAACTGCAGAATTCTCCTGCGTGACATGCATTCATTCATTTTTTCCCCCGCTTGTCTTCATAAGGGTCAACATATGTTTTAGGTTAATTTACTTCAATGTAAGTTTCATTTTTTGAGATATATTCATTTTTTGTTTTTGAATTTGACCTGTATTGTTAAAGCTTGCGCAACAGATTTGTCCATGCATTGTCATTTATAGTTTTGACAATTATGAAAACACTTCCGCCTCTTGCTGAACCTCACCCTTAATTCATAAATATTACTTCAGCCAGATTTACTGCAACAAGAAAAAAGAAAACTTTGTTCATTGTGAATCACCTTCTCAAAACATTACATTCATTTTCCATTGGTGGCACTTGGTTTGTTAAGACAGAGTAACGGTGATTGGTATGTGCCTTTTTATTTTAAACAAAGTGAATTTGGGTGTGTTCTCTGAAGAGGAAGTACATGATGACGTATTAAAATATGTTTTATTGATTGGTTAGCTACACAGTTTAAACAGTATACAGATGATTGTGAAAAAGTCACATTCATCGTGAAGTGGGCGCGACAGTAACATTCTCATTTTTTATTTTCTTAACCACAGTGATAGCTCAATCAGTTTCTTTTAATTGAATTAACACAACACGCTTCCCCATATTGCAAGCAAAGTAATCAATACACTGTCAGAACTGGCAAAGGAGACACTTATCCATGCCCATTAGAGCCACAGACGTTTACCGCACTTGATCTACTAGTCAATGAAATCTATCATTGACACCCCCCCGCCTCCCACAAAAAAAAAAAGAATTGCAATTTTACACGTTTTCTGCACATTATAGTAATTACAAAGGCAACAATAGAGGCGCAAGATTTACACAAAAGGACGACGACAGCGCTGGGCCACATCCATTAATTGCTTCTTTGTACCCTAAAATGGAGTAGCAGCATCTTTACCTGTATGTGTTCCAAAAATGGGAGGGGTTGGCGAGCTGTTGGAGGGTCTTGTATTAGGCTTGGTGAAGTGGGGAGGGAGTGCGGAGGGGTGGACGGTGCCGTCAGGAGATCCCGGGGCAAGCGGCCGTGGGCATTCAGCTGTGAAAAGTCATTCAGAAGGAAAACGCCGCGCATCCTTTATTTATTTGTGTCTGAAATATTTATCTGTCACACGGCCCGTCTCATAATGGGACTGTCAGTCTCCTCTGCCCACTCAAGGGTGCGGGCATGTTGCCCTGAGCGCCCGCTGTGGATCTCCTGTGAATAATTGCTGGAATTTCACTTTTGGGAACGTTGCACTCTGACCCTGCAGCTTGTTGTTTTTCTGCATCAAGTGAAAGGTAGAATGTTTTAAAGTATTTACCTCAGTCTGGCTTTTACGCCCACATACACACACAGACACACGCAGACACACATACACACACATCTATACGCATGTACACAAATTCAAGTCTGAAAATAAATAATTCATGCCTTTACTCCGAGACCAGAACCCAATCAAGCTGAAAATCCCTGTCTTGCTGCACCTTTGAGCTGCCAGTTGCTCAGTGTTCAAATGTCCACACTGGAAAAAGACCTCTTCCAATGCACAAGTGCACTCTATTAAGCCTTTCAAGGCGCTTTTAATCTGGTGTCACCTAAATGAAAGCCCACCTGTGTGTTTTTACACTTGGCTCTGATGCTGACTCTTAAAACACAATGTCACACAATCGCACATTTGAAATTTTACTCCGTTTTTATACCACTCTTAAAAATCAGGACTCTGCATGGAAGCCAAACTCTCCTTTCAATCCATGACTGCTTTAAAACCAACATCCTGACAGATGACATTTTCAACTGAATTTTTGGACAACCGTCAAAACTCGTGACCCCTTGCAGGTTAATCGCCTTTGAAACCTTAAACGCTTCTTTGAAAGCCCGACTCAACTCAATTTATAACGGACTTGAAAGGGGAAGTCGACCCAAAGATATTTCTCAAGAATATGGACCCAGCAGGCCCACTAGTTGAAACACGGCATTCTGATTAATATTGTGTTTGCGGAATATGAGTTAAACCGCAAAATCCACCTGTTTTTAGCCATCTCAGGGGGCGGCCATTTTGTCACTTCTGTCGACTGAAGATGACATCACAGTTGCTCAGCACTCAGGTAACGACGAACCGGGGCCAAAACTGCTGAACAAACAAACAGCATTAAATGCAAGAACTGATTTTGTGCTTTTGTTTTCAAAAAAAAAGAAAATCTCACTGTAAATTCTAAAATTAGTGAGGTACTATGTTGGCCCAACATATATTCTAACTCTGCAAAAAAATATTCGGCCTACTCACAATGGAGTATAGAGTAGTAGAAGGCCCAGTGTACGCGAAACTAACACGTCAGCCATCTAGTGTTGATTGGTGATATTACAAGTTAAAACTACAGTTGGCACCTGCATTTTGCAGTTCGGCACTCATGGATTTTTGTTTTCACTGATTTTTTTTTTTCTTTTTTCCTTCCTATATTTTTTCCTATTTGGTATTTTTCAGGTACCCCCCCCCCCGCCCCAACCATCCATTTCCCTCTTTTCTCGTGGAAAACATACTTTGAATGTTTATCAGTGTTTTTTCAAAATGGATTAATATTTTAGGATTTAGTATTCTATATTAATATTTTTAATTTAATTTAAATAATATGCGCCCACATATGGCCCATGAGCCGGCAGTTGCCCATCCCTGGATTGGAGTACCTAATCAAATTTTTTACAGTTGCGTGATGGTTACTGTCAAAAAAAAAAAAAATAGATGACACCCTACCCTTGTTAATTTGTTACTTAAAACATTGCTTGTATAATTTATGGTTTTATGAATGTGATAGTTTCACCCTGGAACAAATGATGTGTCTGTTTGTTATTATTATTATTTGTTGTTGTTGTTGATGTTGTTGTCGTCGTTTTTATTCCCAAGGAATGCATGTTTTTGTAACAAACATTGGCGGTTCTGGAATGAGTTGTGTTCTACATTAAAGTTTAAAGTCTTCACTTTGCAAGTGATATTTAAATTGATTTAACTATATGGAGTGCAGAGACTTTTTATCAGAGACTCTTTAAGCATCTTCACTCACAAACATTCAGTGTAGTAAACATCTAGTCATCTTCCGACATTGCACGCATGTGATTGTGCTTTAGATAAACACTGACAATTAGACACCTGGGTACAAAATGCACAGATAGTCACACAAACATTTGCTCACACCCGCACCCGAATGCATTGTCGGTAGTCTGTGCATGCATAATTAAGGAGTGCCTTGTTTGGAGAGAGTGCATGTTGCCTCCCCATGTGCATAGAGCATCCTGAGAAGGAAGCTTTGAATAATGAAAAGTGTCACCTATGCAAAATGCAGGAGATGAGCAAGACCGACTGCGAGTGTGTGCGCATATTCTGTACAGTATTGTGGTGATTGTAGAGTGTGAGCGACTGAGTCGACCGCATGTGCGTGTACATCGAGCGTAGCGTCTAACAGTGTGAGCATCTGCAAACGTACACAACCGTCGATGCAGTGGCAGGAGGGCTGGTTGTCATTTAGCACGGTGCCACTCGGACACTGAAGCATATGTGATATCACACAGTTGACAGCTGAGACACGGTCCTCAGTGGTCCACCCTCCCACCTCCGCAACCTCAATCCTCCTGAGCATCCCTCCCCTCCCACCTCCATTCTGACTGACGCCTCCTGCTTTATCGTGAAACAGTTGCCATATATGCAGCATGACTGTAGAGACTTCATCATCTTGGAAAAAAAAAAAGTACAGTGATAAACTCTGGAGAACACTAAAAGCTGGCATGTTTGTGAGAACACCCGGCTAGCATTGGTGGGAAGTAACAAAGTGCAAATACTTTGTGACTGTACTTTAATATGCTATGTATTTGTAGCCTTATAAAAGTGGAAGTCTCATCAAAAATGTTCTTTACAATAATATTTTCCATGTGCCTCCATTAGTCTGAACGCAGCATTCTGATTAATATTGCGTTTGTGGATTGTGAGTTAAGCAGCAAAATGCACCCATTTTTATCCATTTAATAGGGGCGGCCATTTTGCCACTTTTTTTTCACAGTTGTTCGGGGCTCAGGTAACGACCAATCACGCCTCACCTTTTTTCTGGGGTTGGTCATGTGACGTTCGCAAACCAAGAATACCGTTTAAAATGTTGGGGCTGTATATAAGATATTATTGGAAAGAACAAATTGGACTTGACTTCCGCTTCAATGCATTTATTATCCTGACGACTGTTATTTACTCCCTTCGTATGAATACAGTTGTCCTCTCTTGTGCCAGTCTAACTACCACAAGCTACTGGCAAGCAAAGATCATTTGTGTAATCTGAGGATTTTTTCGAGTTGCTATCAGCTAATTTAGCAGGGTCATTTCTTTTCTTACAAAAGTATTTGTACTTTTGCTTTAGCGCATAGTTTGACTACTTTTGCCGTGTTAGGTACATTTGCCAATGCATTTCACACACAAAGTCCAAAAACTGTCATTCAAAGGAACAAAATCTGCAACTGCTCTGTATACTGCCAATATAAAAATACTCAATCGTAACTCTGCTGTGAACTGGCTTTCCTCCTCTCACCTTGTGATGTTTTTCCGGACACAGAAGTACAAAGCTCCCCCCGCTTACCCGCTGACAACATCTACCTTACAACCCCGCCCTATAGGCACGGATAAAACATAATATCTAATTAAGTTTCAGCGCTGCATTTTCATTAGTTAATCACTTAAGTGCTCGGAGGAGAAGCTGATATCCAAAGGTCTGGTCCCAGTAGCCCAAAATGTCAAAATGCAATTATATGCATGATTAGCCTGACCTGCTTCTATAGCGCACACCCTCCCTCCTTGCCTGCGAAAGCTGACAACCGCTGCCATGTTTATTTGGATGAGATTAGAGCCCCCACAAACATCCCCCCTCCCAGCCCCCCCAAACCCATTGTATGTAGCAGCAGCCATTGCACCTCCATCTGGTCACTCTTGGTACTGACTAACACCGCTGGCAAGTGAGGATAGAGCTTTAGCCCAGGTGGGGGAGATAATCTTTCAATCTCTGTTAGCCTTAGGAACTGTGGATGAAGGGGGAAAGCACACACACACACACACACACGCACACACACATGGAAAATAAATGAATAAGAATGAAACAATTTATGCTTCTTAAAGGATAATACTATCCCAAATTATTAATCAAATCATCTTGATCCGTTTGAGCTTTTTTGTTGGTGGTGCTTAGCAAAGCAGCAATCCTCTATAATCTGATTGGGTGGAGATAAAGCGGATTTAGCCTTGCTATTGTGCTACTCTGATTAAAGGGCCAGGTGAAGTACACACACTCAATAGCGAGAAGGCACGCAAAATGTGTGTAACTTCAATGACACACGCATTGAGCTTGCGCTTCCACGTAAAACGGCAGCGTGGATGTCTTCATTGAGTGTTACGGTCACACGCAAGCGTTTAATTAGCACCACTACTCTGCATAGAATAAATTCAAGTGATGTGAGTGTGAAGGAGTTGCTTCAATATTTATATTAAAATTCCAAAATATTCTTAAAAATGAAAATAAAAAATGAAGAAACACTATAATAATCTCAGGGGTCCACACAACAAAAACTTGGAAAACCATTGTCAACAATCAGCATCCAATTTTATCCATCCATTCATTATGCGGACCGCTTGTCCTCACGAGGGTCGCGGGATCCATTTTTATATCGAATAAAATTTGCACGCACGTACACTCGCATACACACATCTAAAACATTGGCAAAACCTTTTACAAATAAACAGAAAAAAAGTAAAATAAAAATAATAAAATAAATAATAATAATAATAATAATAGGCAGCACGGTGGTCGACTGGTTAGCACGTCTGCCTCACAGTTCAGAGGTCGTGGGTTCGACCCCGCCTCCGGCCTCCCTGTGTGGAGTTTGCATCCTCTCCCCGTGCCTGCGTGGGTTTTCTCCGGGTACTTCGGTTTCTTCCCACATTCCAAAAACATGCACGGTAGGTTAATTGTACACGCTAAATTGCCCCTAGGTGTGATTGTGAGTGTGGATGTGTGTTTGTCTCCGTGTGCCCTGCGATTGGCTGGCAACCAATTCAGGGTGTCCCCCGCCTACTGCCAAAAGACAGCTGGCATAGGCTCCAGCACGCCCCGCGACCCTTGTGAGGATAAGCGGTATCGATAATGGTTGGATGGATAATAAGATTCATTTGCAATTTATGTTGTTTCTCTTTTGAAACCACTCTTATATCTTGTCCCTCCTCCTCTTTTAATTGTCTATGTGCCCTATGAAAAAATATGACAGTAGCCTATTGTAACTTCAAGGCTGGCATCACACAGTGATCTAAAAGCTACACTTTCAGCCTCTGGAAAAACAGATCAATGTAGACGGTAAACTTAATATTCAAACTTTTTAGCTAGTTGACACACTGTGGGAGTACATAGACCAAGGATAGGCAACTGCGGGTGAGTCGCAATTTGAGTGCCCCTTTGCTTTATTTTCACCCCAACAAACAATCATTTTACAAACCCATACAATTCCTCAGAAAACACTGATAAACAGTCATTATATGTTCTCTATGGATAATGCGGCTGAAATGTGGAAAACCATTCTCGGAAAAACTGGAAAATACCCAAAAGTCAGTTATCCGGTCTGGCACCTGGGGGTCCGAGCATATTTCAGGGAGGGACCAGTGACCCTCTGGCAAGCAAAGATCATTTGTGTGCCCCACCTCTAGCTCCGCCAGTGCTTGAGAATCTCTGCTTGGACTCTAAAATGGTTGAGACTATATCAAGAGCGCCTCTGCAGCCTGCAGACATGTACAAAGTCGTAAACTTCAATTTCCCTCAACTGAAAGACATGATTAACACCTAATTCCACAGAATCAACATATACTTGTCATGTCATGTCATCTTCCAAACCGCTTATCCTATATAGGGTCGCGGGGAGTTGCTGGAGCCTATCCCAGCCGTCAATGGGCGAAGGCAGACTACAACCCGAACTGGTCGCCAGCCAGTCGCAGGGCACACATAGACACTGTCACTGAGCGGGAATCGATCCCACGCTGCCCGCACACAACTCAGGCGTGTGTACCACTACACTATCAGCGGACTCAACATATACTTCAATTCATCAAATGTTGATGTCGCTACCAGAACTCTTTCCCCAAATCATCTGTCTCTGATGGAGCTCATAACAAGTTGGGCCGCTTTGCCTAATTGGATGTGGATTTGTGTTTGGACTTAATGGAATTGAAAAGGAATATTTGAGGAAGTGTGCGTTTTGACAAAGGCTGCAGGCTCCCAATGTATGGAGCCCATGTGCCTCAGGAGAGTCGTGTCAGGTCCCCTGGTAGCCCATTAGAGCGTGTACCCCCACCCACCCCTTACGTTCCGACCACCCCCCACCCCTCAACTCCAGCTACAAGGCGCAATGTGCCGAGGGAGACCCTTACAAAATATTCACGGTATACCACCTTGTGTGTGTGATCTGTCGGCTTATACACACATTCATTCTCAGGGAAACACGATGCTTGTGCAGTCACATAAACATCAACTCCTGAGAATGGTACAAAAAATGGCAAAACAACCCAAAAACTTAATAGACATATTTGTGTACGACAGGTTTCCCAACATTTTTTTTTTTTTTACCACAGGAAGAATTTAGTATCATGTCAAAGCTCTGATAGCCGGGCCAGTTTTGCATCAGTATATGTCCCACCGCCTGTTGGCTGGAAACACATCCCTCCTTTCACAAAATTTTGTGAGAGTTTTTAGTTGAGGATTTTCACAACAGCTTGCGTTTAGTGTAATATGGCTGTCAATCGAGAGAGTCCCCACTGAATAATTATCAAGTAATTGATCGGGAAGTCACAAACTTATGTTGAGTTGTATGCCGCCTATACGGGCTGCATTAGAACGTGCAAATATACATTAAGTTTTTCTCCTCAAGAAAAATTGGATTGTGGGGAAACACACTTTTTGTTATGTCCGTGTTTTGAGTTTTGTTTTTGCGTTTAATTTCATGCTTTTGCTTGCGTTCCTTTGTCTCTCGTTAAGTTATTGAGTCCACCTGTGCTTGTCATCCCAGTCCCTTGTGTTAACCAACCAGCTTCCTCCTTCCCTCTCTGTCTTGTCCAGGTGTTCCTCGTGTCGTTAACTTGCCAGCTTTCTTTTCAGCCCTTGTTGGTTCGTCTGTTCTGTTCTGTCCTGTCTTGGTTAAGCCCTCTCTTGTCACTGTTCAAAGTCAAGGTCAGTCCAGTCTAGTCCTAGTGTTTGTTGAGTTGTTTTGTTCCTTGTTCTTTATTTGGGTCGTCAACAATTTTGGTAGTTTAGTATTATCCCAGCACCTTGTTTGCCTTTTGTTTTAGATTAAATACTTTATATTGCACACGATTTTTGCCTCCTGCGTTTGGCTCCTCCCCCAAGATATCCTAACACTTGTTAGCTGTTCTGCTTTTTAGCCCACACGTTTGATATCTGGCGGCTACCAAGCCAAACTTTATAAGGCTTTTGTACAGTACAGATGCAGGTAGTAGATATGACACACGGTCCTGTTGAATTTTCTGGTGCCGTAATGTTTATTGTATACTGTGTTCATATGTAGTCTCCTTTGTATATTTAGTCTTCCTAATTTTGTTGATGATAGCACACCACAATCACAAAACTAACTCTGATACAGTCGCATATTGTAGCTGTCCAATGTAAAACCCCCCTCTCTAAACTGTGTACGTTTTCAATTAAAAAAACAAAACAAATATAAAATGTTTTTGATCAACGGAAAAGAAACTCAAGAAATTGAAAGATGCATGCTTATTTGAGCCATGACATTCTTTGACTTTGTACATTAACTGACAAAATACTGTACAATCAGATAAATCGCAAAGTGATCGTTTTCTGATGATTAATAAGCAATATTTCTTTAAATCCACATTTCTTAAAAAATGCAGTATATTACTCCTAACTGTCAAGGCTCCAAATAACAAACGTGGTTGGCGTTTGCTCAATGACTCGCAAGAACAGCAAAATAATCCTTCTGCTTTCCACATGGATTGCGTCCCTCCATGACTTTATTATATAGTCATGTCTCATTCTAAAAAAAAAAATAAAAATAGCTATCAAAGTACTTGAAAGTAAGGCTGTTCAGATTAGTCATCGTCTGCCTTGTGTTCAGAGTTTTTTTTTTTTTTGCTTGCTGACTGTTTGCTGGCAGTTTGAGGTGCTGTGGGACTTTGAAGCTTCAAGTGTGACCTCATGTTCCATTCTGTTTCTGCGTTCGCCGTCCTCCTGGGCAGACGTTTGCATTCTGCTATAAATCGGACAACTGCTGTGGGACGGTGAGCATCTGTACAAAGTGCACAGCTGCCCTCACCCTGGTCACCAGCACAGCTGCTGCTTTGCTTGGTCCTCCCTTGGGTGTAGCTTCAATGGTTTTGCAGCATATTTTTACATTGGTCACATTTGCTTGTGTAAGTTCTGGGAGTCACTCTGTGTGTGTATTCATGACAGAAAAAAGTGAGAATATTTCTGTCGAATATGAGCAAGTGTCTGTGTGGCGACATGATGCAACTAACGCTCACCATACAACAAGGGACACGGCCGATCACGACTGAAGAGGACAATGGCAAAAATCCCTCACACCTTGTGAACACACATATTTTACACAACTTGCCGCAGTGGAAAAAATGTGACCCCCGATGTTTTTACTGGGAAAACCTTTGAAGCACCATGTCATGTTTTTATTGAACCATATACAACGGTGTCATTGACACAAAGGACTATATGCACGTATCACTTTCGCATTAAGGATACGGTGGCGTGCTAACTTCCGGTTGCTAGTCTAATGCATCACTATAGCATCAACCTCTTCAAAATATCCTCACAATCTGATGAAATTATGTCAAGTAACCAATCATCATTATTTGCTCCACTTATGCAAGTGACGGCTAAGCGATCAAAACACCACGTCTCATTTAATGAGCCATTTACTGTATCACAGTACATGCGGGTCCGTGTGAACATACACTTGCGTGGCTTATTTTGACACGCTCAACCCAACTTTATTTGGATGACACAAAAACTGCCACAAAATAGAATACAAAGTCTTTATTGTCACGTTATGTGGTACGGACGTAACAAATTTGAGCTTATGAAAACATACAAGACAAACAATAATACTTTATAAAGTAATAATAATGAGAAGCATATCCTACCAACTGCAGGATGAAGATAAATGTTCCCACGGTAGCTTTGTGACGGAGCGGCCAACATTGCCGGGTGCCTCGCATGGACGGCAGGGAGAGGGCAGCCCTTGGGGGTCCGAGCAAGGAGAAACAAAGAGAAACCTGGACAGACTACCTTTGCCGATTCAATGGTACAGTAGTTAAATTGTCTCACCGTATGTATAAATTTCAGATCTTCTTTGCAGTACCGGCTCACTGGTAAACATTTTCAAATAAAAAGCTGAACATAAGGGTTGGCAACAACCACAGAGTTGGCTGGAGAAGGGATTCGTTCGTCTTTAAAAAGTCACAACTTTGGACGACATTTCCACCTTGAAAAGTACCAGCTCCGAGCTACGTAATATATAGATTCGAAAAACCCACATTAAGACAATTTGAAAGAATGAGGTTATTTTCTGTCCAGATGGCATCCTGGTAGCTTTGAATAAACGGAAGCTCGTATGCCTCCGTATTTTCCACCGGAAATATGTCATGAGCTGCCGTGCAGTCCATTGTCAAAGAGGTGGATTGCCTTCGCTCCACACTTGGTGTTTTCATACAGAGCTGTGCCAAACAGGCAAATATTGTCACTGTCCTGTGAAAAACACATATGTCCAATTTTGGAATTTGTTGTCACCTTAATGTTATGTATGTAATGCGGGAACACAATTCACGTAAAAATAAGAAAAATGAAAAAAAAAAAACGATTATACCTTTTTTCACAGGACACCTAACACCGTTGACAGCTGAGCTGGACAAATGGAATTATATGATATTACCCGTTTTTCTTGAAAACATGGTGAAAAATTATAAAATAAATGGCCACATTTTCAAATGTGTTTCTGCTCAAATTGTCAAATTCTGGAATGACTAACATATCTGAATGAACAGTGACATGAGATCACCGTATTGACCTTTCTTTCCGAAACTGTAAATTTTCCTTGTCTTGTCCTTACATCTCCAATTAGTGGACCACGTCGGATTCTTGTCAGACAGTTTTTTCCTGATCTTTTTGTTGTGTTGCTTGACAGGGAAAGCACGCCAACCTCTGTGCTGTACCCGACACTAAAACTAAATGTTTTATCAAGCGCCCTATGTTTATTGACTTCCCTTTCATGTCGCTTCTTTTGTTGTGCCTTTGTAGTGGCAAAAGATCCCTGCACGTCATCATTTGCGAGCAATCGTAGGTGTCAGAGGTGCTCTTTTGATGTGGAGTCAGTCCTACTGTGCCAGGCGCCACCTGTACCGCTCTCTCACCAACTTATGTGCAAATGGCGCCACGTGGGCGTAGCTTTTTGCGCGGCTGCATCTCTGCAAGCGCGTCATTATGCATCCTGAGAAACTCCTGTGTAATCATCATCCACCTCCAGGTCGCATTCCGGAGGGAGCAGAATGGCCTTGAAAGACGTTACTGTGCGAATGTAATGATTGCGACAGTCTGATGCGCATTGACAGCTTTTTGTCGCGTTGCCTTTTGATTCTAGGCTCACCTTAATGATGGCAAACACAAGTTCGGTAAACACAGTTTGACAGTTTTACACAAATATAGTGCAAGGGATCCTCAGTTTACGCCAAAGGTTCGTTCCTATGATGGCGATTTCGTACAAAATTTGGAAGGTTCTAACCCAGGGGGCGGCGACCATTAATACTCAAAGAGCTATTTGGGCTGCCTCTCAGAGAAAAAAAAAACAAAACAAAACTTCAGAGTGTCACATGTCTTACATCAATGAAGTGCACAGAAAACATGTATTACATTTTGAACTGAAAAAAGATGCTTACATTTACATAAAATAGTCAATGTCCATTCATGGCAAAAACTAAAGGTCTGTATGGTAAAAAGTGCATATACTGTATATACTTTTTAAATTTCAGTAATGCTTTTTTATGTTCATTTGCCCTATTTTGCACCATAGAGTGCTGAGTTTTCATTTTGAGTTTTGAGATCCGCACAGTAAATTGTTCACGAAATTTACATCATAACTTTTTTTTGTTGTTGTTGTTTTTTACTTTTTTCTTTTTTTAATCAATTTAGCTTTGATAAGGGACTAAATAACCAATTCACGAGTAAAGTACAATTTTTGCACCTGCATTTGTATTGCACCTATAGAGTGGAAACTCGATATAATGGACAAATGTGGAGAGAGGTTCGTCGTTAAAGCAGATTGTCTGATTATACAAAGCACAAAATACCCAAAGCAACCAGTACAGTACAAAGTTATTTTGTACAGTAATCCCTCGTTTATTGCGGTTAATGGGGACCAGAACCCCCGCCCCCTCACGAAAGGTGAAAACCACAAAGTAGAGGTTGACTTTCCACCCATATAAATACTTGTTACACAACAAATTTGAATTTAACGTTAAAATGCGAAATGAATATTAAATTCCAAGCTGCATGCTGTGAGAGGAATGTTCGCTGCAAGCCCGGCAGCGGCTGATTACGACGGAATGCTGGTTAATAACGACGTTAAAGTTTTAATTGTTATCCTAAAATTGGTACAAAGCCTCCGAGTCAACTATCTCTTTCAAACAACACGTCTTTCCGCAATATGGCTGATGACTTTGACAACTACTTTGGGCCAACAGAGCGACGTTAGTGCTCATGTTTCATAGTGTGACAGCAGCTGCCGTGCTAGTAAGACGACTGCATATACTGTAGAGCTCTGTACAACCACCAGTGTTTATTGGAGTAATATAGCTGTGTTGCCACAACAATAGCCTCCCTGGAAGCAGCCATCTCCTGATCTCCAGGCCAAGTCCTGCCATACTTGCTGTAAAATGACAAACTACTGTTTTGTTCAAAGGGTAAAATGAGAATCATACACATATTTTGATGTGCCTGGTTTGTTTTTCTGGCTCGCCTTTTGGTGTCAGTGAAAAAAACCACAAGGCGACAGCTTTTCCCCTCATTTATTAATGCTGGCTAACTAATTACTCAAGATTATTTTTCAAAAAAACCTCCCTTGACAAAGTAGAACACTCATATATTCATAAAGTGTTTGTGACGTCCATGTTTACTCAAATGCAGACAAACCCTAACAAACACAAAGTGTGCTTCGACATTTTAAATGAAGCCGGCTTGTTTGTGTTGTACAAGTGCTCTTTTAAACAGGCCATTGATAGAACTCCTCTAAAGTGCGTCCAGTAAACAGCTCGAGAGGGACTACCAAGGGAGGACAATTCCTCGAGTGCCGCTAATGAATAGAAGACGCGTGGCGACAAGCATCTTTAATTCTCCAGCTGTTTGGCTGTTTGATATAAGATGTATGCGCAGACCTCTTTTGGTTTTGTGCTGTTCAGAGGGGAGAGCATAAATAGAGCAGTTCTCCGACGACAAGCTTTTCTTTAAAATGGATGCCAAAGTAATAGTCTGTACGTGACACATACACTCATGGTAACAAACATATAAATCTTTTTTTTTTTGGTCCAACTCAGGCCATCATAAAACCTTTTTTAAAGTAACAATAACCAGTAAGAAACATGTTAAGGTCTTTAAGGGCACTCCCTTTTTCCATACTCTGGGCTCTACCCGGGAGGTCATGGTAACAGAATCCATACTCACCATTGGACCAGCAGTATACGGGGCAGGTTGTCAAGTCGCTCACTTGCATGAAACACGGCCGCCTTCGCTTCTGATTTCAGCAAGGCAGTGAGAAGTTTACTCAAGAATTAGAGTTGGTAGTATTTTGATGAAAAAAAATGTCACATGCTTCTTATTAAGTCACCTGAGAGCAGTCTTAAATTGTTACCAACTGGACAATATGTCTCCATTTCAAACGTGTTTTTTCATGCAACCACTCTGGTACAAAAAACCTGGACTGCTGCTTTATTATATGCTCACTGAGCTGAAGTATCTTAAAGATACAAAAAGGTTTTGCAATAGTGTATGTTCTTTATGCTCTGTTCTGTTCCAAGGGCCATATATTATTTGGTAACTAATGTTTATTTTGAACTGCATAGGCGGCGTGTTACTGTCATGCATGGCATAATCAATTGTTGTTGTGGTTAGCTTGACTTCTTAGCAGTGTACACGTAAATAAGCCGATACTGAGGCAAAAAAAGATGCCTCGAGCATTTTTTTAATGGAGGTATCCGAATTTTGGAGGACTCATTTCAGCCCCATTAAAACTGCAATTGTCCGCCTGTGGAGTTAGCAGAGCCATAACGGAGGAGGTAGAAGGTGTTAGGGAATTCCACAATAGCATGACAGAGGCACTCACTTATGCCACCCTGTTGTGTTGAACGCAATTGTCACTGTCAATATTTTTTATAGCAGTCGCACATCGACAGTAATAATCTAATTGTGAGATGTTGTTTCGCTCAATAGTGGTAGTGTCCCACCATTACTGGGTTCTCTGGAAATGACAAAAGTGGCTAAACGGCCGGTCTTATGTTACGGCTCTGATGGCGGCAATTTTGTGGAAGTGTGAGGGGGAAAAAAGAGCCATACATTCACTCCTCCAGCACGGACAAAAGGTCTTGCTGATTAGAACGTTTGAGGCCTCTCAGCGAGCGCCATCCATCATTCATCATCCACCCAACTGGTCCTCCCCTCTGATTACTCTGACACACACACACACACACTCACCCCCACACATGCGACATGGCACAATATGCGAAAACTTCTCATTGATCGAATGAGGATTAATTAGCTATGAGGTAATCATTGGCACCAAACAAGGCTGTATGTCAGGAGAGTTGACATTTGGTCGACAAGGGAGGTGTGTGCGCACACGTGTGTTGCTATAGAGAGCAGAATATCTCACGCACGCACACACGAAGCACGAGCGAGGCCTGTTTAGTGACAGCTTTGTTAACAAGTCTGAGCAGATGAGAGGGATTATTTTATTTCCGTGGCACAAGAGCAGTGCTCCGGAGTCATTCACTAGTGATGTCTCGTCATTTTGGAGTATGAGGCCTCCATTTTACTTTTAGAGAGTAATATTAGCTCACATACTAATGGTTCAGGGGTTGTTCTCTTGTCATGAGTTCCCAGGGGTGTTAATTTTTTTTGTTTTGTTTTTAATTCAAAGTCATTTTAGCTGTGTTGAATGAATCCCAGTTGAATTTTCTCAGTACGGAAATGTCTCCAGGTTGTTTTTGAATTGGCTAATTATGTTTTTGTCAATTATTCATCTGCGTTTGAGCTTCCAACGCTTATAGACTGACGGTTTCCCTCCATAAACAGTCTTCCCATAACTCCCTCTCAGTGTCCACCCTATATACATCAATATTTCATACTTAATTATGACGGCAATGTCACCAGCTTGTTTCGTATTTTCGGAGAGGCGATTTGCACCCCGTCTCAGATGATTGATGTTATACTGAGTGAATTAATAAGTAAACCTGTTTTTACGATTGTAATATTGTACTTTTATAAATAGTGACCACACACCAAGAGCAGGTTTCAGGTTTAAGTCAACATCCATGATGTCCAAGAGGCGTTTTCTTCATTCCCTAAAAAGACCCGCAGACGTTAAGGATGAACTTGGATGATCCGACTTCATATCGCATTTGTGTCAGACTCAGTAGACTTCGGTTCAGCAAGCATCAAATGATTAGATTGCGCTGTTTTATTCGTCTTTGGCTTTCTTGGGCAACACTGAGTTCAAAGGGCATGAAACGAAAAATAACATCCAGTGTCACCAAACACACAATTACATCAAAGTTAAAGTACTTAAGAGTTTTTTATTGTTAGATTTTTTTGAGGGTGGTTAACTTGTTCCTGCACATGTATGACTGTTAAAAATCGATCCATCCATTTTCTCAGGGTCGCGGGGAACTGGAGCCTCTCCCAGTTACATTCAGGTAAAAGGCAGAAGACACCTTGGACTGGTGCTCAGGCACTCACAAGGCACATTTAGACAAGCAACCATTCATATTCACATTCCCACCGTTATTGAGTGGAAATGGAACCAACGCTGCCTGAATGGCAGGCCAGTACACCATCAGTGGCACTCTTACAGATCATTGACCGTATACTGTGTACAACCGTTCACTAATAATTTTAGACCTTTAGATGTTTAGCATACTGGATAGCTCTTGTCCAAACCGTTCGCCATTTTGGACCACTGAGGTAGGAGGAACTTCTTAATAATCACTTTTATTAATGCATCGCCCCCCTCCATAAGCTTAACATCCAAATGTCACTCTGTTATTGTGTGTTTGGGTATTGCACCTGCACCTGACTCTACCATTAACGCTTCGGTATATTTGGGACCGGGCCATGTTGCTTTTAGTCCTGCCTCTGGGACTAATCACCTAATGAGGGCATTCAGAGAGTGTGGGGGTCATAGTGATTTCTGGGAGTGTTGGGGCAGGTGGTATCCCTTGACATCACGGAAACCCTCCCCCCCCCAGGGAGATATTCATGGGGCCAGAGGATGCTCCAGGGCCTGGCCAGTCACACACTGCTTGGATGGTGATGGATACCTCGCCCCAGGGAGGATGACCATGAGAGCACTTAAGCGTAAACACACACACACACATACAAAGAAACAAATGAGTGAGATGCAAAGAGCCAGACAAGGAGCAGACAAAAGCGCACAGCGAGAGAGAAGCGCCATGTTTAGCCTGATGATGCATGACATGTGTAATGCATTCTAATTCTCCCCATCAGAGCACAAGTCTTTAAGAATGATGGATGATGTTGTTTCGGCGTCTCAGTAAACACAGCTTAATAGATGACGACCCCGACCCATCAGCCTCGAACGGAGCCCCTCATTTCAACGATTTCCACGTTGCCCGAAATCCATGACGTCGTGTTGATTTCGCTCATTTTTCATCACTATTGTGACTTTTAGTTCCATAATTGAATAAGTTGTCATTTCTTCACTGATTACATTTGTTCTGATATTATCACCGTTATTGTCAATTAACCCCAGTGCTCTGTATTTAGGATAAAAAATGAATGCTAATGTCATCATTAACTAAAATATCCCATTCCAATTTCCCCTGTGGCAAGCATCGTATTTTGATTTACGATAGAAGGCAAGCCTGGTCGAGAAGTCGTGTAAGTCTTGGCTCAGGTCTTTCTGTGTTATTGTTTTTTTAAATTCCCAAGTGTTATGTACTATTTTGCGTTATCCAGGCTATTGTTGGAATGCATTGTGGGTCAATGACGAGCAGAACGTATGTGCTCAATCATCTCTCATGTAGTGTGTGCCACTCGCTGAATAAAGGTTTTCAAAATGATTGACATTCCCTGAAGTGTCTCTGTCATGTGGACCAACAAACTGACACAACACTAAGCAAGGAGGTGACACCACAGATGAGCCCACCACCTGACCTTTGGCTAGCTATTGAGTTAGCTTGTGAGCTAGCTGACGGCTAGCTGACCCGTCTTTGATTTCTAGCTGACGGCTAGCACACAAGCATCGAGGCATGGAAGGAAACTGATGACCTGGTGGGATATATTCCCGCCACCCAAGACATTAAGTACATATATTTGTTGTTAATTAATGTTTAAATTTTCAATTGACATTTGGGCGTGGTGTAGTTTCAGTTCATTCGGCGGCAACCATGGTCTGATTCCTCACGATTTTGAAGCCTCATTTTATATAGGCGATTATTTAACTCATTCAAATTTGTCAGGGTCATTAAAAACAGTCTTAGCTGTGGTGTGTCAAATTTGACATTTTCAATTTCGGAAACTTTTAGCGTCATCATGTGGAGTCGGTGAACTTAGCCAATGGCCTGCTGCTGTGTAGGCCTTTGGGTAATATATCTCCTTCAGGAGTAAGCTAGGCTAAAGAGGGGTGAAAAGTTTCAACGAAGCATCTTCCCTTAGTGTTTCCAGAATTCAACAACCTTTCCTCCGAGTACTTCCGGGTCTTGAATAGGAAAGTTCCTCAGCAAAATCCAGAATCCGAAAAGGTCCAACACCGACAACTTACCGCAGTGAATTCCACCAGCTATGTTGAACTCTTCCCTATCATTATTTGCACAATGCATTCTCAAGATACCACAGTAGCACAGTGCAGTTCAGTCACTAGCGTGTATGTCACTACCCGAAGACACGAGCTGACATGCAGACGTGTGCAGTGAGCAACTGTAATTCCCCAGGGAGGAAGGAAGTGAATACATAACGCCACAGAGCTTCTGAGGTCTCTCTACAGGGAACCTCTTACTCTTGGGACTTGAGGAGATTAGAGTCAGAGTGTATCCTCCAGAGTAGGTACGCGCTTGGTTTAAGAAGATTTGAAAAAACAAGCCACTCTTGAGTGGTGACACTGTTAAAATCAACGCATTAGCTTATTGACTAACATCGTAAATGGGATATATTAAGACAAAAGAAACAATGTCACATATGCAACCATGTCTCAGATTTTTTTAAAAAATGCAAAAAGAACATTGCAAGAGGATCAAATACATGGTGCGGTTTACACACCAACAAATTAAAGAATCACAGTGTGCCAGTGTAATTTTTTTGGGCCCCAGCCCAAAAACGGGGAACCTGGTGAAAGCTTCGCATAACATTAAAGTTCAGGTTTCGTCAAACAGTGGGTAGCTTATTAAATCCCCTTTGATCGGACCCGTCTTTGATTTCTCTGCGCTCATAAAGAATTCACTTTCACTGGTAAATATAGGTAGTTCAGAGAGACAACGTGACACACGGCCCTCGTTTCCTCTCTCACTCTCGTTGTTATTTTTTTTTACATAACTTTACAATCCAGGCTGGGCTTGTAAAACTGCACCAACAGGGAATTGCAATTTTGCTGACATTGATAGTCAGTATATGTGAAAAATAAAAATTGCAACCCGTCAAGAGTGTTGCTGCCACTATTGTGAGGGTACACCCGACCTCACGCGGAGGGACACACAAATATTGTCCATCACTTGGGATGTAAATGTTGCTGGCTTAATGTCACAGATGGAGGGAGACAACGACATGGACGAGAGTCAAAAAGACGCACCTTGTAAGGCACTGCTCAATCTTTTATTGCAAACATCATGCATCCGGCGAAAAAGCAATGGCACCATAAAAGGAGTGCTGCAATGTGTCCTTACTTTCTTCCCCTCGAGTTGGTAGTGGTAGGTGGACACAACCGTTGATGAAACATTAGCAACATTAATTCGTACACAATGTGCAAAACATATATAATCTATAATTAGCCTTTGCTCTTAAGTGAAACTGGGTGTGATTATGATTGTGATTATAATGATTATGCAATCTGACTTCTGTTCACCACCTCACCAACTGCGTCGCTAAATTCTTTCATCTACAGAATGTGCGCACACGTGGGTAAAAGTTTACGTACGTGTACACTTTCTCCCTTCAAATATATCTTGAAAAGTCACATACTTGGCTCAATAAGCTGCGTATGCATCTTTCGGGACCCGATTTGTGCAAATTGTAGCTGTCCTGTGAAAAACACGTATGTCCATTTTTTTTCATTTTTCATAGTTTTACATGAATGGTGTTTCTGCGAAACAGACATCACATTAAAGTGACAAATTTTAAAATAAATTCAAAATTAGACACACGTGTTTTTCACAGCAACGGAAAAAAGACGAACATTGATGGACATTGATCAGACATGATTGAAAATTTGCTGAATAACTACTTATACTGTAAAAAACACAGCTTGTAGTTTTTGGGGCTGAAACAGTAATTTAAGTTGGAACAACTTTAAAATATAAATTATTGACATTTATGGCAACGATGTTAGTTAGTGCAACAAAGCAAGTAAGCGGTTAGCTCCAAAACAATTGATGTTTTTAATGTAGTTATGTCTTTTATGTTGATGGACAATTACTTCTGTATTTTTTCTTTGTTGAAAATGCAGAAAAGCCAATTTTCACATTAGCAAAACTTAAAATATATTTTTAAATTCCCAAACTGAAAATGTTCTCAAAGTTTGTTTGAGTTCACTTAAGTTTTTTTTTTGTTTTTTTTTGCAGTCTAATTGTATCAATATTGCTTTTTTGGACCTGCTTATCAATTCATGGAGTCAACCAAACTATGGCAGCTGTGAACTGTAGTTGTCGATGACAAAAAGCTTTCTTGCCTGTGAACTCGTACCCCAGTTGCCATGGTGTCGCCGTGCGTAACTGCCCCAGTTTTCCAAGGCAAAAATAATGAGCAGCGTCTCTCAGAGACCTGCCAACTTGTTCTCGTGTCCCAAGATACAACCTGACCTGGCAATGCCACCCGGTGAGACCCACTTTGCCCCGGGGGCCAGGCGCTGTTTGTTTGCCCTGCCCAGAAGATGACACTTTGTTACGGAAAAGGAGAGGTCATGTCGGCGCCCCTGACCTGAACCTCTCACCCTTCATTTTGCTTCATGCCACGGTGTTGGGGGTGTGATGACGGCATGACATGCGTTTTATCGAAGCATAGACGCACACACTCCAAACCAGTTTAGACGGACTCTTTTTCTTGCCACGAACAACACATTTGATTGAAAGTTAATCCCATCGATTGCTGTAATTTCCCAAATCTGCATTAGAATTGATCACAAAGATTCCATATTAGCTTATTTCATTGTTCCTGGTTGGCTCACCACAGCGTGCGTCTTCACAGTGCTTTTCAGCTACCTTGAAGTTGATCAAAAGGTTTGCCAGATTAACTGGAAGAATCCTGCAAACTCAAAGAGAATTCTTAATTTACTAACAATACAATGTATCAATGAGAACCATCAGACAAGTTTCCAGAAATCCAGCTATGAATAATTTGACTGGAATTTGAATATGTATCTATAACTCAAGAACACGATGATCTAAGACTAAAGACATTAAGGTATATCATAAATAACTACTCTGTCAGGCTACTATCAGCCGAGTTGTTGTGGCCCTGTCAAAACTGGGATGGGCCATGTATGTTAATTATTAATTATATTAATATATGTTAAAAATCTGTGATTATTACATATAATAGTGTGAATATACTGTATTATTTCAGCCTTTAAGGAAACATGACTTTCATTTATATAGACCTAAATTAATACATCTACATTCATGGCTATGACTGTGAACTATCCTCCTTAAAATCAAGACATTGCAATGTTGCATATTCATATAAATGCAACAAAATTACTGAAACATTGCTTCGAAGAATAAATTGATCGAAAACAAATGATTCAAACTATCACTACTACAGCAGTTGCGACACAGTGTCATGGTGTTTTGGTCCGTGTTATGTCCTACATTTTCTACTTCTATGATAATTAAAGTTCTGGTTAGCACACAGTTGTAGTCCGTGCATGATTGCACATAACAATCTGGCGATTTAGCTTCACTTTGTGTCACAGCCCTTGTTACTTGGCGCCAATCCCGCTGCAGCTGATGGCAAATTGACTAGCTAACGCTAGCAACATGAGGCTAACCACCAAAGCACTTGCCAGTCACGGTTTTTCCATGACTGGATCGCCCTTGCATCAACACAACATCCTGTTTTGGCGAGGCTGTTTCTGTGATAAAAAAGTTTTTTGATCCGAATCTGAAGATGCCCTTATTGGCCATTTGGCAGCCAAAATTTTTCAGACTTAGAAATTTGTACTGACTCAGCGTCTGTAGTTAGGTGGTGGTCCAAGACAGCTGCATACTGGCTCCGGGCCACTGGCTTACTGGGCCACTGTTAATGTTGAATCTGATTAATCACATCTTGAAGCAATTGGGGCTAAATTGAGTCCACTACTTAGCACTATTGAAATTCAGCCCAAGCTAGTTTGTGGCCTGAGGAAGAAGAACATGTTATGAGTTCTGGGTGTTGTCTGACGTATTATTTCGCGTAGTTTAAAGTGAGCAGATATGCTTCATGATTGTTAAGAAGTCTGTCAATCGTGTGGTATGGATTGTAATGGAATCACATTGTGAAGCAGTCGATTTATTCGACTACATCCAGCGGAGGTGCTGTTAATTTGAATCTCAACTATATGCTCAAAAGAAGCATCGCATCAATTCTGGAAAGATCTCTTTAGCACTGCTTGTCTGGGCAATCCGACACCAATATTGAAAGAAGTGTTAGAGTGTACTTATATATTCTCTCATTCCTTTAAAAATGTAGAATACATATAAAATATTTTCCAACTCTTGATCCAACTTTGAGATGTGTTTTGAAAAAAGCTCCTTTGTTTATTTACAGAGATGTCATTGCTTGTTTATTTCATTTCATTGGCATTAAAGCGAAAGTCAATCCAAACATATATATTTTTAAGAATATGTTCTATGCAGGCCCACTAGTTCAAACACAGCATTCTGATTAACAACCAATCATAGCGCAGCTTCAGAAAACAGGTGAGCTGTGATTGGTCGTTATCTGAGCATTGGGGGTCTGTGATGTCCTTTCAGTCGACAGAAATTACAAAATGGCCACCCCTTAAAATGGCTAAAAACATGTAGATTTGGCAGCTTAACTCATATTTCATATTAATCATATTGCCTTGTTTCAACTAGTGGGTCTGCATGGATCATATTCTGAGAATATGTTTGGGTTGACTTCCCCTTTAAGTGTGCTGTAATGTAACATTAAAGTTTTTGTTCTTTCAGTTTTCACTTTGTCTCTTTAATTTTTCTGATGTGATAATTGTTCTCCTTTATCCCCTGTGGCCTCTTTACTCGCCAACTTCAGCCCTCTAATAGGCATCAGGAGCCTAGGACGGCAAAGATCCACCTTATTAAGGCCACTTACTTTCATGTCGCTCGGCGATAAAATCTCATCTCCACGCAAGATTTGACCTCGCAATTTGTCTCGTGTGCAACCGTTTTGTGCGGAGCTCCTGGGGGCCATTTTAAGTATCCAGTCACTTTAGCCAGAATGAGGAACAATGATAATGACCATTGCCCTTCCTGTGTCTGTTACACCACATTGCATAATTTCCGAGGTTTAGAATTGATTATCTTTCTGGAAATATGTATTTTAGTAATAACGTCTTCAGAGGGAAGGGCTGAAAATACAAATTTACACTTGGGCCCACACACACGCATCACATTGTGATTATGGCGCTCAAAGGGAAGTCTTATTAATCTTCTACAGTTTTTCCTCCTCATCTGGAGGCAGCTCATGAACAATTCAGCCGCTGCCCGCTAATAGTGTTTCACAAGGCTCTGTGGGATATCTTTTATACATCACTGAGGGCAATTATCAACTTAACCAAGGAGGCAGTGTCGCCAGCTCAGCCCTGCCCGTCTCTCTCTCTCTCTCTCTCTCTCTCTCTCTCTCTCGCTCTGCCTTGGCATGCCTTTTATTACAGCAATGTGGATGCCAAGCTAGTTTATAAATTTAAAATGTAAGCTTAAAATACATAAAATACTTGGTGTGTTTTGCTATAAGACTGTAAACTAAAGCTGGCCAATCTTCATTTTAAGGTAGTAAATGCCAACTCACATTTTATGAACAAAAGGTTGAACTTAATGATTTACTGTACTTCAAGTACAGTAAATTTGTAAATAATTGGTGTTTGTAATTGAAGCTAAAAAGAATATAAACATGAAAGCTGAGAAATATACGGGGGAAAAAACTAGATCAGTGACAACGATTTTGTCAACAAACAGAGCAACAATATGCAGTTTCTGCTAGTTCCCATGGCCACTGGCCACAAAAATATTAAATGACTTGGCACAAGAGGGCACCACAGTCCCGCTTACCCCCCAGGGATGGCACCTCACCACGCCCAAACTGCCCTGCCCTGATGTTGCTCCCTTTTCTTTTATCCAAAGCCGTGGTTGTTGGAGGGAGCTGCCGAGCACAGCCGGTGGCATTAGTCGGCTTAAGCCTCCATGCTAATGCTAATATAGGGTTGGGACAGACAATATGAGCCATATGACCACTGTCGGACACACGGTTGAGAAAGTGGATGAGGGCCACCCGTGCCGAGCTGATCCCGGATGGATTAGTGAGCGACATGACAGAGTTGACGGGAGAAAGTTGAAAACATTTTTACCGCTACCCCTCTAATTAGATCAAGAAATGTGTTCTTCAGTTGCGCGTATTGGGAGCTGGAGTCTATTCCAGCTGATTACACCCTGGACAGGTTGCCCATTAAAGGCATACAGTATAGCCTACAAAGTTATTATTCCTGTCCTGTATGTGGCGGTAGAATGGAGGAAATCTGCTGTTTATAGCAATTGTTTGGAAAATGAGTTTTTACAGTATATATACTGTAATTCCCTCACATGTGGGGAAAGGAGAGTCGCAGTCGCCCATACACTTTTCAGCTGTTTATTGAACGGCAGGAGAATACTAAAACACAGAAACACAATGAACGCTTCGAACTGGTCAGTCCGCCTCAGAGTATTCCGGGGGTTGCCACGAGATCGACGGACGTCACCAGAGGTAGGCTTAGAAAAACAAAAGCAAAAATTCTGCTGATGGCCAAAGCTTATTTACACATTGACTATTCATGTGAAATTCAACTGCCAATATCGTGAAAAAATGGTATCTTGCACATTTCCAACCTAAATTATCTTGCAAACCCTCAAAGGACCTCAAAGATAATAAAACATAAAAATAGACATGGCCAGGGGATCTTTCATAAATCATTGCACAATTGCAGAGCTGTGATATATTGTCATCCCAATTTTACAACAGAGCTCCTCAGTATTTCTCATTTCATCTTGCATTGAAGGATTAAGTCTTTTTGTAATGCTTTTCTGAAGTAAGCATGTTTATTTATGCAGTCAGAGATGTCATCCAGACTTAGGAAGTGTTTCATTGTCGTGATAGTTGGAAAGAGACGGTGGATAACTGAGTGTTCATTCTGTCCACTGATGCTTACAGCGGTGTAGCTCTAGTACTAGGTTTATTTTGGTAGGTTTCTACTTCCTGTTTATGTTCCCATTCCCAGTACTCATTTATGCAACATTTTGTAAACAATGGACTCTGATTTGGATCATATGTGACTATAGTCCAACATTTCGGCTCATCTGTTTGTGCTGTTTGACAAAAACGAGCTGGGAGGATGTGGACTGCTGCCTTAGCTTTTTGTACTTGTGATCAAAAGGTAGGATGTTGTTTTAATGTGCGTGTGCGTGTGTGTGTTTTTTTAACGTATGTGTCATTTGTGGTTGCTCTCATGTACTGTTTTGTGACTGTGTAACTATTGACTTGATGTATGATTTTGTGAATAGCTGAATTTGTGAATAGCGAACTGTGTATGCTCAAAATGTATTACTTTAAAAGTAAAAGTGTGTTTGAAGATTGTTGCATTGTTCTTAAGGGAAACTTTACTTCTGCTCATCACCTTTTTTTAAATAATAATGAAAAAAAATGTCACTGAAAACATCACAATCTGAAAAGTTATACTGGAAGCAGTTTGGACTCTGCAACAAATTATTCAAAATCGAGGGTCAAGAAATTTCAATTCCCATATAGATCAATTCGATTTTAAATTTGGTTTTGAAATTGTTCCAGGGTGCAAATTGTTTCCATGATAAAACAGGTAACACTGAAGTCATGTGAACATCCCTGAAAAGCAGACAGCAGATCTCAGTCAACTTGAGTCATTGCCCTATGACTTGTTTCCATCTCACTGTTTTCCAACTTTTATATCACTTCCTCAATCAATCTTTCTTCATGCCAGCAGTTCCTTACGTATGCTGCTGTTCTCCAGTTCCACGGCCTAATGATCCTCCTCTGGCACGAGAGCCAACAGCTGGCCGCACTAACCTGAGGCGCTGTCTCTTGGCCTCGGAGGCCAGCGAGGCCTTTGTGCTCGGTTCCCACAGCAGCAGGGAAACCTCTGTTTAGGAACAACAGCCATCACACCGGGGCTTATATTTATAACCGCGCTAGCATGACTGCTGTTGACCCTCGCGGTAATCACCAGTGTGAATTGAGCCCGAGCGAGGCAGAAAATTTGGCCCGCTCCAGATGGGCACCGGCCAGATTGGCCCGGCGAGCTCTTCGTTGAAATCATAGACGGGCTTTTGTCCATGCCAACACTAAACTGACAGAGCAGTTGTTCTGATCCGGTGTGGGGAATACAAAAAAAATACATACATGGGAACATGATGATAATGTTTCATCTTAATCATTTGAAAGGTCAGTTTAGCTTGGAAGCCCTTTGTGCACTCGTTTGCCAATGAAAGGTTTCAAATTGCTGGATTAATGTCACGGAGTGCGTGCGTCGCTGTGATTTTGTTTTCGACTGATAAATTTAAATGACAAAGATTAGACGGCTTTGTGCCGCTCAGCTGTTTTTTTATGACAACATTGACAACTGTGTCTCTCCATTGTTTTGGCGCAACAGTCTGTCCATTCCTTTCCAAATCTATAGAACATAGTGACATTTGGCTCCTCCCACAATTTTACACGCATGATTTTTTTTTTTTTTTTTTGGCGGGGAACAGTTTTCATGCTGGTTTCCCTTGTGCCCTTGGCACAATACTCCCATTTCTCTGGGCTTAGAGAAACCAGCGCCATCTACGTCAATGGTGGCAGCATGTACCACGACACCATATTGTATTGTCCTCCAAAATTGAAGTGTAAATACAGTCTTGTAATGTTAATGTGGTAAAAACAGGAAATGCGACAGAACAGGAAAACATGAAATTGTCTTGGTTACTTTTGAATGACTTAAATCAGTTTTTTTGAAGAAAAAAAAATGACACATACATACAGTGCGTCCTCAGTTTATGATGGATATGGTTTCACAAGATTGACATACTAGCCATCACATCCGCTAACCAGAAGCTTCGTTAACCCGTTAAGGCCGAGAGCGCATAACCACGTTTCTACCACTAAAGCCGGGAGCGCTGTTGCATGTTTCTACCCTTAAAGCCGGGAGAGCGTATACGTCATTTTCTATTCTATTTCTAATCCATTTCCCCTACTAGTTCTCTGGAACAATCTGCAGATGTGTAAATATGATATTTCAAGTTTCTTTTTTCAAATGAAATACATTCGATGCTTGCACATAACCCTCGATAAACTTGTGGTGGCAAGAAGTCGGGGCACAGCAAGCATCGGTCATACCGCACAGTTGACCACAACAACCCCGCAATGTTGCATTTACAGTCAGTGGGCACATTTAGCAAATGGAACGAGTACAAGCATCCCTTAATCCGATGTGCAGCAAAAGGATACATTCTGCTTTGCCAGCTAAGCCCGCACAGACATGTCCATTTGAGGTTTTTAAGATGTATTCGACTGGTTTTCTGGAGATGCCTTCGAGGACCCATGGGGAGAATTAATGGCAGCGCTGGCAGCACAGTCAAGCCACAAGTAGGTGAAAGGAAAACACAGCCCACAGACTGAAGGTGTCATCCTCAGTGCACCAGGCTACACGCTGGGTTAAGATGGGTGTATATACAGTAATGTGTAACTACTAGTGAGATGACAGTTTATTTTCTAGCAGCATGGGAATAAGCTAAAAAGACTCATTTCAAACACTGCACTCAAAAGCTTATGCTGATGCAAAGTGCAAAGTAGGAGATCATGTATGCTGTTACCATTCAACCCTGGCAACACTGCACTTTTTTTTGGTATTAAATCTAAACAAAGATAAGTGAAATTTTTAACATTTCAGTCATTTTGAAATTTTGGAGGTCTTTATTTACTGTACAAAAATGTATATGGATCTATTTTTCAGTTTTCGTTTAACATTAGAAGACATGTTGATTTCCCTGGGAGCTCCTTTTCTTCAACCGTTACAACAAAGTTGTACATTGGCATATATTTATAATAATCTATTTTTTTTAATCGACATGGTTAAAGACATTTAAACAAAGTTAAGAGTTTAAATTTTTTTAGATTTTGTCGCCTTTTTTTGCAAATGAATATCGGCTCCAAATATCGGTTATCGGCCTCCTTGACTATCGGTATCGGCCCTGAAAAAAACATACCGGTCTATGTCTACTTTTTATACTTACTACAAGTAGAAAACGACAGTTTAAAACCCTTCTCCCAGTCAGTTTTGCATTGACTGCTTTTTTAAAAGGTCTAGAAAGACAAGTGGCTGCGAATCTAATCAACTATGTGGGTGCGCGTGTTGTTAATGACTACAGTCTCGATTTCGAATGAGCCGCATCATTGCCTGTCTGGGAATGACAAAAGCATGCGCACCAAGGCGGGCCAAGGTTGCCTCGTCATTTGTCTGCTGTGTGTGTTGAAATGTGTGTCTATGGCAAGCCTGTAGCTCCCGTGTGTGCGTGTGTGTTGGAGTGAGAGAATGAGATCAGGTTACACTGAGGATAATCCCCCCCAGCCTCAATCACTGGATATTACCCGAGCCATAAGTGATTTTAATTGGCTGTCTCAAATAACACACACTTCTGCTTAACACAAATGCCACCCTGTAATTGGCTGAAGCCCCCATTCCCCCCCACCCCCCTTACCGCCTGTTAAGTTCATGAGACAATAATGGTTTAGGTGACAACGTTAGCGCATATTGGACCTAATCAACGGATCAGACTCATCTCACATTGATTGTCTGGCTCTTTGGTGCTGTTTTTAGGGCCTGTCATGCAAGGGTGCGCTCAGCATGTTTTCAGCATAAAGTCCTCATGTCCATTCTCTAATTTGGGCGAGCCCGAAGATAGCACGCGCTGAGCTCTTTCCTTCCACAACCTCTAATTGAAGACTTAACCATCAGGATAATTCTGGATCTTTTAATCACTGTCGCGATCAAGGAGGGCTTTATAACTTTGGGTTGTCATGCTAGGAGTCCTGCTGTGTCTACTGACCCCAGTTTAGCCAATCATTTGGGGTCCTTGCTAGTTGTTTTTTGGCGCTCTCATGGAACATAATCAGTTCTCCGACGCTGGTTGACTATCAACCTGTAAAGAAATAGTATAGAGGGACTACTTTTTGTTTAGGCTTAAACTGTGACCTTCATAAAACCTTTATAAATTGTACAAGCAATCTTAAGTGACATTTTGGTAGGCGATTCTAAACTGTCATAAGCCTACAAGTAAAAACAGGTCAATCACTGTACAATAAAACTAAAGTAAAACTATTCACCTTTTGAATTGAATATAGAGTGATACCTAACACCATATTAAGATATTTTACACAGTCTATTTTTTTCTGTGGCATTCTTTCATCAAAATACCCCAAGGATCAAGAATTTAGCATGCTTGCTCCCTTGTTTAAGCTGAAATAAGTTCGTTTTAAGAGGATGGTCCGTTTTTGTACAGGATAATCAATTTATCTGTAATCTTCATTTTTGTGCAGCAACCTGTTCACAAGTCGAAGCACTTGCGCATGCTAGCATGGCCTCTAGCACTACACAGGTGCACGGCTTGACCTTGAGAGCACGGCAGAGCTTGTCTTTATGAGGCTCTGAGGCATGGCATTTGTGGCATTTAACCCCTGCATCACTTTTTGACCCCTATTCATCTGCCCCACCCGTTTTTTTCTTAGTACTGTCCCTCTAGCTGCATATTCTGCCCTCCCTACTTCCTTGTTAAAACCCCCTTCTGTCACTGACTTCAGCCCTTTAACCTGCCTGGTAAAGCGTTATGTTGCAGGTGTGTATGTATTTGTGTGTGGGCGCATGCTGGTGTGCGCTGGCATGTGTGTGTGTGTCATGGGCAACCAGACAAGCCACAGAATGTACCCCATCCCCCTTCTCCCTCCCCTGCCAAACACTCCTGTTGCCGGGAAAGGGCAGGGGGATCTTGACAAGGTCAGTGAGCTTTGTAGCTCATAATTACCCAGTCTGCGTCTACAGTAGATATGTCAAAACAGCTGGAGCATGGAAGGCCCACACAATGTATGGTAGTTGATAGAGATGAACCTGAAGTTGGTAAAATGGTGGAAACATTTTTTACTATTTGATTAAAATGGCAAAGAAGAGTGGAAATCAGAGTATTTGGAACAGTGTTTTTAAATGTCAAAATTTCCGACGGTAGACGTGCAACCGATAAATCTCTTCAGGGATGGTGCACCTCATTGGAATTCATTGCCCACATGCAACATATTCCGCATTTTAGCTGTCTAGTAGCGTATATATGGTTCTAATTTGGTAGTGATCTGACAAAATGTGTAACAAGGTTGTCTTTCAAAGTACTCTGCAAATGGTAACCGAACATGGCTGCTTCAAAACAAAATGGCAGACTTCCCTTGTCTTTTTGGAAATGGGCTCTTGAGGCTTTTTTTGTGTCTGTAGTCTTGGTAGGTATGGCGAACAAATGTTGGAGTTACTACAGAGCCAAATTTACACAGAAGACGGACATGGAAAACGGACGGAAAACTACAGTTCTTTTCTGATATGCTTTCGTCTAAAAAGAAATTGGAATTCCGAACCAGATGCTGAACTGAAATGTGAAATTAAATTCACCCACTACACACCCAAACCCAACCAGTTGCCCCGTTGCAATATTTACCGTTACAAACCCATCTACCCAATTACCCGAATTTACTCAATCCACTAACCTAACCTTAACCAACCCTTCCTCCCTAACCTATTCAACCATTACCCAAACCTCAACCCCATCTTTAACAACCATCAACTTTCAACCAGCATACCCATCCATCTCAGCCCCATATGTTTCCTTCTTAAAATCAGTTTTCAGATTATTAAAAAAAATGTTGTGCTTATGTCTTTACTCGTCTATGTACTGTTTTTATGTTCTTATCCAGAAGGGAGTCTTTAATTAAAAGAGGGGGGGAAATCCTAACCCCCTGTTACTTAACTCTATGCCAAGCCATGATAAGCCCTAACCTGAACCCTAAATCCAAAAAAAAGGAAGTTTTCTTTGGGGAGAATTTAAAATACATTAAATTAAGATTCACAGTTTTCCCTTGCTGGTAAAGGTTAAATGTCTCTCCATTGCTACTTCTACTTTCCGTGGTATTTTATCCAAGATGCATATTTGATTATTTGGCACACCTACTCTCGCTGGGTTCCTTTGTAGATTTCTTTTAGAGCAGCTCTCACTCACCTGCGGATGATTAACAAGAGTTACACCTGTGGAAAACACATGGGGCTTCATTAGCATAGTAAATACATATCCCACTGTTCCATTTTTACCATTTCTTCCTTTTCTATGTTGTAGCGTGAAGAAAGAGATGGGAAAGGAGGGGTGGGGGGTTGTCTGTTTGGGGAATGCAAACCTTTCTTACTCCTCCTCCTCTCCCCCAAGGTTGGTTCCCAGGATGCGATCTTTCCCTCCTCCATAGGTCCCTCCCTCTGTAGGTCTTCCAATGCCCCCAATGGACCTCAACTTCCTAGATCACTTTCCCTGGGCACCCGTTCAAGTTCTTAAGCTCCTTCCATTGCAGTCTTCTTCCAAAAACCAAACACTAATGAGGACTTTGAATATAACAGAGGAAGAACCACTGCAATGTTCAAACACTGTGGAACCTCCAGTGCGGAAGCACCCAAAAGTAGTAAGATTTGGAGTTCAACCAATACAAACAAACTGTGGAGTTCAAACCACCATCACGCGAAGTCACCAAATCTTGTGAGACTTCACCACAGTAAGCTTTTAAGTGTGGCAATCAGAGGAGCCGTTTTGATTGATGGCAAATGGAGCCGACTGTGTTCACGCCCACAATGGCATAATTTGCACCGGCCACAGGAAAAGAGCCCATGTTGTTCAAATCTCAGCTATGCCCACCTCCAATAGAAAATTTAGGAGGTATAATATTGACAGTGCCATTGTAGGAATGAAGACGATGATTAAACTAAGAACAGGTCACAATGTCAATATATTCCTCTAGTGGTTCACGCCTGCCTCCCGGTTGAGATTTAGGGCCCTATTTTGGGCACCTGTGCACTTGGCGTAAAAACAGGCGCATCGTCACGTTTGCGCCGAGGCAATGGTCTAGTTCACCGTGTTTGTGAATTTGGTGGCCACGCTATGCCTCACTGGGTATTTCTCCCTCGGCCCCCAGCGCATCTGCAAATCTGGTGAGCAGAGTAGACAGGATTTTAGACTGGCTAAAAGGCGGTCTCTTTTGCAGCGCAGGTATCTAACGCAATTCTGGTGTGTTTAATCAAGGCGTAGGCAGACTGATTTGGCACTCTGCGAACGTGTGTGGTGTATCTCGTGTTATTTCATTCATAACGTGACACCAGTGTGGGACAGTCCCTCTGAATCATTGTAGAAATCAATTCATTGAATGAATTATAATAGTGATCATCTTAAAAATATTTTAATAGCACAGCCGTCACTATTAGGGGGACACACAGATGCACAATTAGAAGGTACACAGTGTGCAGTTTACATGTCAATGTCATGCACGAACTCCGGTGAGTCTAATTTCTGTTTCCGTATGGCCAGCATGCCGTACTCGACTGTGCACGCCGTACGTCCCTGATTTTGCGCTAGACTTGCGCCTGCAACAAAAATAGGGCCCTTAGCGTGTTCAAATCTTTGTGGAGTTTGCTTGTTCTCTCCGTTCTTGCAAGGGTTTCTCCAGTTACTACGGCTTGCTCCCACATTACAACATTTTTAGAGATTTTAACTATGTTACAATGATAAGTTTCCATTCAGGTGATAGATATGAACGCCAGATGTGACATAAACCATTGCCCTTTCCGTTAATCAAAATTGTAACAAATTGACGTTACATTGTTTCCGATGGGAATCATTCCATTTTGATGAGTATTAAGCTTAAAGTTTGTGAGTTGGAGAAACAGAAACACAACAGCAACTTTCTTAAACCGTCACCTTTCATGTAAGGATTGAATGAGGACACAAAACTCAATTTTCCCCTTTACTCACACTTCTGACAACATATAGCACAAAACCTTCAGCATGCTGATATAAAAAAAAAACAGCTAGGCGGAACAACGATGTGTAATACACACTCTGCCGACTTTGTGTGTGTGATTTCACGAGATGCAAGTTTTCCCCTTTTCAAAGGGAATACCAGAATCGGATATATCGGGATAAATCAAGACAAAGCTACGACACGACTCCTGTATCCAGTGTGCCACATCCCTGCCTCCAATTTCTGATCTGTACTTGCAAATAGAATAAAATACATATGGGCTATGTTTAATCATAATTTGACAGAGTTTCAACTGACAAGCCTTATTAAAGAAATCCTTTGAGTTGCAGAACATTGATTTCTTTGGTGAATATTAATGTAAATGTAAATTACCTCTCATACAGTGTCGGGTGACGCGTATGTTAAATAAAATAATGATTTTCCTAGACCACTTTTGTTATGACGTATGTATTTCTGTGTTCAAAAAGACATGAATTTAACAAAGAAAAAATGTCACGTACAGTAAGTCTTTAGTTTTCTTCCTCACAATTGTGTTCTTCTCCATTCTGTGTTGGTGGGTCTAAAAATGAAGGAACTCATTCAACTTTGTACATGAACTCTCTCCTCATACAGCTTTTTTGTGTTTTTATGTGCCCACATGTAAACTTTGAGATCGCCGACCTGAACCTTTATTAGACATTGAAACGTGCAAGCTTTGCACACTGTTACCTTGTTCCAGTGTCATTATTGTCCTCGGCTCCTAGTCAGGGGCAAACCGACTGCAGTTATATTTGGCTTGTTCAACCGGTAAAAGTAACACAGCTCTCGGTCCAGTGACCGACAGTGGTGAAACACAGACACATGAACTGGATGTGCTTGCTTCTTCAACTTGGGGCTGCAGTCCATCCCATTTCAGCAGCAAACAGTTTTCTATGGCACTTGTAACTGGGCGCATCTGCTCCACCCTCTGCTACTTGATTTCTCTTACGGGTCAACACTCCCCCCCTATCCCAACCACAAGAGTCCACGACACACCCACCGGTAACGGTACACTCTAAAAACAGTTGGGCTAAAAATAACACAATTTTGGATAAAAGAATGGACCAATCCACTAATTGGGTCAATTTGATCCACCTTTTTGCGTGGATTTGTACAAAACTACCAATTTTGGGCGTTGGTTTCTGCAAAAACCACCCAGAAAGGTTGGTCAAATTGACCCAAGTAGTGTATCGGTCCATTTTTGACCCAAATTGTGTTCTTTTTAACCCAACTGTTTCTAGAGTATGCAATCCGCCTCTCATTTGTCGCACAAAACATCAGTCAAATTAAACACACGGTGATAAAACCGTGAAAACCAATTAAAGCTGGACATTTTCATGAATATATAAAATCCTCCCAGTTGCCTGGATAGGGTTTGAAAAAGTGGAAATGTGCAGGCAAAAGAGGACATTTGTTCTACCCTACATTAGTATTACCTTTAAACGGACCATTCACATTCCGGATAGCTAAGGCTTTGCAGTAAATTTCAAGGCGGTTTATTTTAAAGTTATGTTATCCTATGCTGGGATCATATATCATGCTTGTCACAACTACAGCAAGCATCAAAGCTTTCAATTTCCATCCGCAAGTTTATGTGCTGTTGTTGTAGAGCGTGTTGAAGTAAATACCGCCTCTTCACTGATTGTAGTGCACAGCAAACACCGCAGCTCTTCTGGGGATACAGTGCCTAAGGCTTCATCCTGTTTTGGCAGCTCTTCTGGCACTCGGCCTTCTGGGGAAAGAGGCCGGGGGACAGGTGGGGACCGACTGGCCCATGCCAGCTGACCTGTCAGCTTCAGACCCTTGCGTGTTTTAAATAAAAGAAGGGGAGGGGGACTCTGAGGGGGAGAGATGGTGCTCGGTTCGGTTATGCATGCAGTGTGTGTGTGTGCGTGCATGGTTGTATGTGTGGAATAAAGAGTAAACGCAGAGTAAAGTAGATGGAAGACCGCGGGGGGGGGGTGACGAAACAGAGTGGTACAGCTGATGGAGATGGGATGTGACACTTCTCCCCGGGATTGTGTGATTAATTGGGATCAGGTCACCTCTCGATATCTGGACAGTAATGTTATGCAGTCTCATATGGCTATTTACCTCTTATGGACTTACATCGAGTCAAAGGTACAAACTATGAGTCTTCCCCTTCAATGGGACCAGATGATCAAGCAGCATGTCTACAAGGAGTTTCTGTGACGTTTGAAGAAGAGACAGAGTTGTAGCAGGACATTCCATGGATGCTTCATCATGAGAACGTGCCTGCTCACACTGCCTAAACACTTTTTCGTCCGTCACAAACCACATCCATCATTGACGGTCCGTCAATCCGTCACTGGCGGACGCCCGTTTTGCTGACATTTTTTTTGTCGGAGGGAAGGGGGATTTGATGGACCGACGGGTTTCTGACGTACTTAACTGATGGACTGATGGACTGATGGACTGACGATTGCAATGCGGTTCGTCACGAAAAATGACAGACTGACGAATGACGGACCAGCAAAATTTAGTAAAATGCCCACCTCTGTAAATAAGGACTGGGCTGTCAAGGGGAAAAACAATTTGGGGTACCGTGTATGTATCACATTTGAATATTTTTAAATGCTTCTATGGCTACAGAATAACATATGCTGCTAATAAAGCGTTTTGTGATAGTGACAATTTTTTGACATAATTTGCTACGCGAGGAAATTGTTGTGGAACAAGCCCGAGCATTCAGAGGAACAAGCACGAACCGTACAGTGTTCGACTTTGGAGGCTCTGCTGTACTGACATTATTTTTAGTTGTGCTTCTCGTCCAAGTTGTAAATGTAGTAGTGGAGCTTGTTGCTCTCCGTGTCGTATTCAGGTACAACTTTTTTTTTCCCGCCCCTGTTTTCCTTTTACACATTTTCCTTGTGCTGGAACAAATATATGTGCTTGACAAGAGCCACGACTAAGAAAGTGGTTGTCGAAGCTGAAGTTCCTGTGTTACCTTTTGCAAACTCTCTCTCAAAGCCCCCCTGTTTCAGAGGAGGGGATATAAGATGGCAACCCAGCGGAAGGCGCAGATACTAAGAAGACACGCGGCGCTGAATAATTTATAGCGCAGCAAAATACAGACAGCCACTTGAAGTCCTGAGTAAGTAGAAGATATAGACAGTGGTGACATATCAAGCCACAATAAAGACACAGTGGAGAAAGCAGTGGAAGAGGGTGGGGTGGGCGCAAGGGGGAAGGGATGTGGGGGTGCATTCTGTGAATTTCTCGAGTTAAGTTTGTTTTGGTTCGCCTGCACTCACTTGCCTGTTTGTTTCAAAGTTGCTCACTGCTCTTCCTTGTTTGTCGAGTCCTCTCGCGCTGTCACACCAGGGAGAGTACCCAGGTGAGCACAACGAATAGAGAAGCCCGTGGCCCCCTTTTCATTTCCTCAGATTAACTATTCTCTCTGTATACCCTGACGAATTTGACGCCGGAGTAACCGAGGGAGACACTTCCAATCCCCATCCGGTGACAGCATGATGAAGGCTGCTCGACTGGCCTTGTGTCTGGCTGGTGGGCTGCCAGGTAGCTAGCTAGCTTGTAATCTAGGTGGCTGTGACATTTAAGACCCACGGCCCCCTTCGGCAATCGCCGAGACAGACGGCTGCTTGAGCTTCAGCCCCCGTAGTCTCTCCCCATTAAACCTCAACGGCAGGTCACGACGGACTCGCCGTCGTCACGCCGCCCCATCACATCCCAGCCACTTTCATCCCCTCGCTCGTGCTTCACAAGTGACATCTGTCATCGTTTTAGAAGCTATGGAAGTGGCGCATCCCTGCCATGAGCTCCTTTGATGGTGATTCGGCCCCAGGCGTTTGTCATACATAACTTAGGTGGAGAACAATGTGAAATCAGACTGGAAGATTTCTTATAAAAGTCTTAAGTACGCTACGGGCGGGTAGAAATCAAAATGGCTCTAACCGCTGGAGGGAGCGAATCAAAGTGCAGCAAGGAGATGACTAGAAGAATCCTAAGTTGCTCGTATCACAGTCTTGTCACTTTGCTTCTTGTTCACCTAGTTAGCGTGGCAGGCAGCCACCGCCGGTGACTTAGCCTGCTAGCATAAGTGGAACCACACTTCAGGTTTAAATTTCCCCGCCATGAGCGCCGCTGCGAATTGTCAAAATACACAAGTAATTGAGGTCCACCCAAAAAAGTTTTGTAACTTCCTTTGGATGCCATAGGATGATGGCAAAATACTTTTTAAAAAATATTACACCAGGCTATGACAAGATAACGCCAAAGCAATATTTTTTAACAAAGCATCTGAATGCTGTAAAATACAAATAAAGAAAAGAGTAGTAGTCAAAGAAATAAAAGAAGAAGGTATTTTCCTTGTCATTTTTATTGTGATGAATATCTTGGGGCAAATGTTATAACGCTTTGCACAAACAATGGCCTGCGGGCCACATTCGGGCCATCCACAGTCTCCAACCGACCCGCACCGTCTCTATGAAGTCAAAAGTAAAAGGACATGAAAAGTCGAAAAAAAAATGTACACGATGCAGTGCTTTTATTGTGAAAGTGTTGCCGTAGTGCACGTGTGTGGACGGCAGAAGCTAAACTACAGTCCAATTTGTGTCTGAAATGCTACTAATTCAGTGACTATTTTTGCCAAAAACAACTAGTGACAATGACGTTTCTGTGGTCCTCATGTTAATCGCCCACCCGTGCGTTCTACAAACCCTTAATAATTATCTGCTTTTGTATTTCCTGAAGATAGTCATTCGACAGTTGTACAATTTTGTTTTGTCACAAAGTAGTGCATTAGTTTTTTGAATAATCACTTTAATCAGACTACTACTTTAGATATTGTTAATGCACTAGTTACTCAGCGTAGCCGCCATTATTTAGTCACACGTTACTTAGTAACGTATTACCGGCATCAACGGTGGACGAGAATACCGACTCTTATTCACAGTATACACATTGGCAGATGTGTGATTCATATTAGATTTGTACGCAAAATGGAAGCGGCCTGATTCAGATCAGAATATATCAGAAGTTGACTTGTTTTCCTTGTTGCGGCCATTACCCATTTCATTTTGTTAGCTAATTTTTGTAGCATCAATCTAACATATTTGCCTTTTGGACAACTTTGTGACAAGGGCTTGGAGCATATTTCCGCAGCCATCTGCAGGCAACAATGTTATTAAGGACAACAGAATAGCTGCATGCAAACAAGATTCCTGAGGTACTGGTTGCAGTCAGTCATACCGCAAGTCTTCTGTTAAGTGTGTTCAGCTGTGTTTTCGGAATGCCGATTGCAGCTTGTGTTTGCGTGTGACAAGAAACGAACTTCGATTACATCTGTGTCCGCATTTATGCAGCCAAAACATACGTGTCGTCTATTCCTGCCTTTTCTCAGCTACTTTGTCTTTGTCGTTTGCCTCCTCGGCTGTCCCTCGTTGGGGTCAACCCAAAGTTCAGCCATCCCTCCTTCTCACCTCGCCGTGACTGACAGGCGTGTCTTCCAGATGGCTGCCAGATTGCCAGTTTCTTGTCAGTTCACATTAAGCAGCGTTTGATTAATGCAACATTTAAAGGCCATTTAAGTGTTCCCCCTCGCAAGTATGTGTGTGTCCAATTAGAGTCGTCGGGCCAGAGCTAATAATGATTTGTTTTGTTTGTATTTTTTTTTTTCTCATTGTACATTGTTTTATTTTACATGTATTTATGTCAGAGCAAAAGTAATTAGTTATTTTTCAGGCTTTGATAGGGGTTATTGTTTAAACTTGCTAGCCCCTCACATGTGCATGCTTCGATTTGTTTAGTGTTGCCATTAATGCTCACATATGGCCAGCATCAGGGTGACATTGTGTGAGAAAAAGAACAAAGCAAAAAGCCATCGCAAGTCAACATGCATAACACAGCAGCTGCAGAGTTGTGAAAGTCTTCTGGTTGTGAGAAAAAAAAAAAAAAAAAGTCAGTGAGAGAACCAAAAGCTTGGCCGACAACAGACACGGTGCCCCTGGGCTGACAACACACCTGCTACCTTGTTAGGACACAGCAGCCTGCAGGTAGCACCAGGGAACAAAAAAACGATCACACACCCCGTTCAAAGTGACATTATTTTTTGACGGATCCAATTTATTACAGATACAAAAATACATCGGCAATGAGATCTTAATTGTCCAATTTATCAAAATCATCAGTGAAGCGCCATCTATTTGTGGTGAGCTAATCATAAATTCATTAAAATCACTTAAACTCAACCGACCCTCGGATATTCACTATATTATATTCACTATATACAATCTTTTCAGCTCTATTTTTCTAATACTCAAGAATACCAGAAGATGGTACCAAAGACATGGCTAATGGGAAAGTTGTAATTGGTATCAAGGAAGTATTTTGAGGTAACATACTACTAACTACTATTACTAATAATAATGATATTTCATTTGTAATACACTTAACATTTCAAAGAAAGAACGTTTTAAAAAGAATATGTAAGGGATATAAAAGAATAAGACATGTTTATGTTTGGGAAGTTTAGCCGAAGTTGTTTGTGATATGGAGAGGCTTTGAATGTACACTTCTAGTACTTTTTTCCAAAATAAAACAATCCTTAAGACATTTACTGCATTTTTATGTGAAATGGTGTAAGATGCCGAGCTGAGCATTCCACCTATGTGACAGACCGGTCCGTCTATCCACCTATAACAGATGCCCATTTTGTAGGCGATAGACGAAAGACGGGAATCTTAAAAAATCAAATGGAGTAAGCATGGTCGGAAGCCCTTTTTTTTCCCCTCTATGTCATCTTCTATCGTCTATTTCCGCGGTGAGTCTTCAGTGGGCGCGGCGATTACTATAGGCGATTACTTTTTGGTCCGGCTGGACAAAAAAGGAGATAGACGGACGGCGGAAGGATAGCTCGGCTGCAAACGGAAGGTGATAAATGGACAGCAAAATTTTAGTAAAATGCCCAGCTCTGATGTTCATCTTTTAATGTCTAACACAAAAATATTCAGTCGAAAGAAAGAAAAACAAAGACATGGTCTCACTGTTCAAATACTTTTGGAAGGCAGTGTATTAGTGCCCTCGTACCAGTGGACTGTATCTCTCTCTCTTTCACTGGTTCCAGTATTGATTATCTTTACCCCTTGTGAGTGACTCCCCGAAATTAGGGGGCAGAGGCAAACACCCTTATAATAGCCCTTAGGTGAGGCACTTTGCCGCATTGATTCCCCTTTGCAAAACAAATTAGTGGTGGGCCTCTCACATGTAGCTACTCGATACCTCAGTGTTGCCACCATGAATCATATTGTAAGAATTCAACCGCAGTCATGCCAAAATTAATTTTATATTGGGCACTCATAAGACTGACTTGTAATACCCTATCAAGTTCCTGCAGCCGAAAGAAAATAAAGACACGTCCTTGCACGGGGTGTATGAATGGAAATGTCACATTCCCAGGTATTATCTCATCACGTCCGTCGTTGGTACACTTCAAACGCTGCTGAAAGTGACACCGTGATGGCGCGCGCCACAACTTTCATTTGTGGAGCACGAGAGTGGGGACCTCCATCAGTCATAAATAACCTGAAAGGGATGGACGACAGAATCGAGGAAGAAATTAGAAGAAGAGGGGGTTAGGGGGTTGGATTCATGTTTTATGATGGTATTATGCTTTTTATTAAAATAGAACCACTGCTTTTCAGTGGCTGAATTGATCATCACAATGCATCTCAGAGAGCTGAAGTGAAAATGTGGCCACGACAACCCTCACTTGTCGTCACCAGTATTGCACCGTGCACCTCTGCAGTGATGATGTTGTTGATTCAATGTTCTTTTTTTTTTTCAGATATGTCAAATGTGAAATATAGATACACTGAAAAACATGATGTGCATCATTTACTCAATTCTATTTTGTCAAGTGATTGCACGAAATGAAATCATCTGAATCCAGATAGATTTTTTTAAGCAGACTATACATTTACTTTAAAAATGTATCTGGGTACAGGTGATTTTATTTTGTGCAACTATGTGACAAAATAAAATTGAAATTTTAAAATTTAGCCATCATTTTTTAATAATTAGGTAAACCTAATTACAGCCACCTACAGGTGCTGTCCTTGATTCTGTGAGTGGACATTTTTATTTGAGGCGTGGCATTTATTTATTCTTTTCAACTGAAGTTTGCACACTGAGATGAATTGCAGCTTCGTGTCTATTAATGTACGCAGAAAAAACGTGTTGAATTTAATCAATTTTATTTCGTCAAGTGGTTGCACACAAAAAAAAAAACACGTCTGGATCCAGATACATTTTTTTAAGTAGATGTATTGTCTACTTAAAAACTTATTTGGGTACAGATGATTTTAGTTTGTGCAACCACATGACGAAATGAAATTGAGTAAATTCAACAAAAACTTGTTTATAGTGTACACTAAAAAAATGGTGCGTTGAATTTACAAAATTTCGTCATGTGGTTGCACAAAATAAAATCATCTGTACCCAAATAAGTTTTTAAGTAGACAATACATCTACTAAGAGGTTGCACACACACACATACAAAATCTGGATCCAATAATCTACTTAAAAACGTATTTGGATGTAGATGTGTTTGTTTCGTACAACCACTTGACAAACTAAAATTGAGCCAATTCAAGAAAAACTTTTTTCAATGTAGGTCACATATGGCGGGTGCTCTGATGTCATCCATACATCAGCTCGCCGGCGACATGACATCTTTCGCTCTAATTACCAACATTGTGTTTGATCCACTCCTATACTGGCACATGCCTTTATGTGAGCAGCATTGTTGCAGGTGCCCCGTTGTCCTCTTTGCTGCGAACACTTGTACACTGATTGTTTCATGTTTCCAGGGCCAGGGCAACCCTCCGCCTACGGTGCTTTTGAACCCGCAGCCTTTTGTGTCCTCCACTGGCGCTTTTGTTCTACATGAAACAGACTATGTATGGTCAGCAGCAGCGAGATCCTGTAGCAGCAAGTGTCAGTTCCGCCACGGGCTCACACGGACACATTTTGAAGATGAAGGCGGCCGTGCACAAACATCCCGCGGGTCAGGTGACACGCTTCTACACACACACACACACACACACACACCCACACGTTGTTTTTATGTGAGCACAGCATCCTGCAAGATCAATCCCAATTACAAGCGAGACATTAAAGTTTCATCTGACTGCAACACTAGTGTTTGCTCTCCCTTTCTCTCGCTCTCTCTCACAAGGATTCGCTTTTATTTAGAGAGGAATGGAAAGTGAGAAGGGGCTTTCTTAATATATGATGCAGTTGACCTGTTTGTAATGTTATTCAGATGTGAATTAGCTGGATTTTACAGAGTCCCTCAACCAAAGCAACACCAAATGAGTACAAGGTAGACTGACTTAATTTGTACACAATATGCAACAGAATAGGAAAGAATGTTCAGCACCAAATCAAGTACACGTTCCAACAAATTTCCATCTACAAACTCCCTTTCCATCATGCTTGCTCAACCTCAGACTGAGTTATTTTATTTTATTTTAGTTTTACTTAGCCGTACAGTCAAGGGGATGCATGTTGAAGTCATGGGTCTCACATCGTGTTCACTTTCCTATTACCCAGGGCTTTAGTACCAACTTGTGGCAACTTGGCATATGTGAACTGATGATGTAGGCTCCGCAGAAAAAAATGTAAATAGTCGAATTAGTGAACGGTGAATCACTAACATGCTAAAGTACACCGTACCTTCTTCGCAACCTGAGGACGGCCTTTAGCACAACTGCTTTTAGCACAACGGAATTCTCGTGCCACACTTAACTCAACCCTGCGAAACGTGTTTGCTGACCCAAAAATCAGTTTCCCGAAAGCCGACGCCCACGCAGTCAGGCAGCCTGCGATTGTTTCTCCCTTTCTTCTAGATTTGCCCGAATGTTCGTCGTACTTGTTCCATCGGTACTCGAACCAAAGCCAGCGCCAGTCGTCTTTTGTGTTTGAGCATGTTCAAAACAGAGAGAGGAAACGAGGGCAAGCATATTTCCTCGCCTCAAACACACTTTGTGGAACATCCCGATCAGCATCCAAACACGGAGGCCTTTCTGAAATGCCCTGTGACTGATGTTTCCCAAAAGTGGCAACACGTGTCCCTCTTACCCGACGACTGCAGCCTTCTCGTCGACAGATGTTGTCGCTTGATGTAGCCGTCGCGTGGCACGGTGCCACTTAATAAAATATCACTTGCGGCTTTGACAGGGGGAGGCCTTAATTGAGTCCCTTGTCAGTTTTATCAAACTGCGTGTTATTGGCGTTTGAAACTGCCCCCCACACCCCACCCACTCCTCTTCTCCCTTCTCTTAAAGAATAGGATAGCAGCCAAAAGAGAAGGGAGGTGGCGTTGAATAAAAGAAAGACGAGAAAGAACACGAAAGGGAGAATGCTGCTTCGAAAGAGCCGTCAGAGTCCATGTTGTCATTGGATTCATAATTCAGCGTCATGATTTTAATTTCCCTCTGTTGTGATCAAAGGCCGGCAGTGGAGCCCGGTCGTTAGGATGCGGAGACGTGCATACCAGATGAGCCGCGCCTCATCACAATGCCTGGACAACACGAACGGAGGATGAGGGGGGGAAATGTGCCAACGAGAACAGAAAGAGAGAAAGTACTTGCTCGAAAAGCCCACAAAGCTCGGCGTTGTTTACAAACCCCTTTTTGACACCATTTTCCTTTTTCCTCAAAGGCCGATACAAATCCCTCTTTACCCCAACCACATTCAGTCATGCAGTGAAACAATCTAAAGATGCACAGACACACTGTGGATGCATATAGTAAAAAAAAAAAAAAAAAAGAAAAATCAAATCCCGGTTTTGTATGAAGTGTTTTCATTTAATAACATTCTCTTGTGCAGTTGAAAGTGTCCACATCTTATCAAAGCGTGGATGCTTATACTGCAGTGTTACAGCGCCGAAAATGTTGACAAGACCACCTTCAGAAAAAATAAGCAAAGACCTTCCGGCATTATGGAGTGCTTTAATGTGATCTTTTTCAATTTCAGCGAGCTTTGAACCATTTTGCGTTTTGAACAAATAATTACCTTGAAAAGTGAATTCAGAGATTTGTTTCTAAATACATTATACATGCTTGAAGCTAATTGCTGAAACTGTATATGTTGTACTGAATCACAGAGAATCACCATTTTTGAATGCAATATCGCCACTGGAATGAGCATTGAAATGTTTTTCACCATTTCTTTTTCAAATACCCCAAGGATGAAGAATTACTGCACACTTTAACCCTCCTGTTTAATGTCACTGAACTCCTGTTTAGGGAGGGAGTCTTATCTCATGCAAATAAGCCATTGCTTCCCCCACCCTCATCCAATGCTGAGTTAAGATTCATCGCCATGATTGCCGGAGGCGCAGCTAGGTGTATGCAAAGTTCAACGTTATTATAGTTTCATGGAAACTGACGAAATAACTACAACTAAATTAGAATAATAATAATAAAATCATTCATGAACTAAAATAAAATTGAGAATGTTTCATTTTCGTCTTTGTCAGTTAATATCTTTCTTCAGCTTTCAGGATCCATTTTTTTGTACATCCATATAGAAGAAGGAAGGTCAAACCGTCCTTCAAGAATTGTAGTTTACTTTAGTACACAAGGCTTAGTTACCTTTTTTGTTTATCTTGCACTCGACAAACACTCCATATATTAAAAAAATAAGACCAATACTAAAACTAATAAAAACAAAACTAAAACAAAGCATTACCCCCCCCCCAAAAAAAAACCTAATAAAAACGAACTGCTTTGAATGGAACTCATACGGTAAACTGTATATTCTCATCTCTTAACATCCCTTTCTTGAATACTGTCGGTGAAGCCAAAGAAAAAATAAACGTACACCCACAAAGCCCCAAAATGCCACACACATCATTCGGAGTTCATCCTTTCATGCTAGGAAAATTGAGCTCAGATAAGGGATGCTGACATCAGGTTCGTAGCAGCAAAAAAATAAAGTAAAACACACACACACACACAATTAATCATTCAATGCATATTGAAGTGAGGTCTTGCATGATATCCTTTAGTCTTGCGTGAGAAGTCAAACTTCCGAGGTTTAACTCAATACAAGTGTAAAGTTTCGCCAAAGCCACACGTACTGTACTGTATGTAGTATTTCTCCCATTCTGTTTGTGTGATATCAATCTTCCCGCTTTTCCTCCTATCCATCCCTGCACTCTTGGTCTGCTGGGGCATTTTTTTTTTAAGACAGAGACTTCCTGAACTATTTTGGTATCAAAGCTCCGAGGCTGCGAAAGGCATGCTCTCTGAAGTTGACATGTAAGGGGAGGGAGGGCCCCCTCTCGACTCACTACAGCCTAGCCAGGATGGATCTCGACGGGGGGATGCGAGCCTCAACCGCTCCCCTTCAAGCACCAAACCCTCCCCAGGCATCGGGGAGGCTTTGCCCGGCACGTTGCGTGTGTACGTTCATGAGGGTTGCAGTAGAACTCTTGGGATGTTTTATTCGTGACATCGAACATTTAGAAACGGACCGTCCCTCCCTGATGATTTCATGCGGATATAAGCAAATCCAACCCTGTAGGGGACGACTGTTGTCCAGGTGACCATTTTATTTGAGGACGTCTGCCGGTTGTGAATCTGTCTGACCTGGCTACACTCTGACCCCTCCCCATACACCCACCCACCGACTTCCAACAGTCTGCTCCCCGACTCATCTGCTGCCAACTGCTTCAAGTTATTCATCTGGAAGAAATACGCATTCATCATTGTATTTTTAATCACACCAAATAGATAGACAAAGGGAATGCCTTCGGGAGAGGGAAAGCAATCTGCAATTCCCAGAGCTCACATGCATTGTATTCCTGCCCCGCGTTGGCAAACATTCACCAAATTAACTCTGAATGAATTTATTTTCTAATGTGTGTAAAATATTCTACCATGGAGAATAGAAATGCTCTTTGTGTGCACGTGTGTGTATGCGTGCGTGTGCCGGAGTGTTTTGGCGTGTTCGTGGTCTTGCTTTTGTGCATACAATGTTCTAATGTGCATCTGCCTTCACGTTTTAACTTGAGTTCTGAAATGCAAACGCTGGCTACGTTCACATGGACAAAATTCCTTTTATCTGGTAAGAGTTGAAATTATGATCGCATGCGCCGTTTTCATGGACACTAAAAATATTGATCCGATTAGGACTTGCGCGTTCATGCATCACGCTGTCGATCATAACAAATTATTTCGACATACGTAGATTGACCAAATATACCGGAAATAGTAGTAGAAGAAGAAGAAGCCGTAGCGACTTTCGTGTCAACAAAACATTGCTCCATCTATTTCTACTTTAAACGTTAGTGTTATTTAGCGTAGTTTCCCCGATTGCGCTGTTACGTCGAGTTAACACTTCCTAATGAGGGTGGGAATGTACTAGTTCAGTCTTGCGCCCGCCATGTCTTTTGCTAGCTCCGTTTCTACTAGCTTCCGGGAATAGCAGAAATGCGTACCATACACTGACGTCACAGACATGCACGGTAAAGACAGTTTGTTCCGAAATTTCTGAATAAGTCTGAATAACTCAATCGTCATAAACCGATGAAGTACTGTCTCCACGAGTGAAAATACAATCCATCATTTTCTTTGTCTTTTTGGGTGCTCGTTTTTTCTGCTTCACACTTGCCTCGTCGCAACCTCCTCACTCCGCCCTCAGGCATCATGCTAATGGAAGCCGTACCCAGCAATGACCCCGCCGTGGAGCTGGGGTGAGCAGTAGTTCTCCGACTGCGACACATGTTGGAACCCTTTATGTCATCACATCTGCCCTTTGCAGTTGAGCCAATACCAATACAAAGATCAAATTCAACTGGGCGTCAACTTAATGACCACGGGACCACTAACGGACGCCTGGTGCTCTCTGCAGTTGAGCAATAGACTTCTCCGTTGCAAAACCACTTTCCCAGTCACCCAAGCATTGTTTTTCAGTGGAGCCGTTTGGCCTGGCCAAGCCCAGAACAAACGAGCGAGCCCGTCCCTCCGTGCTCCCCTTCCCATTGTCTTCATTAATACTGTACATTCATTTAACAGCTTATCTCGCCTGGTGTCTAATTGAGTCCCATCGCAGGCGTCTAAGTAGGACGCGTACACATCTGACAAATGGAATGCTATCCGGCCCTCTTGTCCTCTGGGCTCTGCAGTGTCCCCCGTAGCCTCTGCTACAGTACATACACACTGCTTTGTTTGAGTTCCTCGCCGTGTGTCCCGCTTGTGTGTGCGTGTGGAGAGATCTGATGCCTCTTTCATCTGCTTTGAGCTATCTGTTGATTATCTCTGCACACTGCGGCCCGGGTCTGTGTTAGCTGCCGCAGATTGGAAGGTGGGGGTCGCCCAGAAAAGACGGGGGGGATTCCTTTTTCCCTATCGGAGGCAAACTCCCCCAGTATTGGCCCTGCACGCACACATCACAAACACATGTGGGCTCACAGGAAAGGGAGGGTCCTCTATAACTTAATGCCATTACATTAAATTTTAAATAATATTATGCAAATCAGAAATGACAGGAGATTATCTCCTTGGGACCTTGGAAGGGATTCGTCAGTTCTTATTCCAATAGCCCTGGAAAATAGCCCAGACATCCCGAGCGACGGGGGGAAAATATGGCAGGGCGTGACGGAGCCTGCCACTGTTTGAAAAAGGAGACCGTGAGAAGGAAAAAAAAAAAGGGGCCGGAGCGTTGGCTATTAAATCAATTTAGCCGAGAAGTCAATGAAGAGAAATCCCCGAGTGAAGGCACCTCACAGGACAGCTCAGGGGTCCTGGCAGGAGACGCTGCCACTGGCTGATGCCAAGGAGGTGGAAGCAATATGCTTGTCAGAGCCAAGCTAAAGAAGAAGCCTGTGTCCTCTCTGTGCATGCTTCCAGCCCAACCATAAAAATCATCCTCCCATCCGCTTTGTCCATGTAACAGTGGTGAGCCTGTACTGTCCAGCCACAATTTGGCTTTGAACCCGCGCCAGCACCATGTCACCGGTCGGAAGTCGAGAAGACTGACCGTCGAGCTGAAAGCACGGGCGGCGAACACAGAAGGATTCTGAGGTGAGGTTTAACATTGGCACAGTGCGAGCTGGCATCCCACACATCCACATCATAGACGCGCATACAATGAATAAAAGTGGTATGTTGAATTTACTCAACCTTACTTTGTCAAGTGGTTGCACAAAATAAAATCATCTGGATCCAGACACATTTTGAAGTAGTATACATCTACTTAGAAATAATCTAAATGCAGATGATCCTATTGTGTGCAGCCACTTGACAATTTAACCTTGAGTAAATTCAACACAATTTCTTTTCAGTGTAGTTTACAATACGAAGTTAAAATTAGTCGTTCGAATAATAACTGCGCGTACTCACTGAACTGATATCTTTGTGTGATATAACATGATCAGGTTGCAAGCAAGTGCAACTGTTAAACATCATAACATGCCGTTATTGCTTAACACTCCAATTCCGCCCCCTCGACTGTCAGCGTGCTCCGCACATCCGACCCCCCGCCCCACCCCACCCCGCCCCACCCCATAAACTCCAATGTCCCCGCAGGCCCAGAGTGCACCTGCCGTGCTCATACACAACAGCCAAACTCAATATTGTGTCCGGGACACAGCCTTCCATTACCGAGCAAAACAAAGTCGTGTCTGTCTGCAGCGCTTTGGGCCAACAATTAAAGACATCACGCAGCAGCACCGAGGCTCTGGAGGGCAGAGGAAGAGAAGGCGGAGGAAAGGGAAGGAGGGACCAGTGCAGCCATTCCATCAAATATTGATGGACCTAATTGAGGTTTTTAGGTAGCACATTGCTTCTTGTAGATGGCTATCTTGTGTCTGATGGCTAAATACAGCGAGGAGAGTTATTGTGAAATATTTCCCCTCTATAATGGAAATACCGTATTGGAACGATAAATAATTGACGACCGGGTCAAACCGTCACCATCAAAAGCGCAACCAAGTGCGGCGGTGCCTTAATTTCGGTTCTCTGACCAATCTTGTAACTCAATTTACTTGTGTTTCAAATCAATTTCCCTGACTAAAATGAATCGAAATCATAAACACATTTTGTGACAAATAGCGCTGAACTGTAAAAGTATGAAAACAATAAAAGAGAATGTAAAGAAATAAACAGGTTTTATGATGTGTAATTACTGTACATATAGGTTGTGCTTTTGAAGGGACGTGCCCTCGTGATTAACATCATAAGCTAGAGTCAGTTTGGCTGTGTTCTCAATTTCTTTTTGTTAGTTTGACTTTGTCCCGTTCAAGAAACAGCTGTTCACTAAATTGGCAACGGTAGCGAGCCTTGTCCACATGTGAGGGCATTGCAATACCTTAATTATTCCATTTTTGTCGCTTGACTCAAGCGGCGGCACATCTGACGCTTGCTCATACCGCAAAATTGGTTGGCAACAACAAAGCTAAAAAGCTGTGTCGCAGCCAGGGGGGTGATTTAAAAAATAGAATAAGATGAAAATAATAATAATACATTTAATGAAGTGATTCTACAGTGATTCAGAAATATGAATGAAATACAATTACATCCACCACACATCAGCGGAGAGCAGAACATTTTCTGCGCGTGCTCTTGTTCTATCCCCAAGGAATCCTGGTCTTTGTAGCACAGGAAGTACTAGCAGGCACGGAACACTTGCCGTAGTGAGCCTAACTTTGATGTCTCCACAGTGTTTTCACATTATTTTCTGTCTCTGTGGCAAAAATGACACAGTGTGTATATAGTCCCACGTATATGTGTGTATAAGTCCGTACGTTTGGCCCGCAACTTGCCGGGAATACACAAGCAGAGGAAATAAAATCAAGACGAAAGTCATACACAGCACAGCTGCACTATTTTGAAGCTTGGAGGAAACCAACTGCTTTATTCCTGTGGCGAGTGACTAGAATATAACGTGTTTTATTGACGGTAGAAAGTAACAAGCGGAAATGACGTATATTTGTGTCACCACATCTGTGCATTGCCATTTAAATCGGGTATATAATAACCCTGTATATATGTTCGCTCACGCATGTAAATAGGTTAATCTGAATGTTTCAGAAACCGGAATTTTTACCTTATCCTGAATATTGACTGCATGTAAACGTAGTCATCGGTAATACCCACCTCGTGCTGCACAGGATTTACGCCATTCATGAAATTAAAGCGGCGCCACGGCGGGCGACTGGTTAGCACTCTCAGTTCAGAGGTCGTGGGTTCGATCCCGGCTCCGGCCTCCCTGTGTGGAATTTGCATGTTCTACCCGTACTCCAGCTTCCTCCCACATTCCAAAAACATGCATGGTAGGTTGATTGGACACTCTAAATTGCCCCTAGGTGTGATTGTGAGTGCGGATGTTCGTCTCTGTGTGCCCTGCCATTGGCTGGCAACCAATTCAGGGTGTCCCTTGCCTACTGCCCGATGACAGCTGGGATAGGCTCCAGCACGCTCGTGACCCTTGTGAGGATATGCGGTATAGATAATGAATGAATGAATGGATGAAATTAAAGCCCTGTATGTTTCCAAACCATCTTATGGCACTTTTCATGTAAATAGGAGTTTTGTAATACTTGTTGATAGCAATGCCTTTTGGGGTGTCAGGAAAACTTACATTTTCTGCAAGTGCATGTATTGTGATGAGGGCCACGCGGTGGATTAGTGATTCAGTGTTCGAATATCAGCAATGGCCCTTCTCTGTGGCGTTCGTATGTTCTCCTTCGTTGGCCACACTTGCTCAAGATGAGCTGAATTTGGAGATGGAAATGTGTCTATCTAACAAAGAGTGAAAGTATGTCAACTGGAAGTTACGGTGACACACTTTTATCATGCTATATTATGACGATAAACATGTGATGAACACTGAGAAACATTGAAATGGTGATCATGTCATGATATTTTTACTCTCCATCTTTTTGAATATTCGTACCCGTTCTGACGGAAAACAGGAATAGCATCCGCCGCTCCCTTCTGGTGTATATATTTTCACCATCTCTCCCGTCGTTTTGAGATAATGCCGGATTAGGTTTCTACCCCACTTTCTCCCCCCCCCTCCCTTGCTTGAAATCTAAAACTTTGCGCTGCAGTCTGTCTCTCATTGCTGGTCCCTGGTGAGAGCAGCCTTTAGAATGGCAGCTTTAATTTGTTGGAAAACAAGTTGAGAATATTGATTTCAAAAAAGTGCTCCCTTTTCTCCCCTCGGAGAGAGAAATGCTTTGAATGTGAAAAGCTGTAGCCTTCAATTAAGTGGAGGTTTGTAGGTGTTTTCATTTGGGCACGGTGTTGACTGCAAGCGATACATTAAAAGGCAGTGTTTTACTTCAATCCCACTCTGAAAATATACACGCAGACATCGAGTGCCTCCTGAAGGACTCGGTTGTTGGCACTCACGCCGTACAACACCAGACAGATGGGAGGTATTTATCACCGAATGAGAATCGTGTTCTAATGCTCCGGGAGAGTAAGAGAGAGGGGGGAAATTCTGCCGCTGGAGAGGATGTGACGTCTGCTGGAATTTGTGTCATTTGACGTTCACACTTGAAACCATCAAGCTTTTGCACTGTGGCGTCATTTAGCACATAGTGACCACGGTTATTGACACACTTGCAGAGTACCAAATGTGTATTTGATGTAAGGCGTATATTTGAGATCAGCCCTTTATTTGTATTAATGCTGAGCTGGATCAGGTTCTTTAAGATAATATTAATAACATTATCAAGAGTTCTGTAATATTTATCGTGCCATTTCTCTCAGAATATTTTAACCCTTTCATGCACAGTGGGCACTACAGTGGACAGCTATTTAAAAGTTGCTTTCGCCTATATTAATTTATCTACATTTTAATTTTTTTTTAACCCTTTCATGCATTAATTATGATTTGATGTAATTATTTAAAATATGAATATATTTTTTTGATTAATTAATATAGGCGAAAGCAACTTTTAAATAGCCGTCCACAGTAGTGACCACTGTGCATGAAAGGGTTCATTAAAACACATTTCAATTTGTATTCATTTTTCTTTCTTTTTTCATGCAAGTCAGGTTATTTATTGTAAAACACACACAACATTGGAAAACACAACACATTCAACATTTTTTTTAATTATGTCATTAAATAATTGTTTGATTAAGTATAATACATCAATTATAAATAATAAAATAATACAATTTTAGGAAACTCTTTCATTTTTTATTTATTTTTTTCATTTTATGAGATGTCATAGGGGAGGAATAAAAGAAGAGTGCTTCAATTTGCCATATATGGGTTTTAGTTTATGGTGTGTTTGTTTTCTTCTTTTTGCTTCTAAATATGGATGCTAAAAGTGTGTTTTCCAATGTTAGTGACGGCGTAATTGTTAATGGTGTTCTTTAGTGTTCTTTAAGCCATATGATATATTCAGTCAAGGTTGCGCTTGCTGCGCAGTTGTAATATCATGCCAATGCGTAGTTTTTTGCATTTCATAATTGTGGGTGTTTTTTTTCTTGAATTACCATAATGACCAGAAAAACTGCCAGAAAGCTGTGAAGGATAAAATAAAGACAGGTGACATGACATGTTCATCAAAATGCTCGAATTGTAACTGTGATTTCTATTGAACTTTGCACTTGCTGCACGGCTATAAGACCACGCAGATGTGTGATTTGTTTATCCGTCTTATTAACTAGGCAATCTATTTTTCTTCATCTACACTATCTTGTGATTATTATCGTCATCGTTAGAATTGATTATGATGCGAGCTTTGCTCAAATACTGGATGTCTATTGAACTCAGCTCTTGCTGCAAGGCCGTAACACGATGCCCATGTGCCTTTTGTTTGTCATATATTTTGCTGATTGATCCGTTTATTTACAGAATGAAAGGAAATCCTGTGTGTTACAATAGAGAGACGAATTAAACAGTGCTTCCCTGCGGTAAGGCCGTCTTTAATGCCAGGCCTATTTGGGGCTCTCATCTGTCGCTTAGGCCCAGACAGAATTGGGTGTCGACACGGCGAGTGACTGGAGCTACAGGGCTTGTAACACAGGCTTTTGGAAGTCATCCCCCTTAATACAGACACGACTAAAGCTCCCTATCATCCCCCACAGAATGACACGGCGCGGCTCCAAGTCTTAACCCGCACAAAGAGCTTAAATATCTTAATGTGTAATGCATAAAGGAGGTCCTCCTATTACGATAGCACGTAGTACTCATGCGGCTCGTTCGTCGACGAGCTTACCGCTTGATACCGAAAAGATGGAAGTTGTGAGCTCACATTTTCCTTTTCTTTTGTTTCTGTTTTTGTGTCACCCGCAAGCCTTTGCCCATACTGCGTGTTCAAGTTTTAGCAGGAATGAAAAACGGGGGCTTGAAGCTCCCCTAGTGGCTTCTCCAGAGAGTTACCTCAGAGAGTTTTGCTCAGCTCAGCAGCAAACACATACTAATGGAACCAAAAAAATAGCAAACGCATGACTTTTTTTTTTTTTTTCATAACAGCAGCCTATTTTTGTTTGCTTATATATATATATATATATATATATATATATATATATATATATATATATATATATATATATATATATATATATATGTGTGTGTGTGTGTGTGTGTGGAGGAAAGCTTTGTTTGCAGTAAGCTCGAGTACTGTGTTGCTATTTAGTAACTACAATGTTCTCATCATGCACTACTAAATAAAATACAAGCGTTGAGGGAGACATACGTGTACACAAAATTTAAGTGTGAACATTGATTTTTATGCTTCCTTTTCCCACTACAATTCCACTGAGCAGCTTTGTTCTTTTTTAACTGAGAAAGAGATTTGCAGTCTGCACGCTTTGAAGATTGCATCTTTTTGTTGCAGTAAGATAACTGAATGATTAAATCAATTAATTCCATTCCTGGTGAGCACATGTTACGAGACTATAGTGGAAAGTTTTAGGTCAAAACCAACCTGTATGTGGGGTTACTGGTAGACTCCATTTTTGTTATTATAAGAAAACATATGTGATCTGTATAAATGTGCAAATTGATCAGTGCATATATATATATATATATATATATATATATATATATATATATATATATATATATATATATATATATATATACCATCATTAACGCTGTATCGACATTGTTAGAGCAAGGAGATGCTTTGACTTAAATTGATTACCCGCTTCCGCTTCCTCTTTTCATTGTTCCACCCCCCCAGCGCAAGTGCCATGTTGCTGACTGGCCAGCTGATGGTATCAGGAAGTGTCACAGGATATTTGAATTTCATTGGATTTCAAGTGTATAGAGGAAGGGGAGGGGCATACACATTAGCGCCCTGATACAATCACATTTGTCAGCATGATCCGTTTTAAGTGCATTTCAATCAGGACGCAATTTGTTGATGTTGTTACATTCCAGCCCTTGCTGACAGACTGCCATCTAATGCGCACAATTGAATTTTCTCTACGCTACTAAACCACTTTTTATATGCCGGATTCCTCAAATGCTCTTTAGTGACGCTGCAGCAGGCTTTTAATGGAAGTAGGTAAGCCGGGAAACATCTGTCGCATATCAGCATAACATCTGTTTTTATGAGGTGGCCTGGCCCTTTATCGCTTCCGGGCAATTATCTTGTGCCGCTGTAATAATACAAGATGCTCATGTAGATGTGTTTGTGCAATAACGACCGTCTGCTATCAGCTAGCTGTGTTCACTAATCTAATTGATTGTGTTCCAGATCACATCAACTCATCGCTTGATTCTCAGCATTCCTAAAGTAGCCTACCTGTCGAGTTCGCAAACAATCAATATATGTTCATTATCATTAACTTGAAAATCCTTAGGCTAAGAGAAGTGTCGATCATACCACACATAGCGGGTCCTGCGTTTATGACGGAATTCTGTTTCTGCCATGGTGACGTTGCACAAAATTTGTATATAAGTCGGAACGTGCTCAAGTCTATCACTAAACTACGCTAACATCGTAGTTAGTCTTAATTACAGTAAATATTTGCATAAAACACTTTTATTCCAGAAATAGAAAAAACAATTAAATGGAAAAACAGTACAGGAGTAACTGAGCTTGCCTTCTTAAGATGTGTGATGACGTCTTCTATCACTGCTAGGCAAACTAATCAAATGGGCCTCATTTTTTAAATCGTAACGTCATATGTACGAACTCTAATAAACCAAGGACAGCCTGTACTTCCCTTCAGACTGCACGGCCCTTTTTATTTTGTTTTGGCTAAGACCAAACTTCAACAAGAAGGTTAAAAACTATTAAATGACCATAAAGACAAAGTTTTCATTTTGATCCACCAAGGCCCCCCCCCAAAAAAATTGCTGATTTTAATTTAAACAAGATGCACTGATTGTTTCTTCAGTGTGGTCAAACATGAAGTATTAGTTACGATCTGAGAAGAACATAAACTCATCACGAACAAATTTTGAAGCATTCTTGAAAAAACAACAAAAGGCACCCAAAAAAAGGATAGAACTAAATTACTAAATTAAATTAAACTAAATTATGCATTCTCCTATTTCAGTTCATACTAGCCTTACATGTACCATATACAGTAATAAACGTGTAGAGATGGTGTGAAAATCCTTTCGTCACTACTTCTTTATGCTGCCACCTTCACTTGTCTCACTTCCTGATTCCATGCGGCAGATACAGAGTGCTATCCCTTTCTTATTGTTAGTCTAAGCAATACACCCACACACACACACACACACACACACACACACACACTGTTAAGACACAGGGACTGTCTCTACTTCACTTATGTTCACATTAGTGGAGATTTTTATTTTTCTAACACTGAGCTCACCCTGAGTTTTACTACCTTGGGTGTGTTCTCCTTCTGATGAGTGGCTTTTATTCAGGACACACGGAGCCCTCACAGCCAAATAGAAATCAATAACGTGAGCTTGAAATTCAAAGAAGGGTGCAGCAATGTCACATCAAGGTTGGAGGATATCTTTGGTTGAAACAACATATCATTCACAGGAAATCCTCTCTAAGTCTTTTCCACTCTTCAGAAGTTACACTGAATATATATTGCTGTGGGATACACAAGCCCCCATAAACCAAAACCAAGGCAAGTCCGAGACTTTGAGGTACTGAGAACTGGTTAGGACCAAGACTGAGGTAATGTCAGGGTAAGTAAAGACCATCGAACAAATTATAATCATTATAATGTTAAAAAATGTCATAGTAACTCCATCACTACTGAGGGTAGTGGGGGCACACACGGACGCACAATTGGGGGTGCTAGGCGCTCTCCATTTGCCCATGTCACATATACGGCCGACTACACCATCCGCAAGGGTAGACGAAGTTTACCTGCCAAAGTCATGCACGGACCCAAGTGAGTCTATTTCTGTTTTCGCAATGTCAAGCCAAGTCAAGTCAAATTTATTTATACAACCCTTAATCACAAGAAAGTCCTAAAGGGCTTCACTTGCCCACAGTTGATAAATATCAATGACAAACACTGATCTTAACCACCAGTAGGGCAAGGAAAAACTAAAAAAAAAAAACATCTTGGGAAAAATTAGAACCCTTGAGGAAGGAACGCAGATGAGGAAATCCCCCTTCCAGGATGAGCAGGCTGCAATGGATGCAGAGTGGGCAACATTTAACACATATTATTGTACTTTATACTGTTACTTGAAATTATGTAAAAGTCAATCAAATGAAGCACTGCAGGAAGACGATTTTGGTGAAGCGTTCTGCCCAGTTGGTTCATCCAGAAATGTCCATAGCAGCGCTGGCGAGAATGTGGTCAGCATCTGATCTTGTGCCGGTCAGCTGCTGCAGAATCCAAACAGCAACTTCCAATTAGGTCATCATCATCTAATTCCCAAGCCGGGGAAAAAGAAAGAAAAGACAATAGAAGCGTCGGTAAACAGGGCAACAAATAGTTCAACTAAATGCAAAAGTATATATAATAGTCTTTCATTTCTTCAACTTTTAAACATTTCTACTGAGGTGGCGCCTCTAATATCCGTGGGTAGGGCATTCCAGAGAACTGGTGCCCGAATAGAAAATGCTCTAGAACCTGCGGACTTCTTTTTGGCTCGGCGTACTCGGGCGTACTGCGCTCTGACCACTCTGATTTTAACACAATACAATCTCCAACCATGCGCAAAGTCGGACTGAGCTTCGTGCTAAACTTGCGCTGGGAACGAAAATCTATGGACCCCAACATCCCCATGACCAAACCTGTGATAACTTCTTGCCTACATACTCTCTTTAATTTTTAAAAAGGAAGAACCTCTGGTCCCATCTAAGATCCTGACATGCGCCAGTGTTTTCCCTATAGATAAATCTCAGCGCAATCTTGTGTAGACACCGCTCAGACCCTTGACCCTAGCCTCTCTCCTGGCCGTTTGGGATGCTGGCCCACTCCACGCTGACACCACAGAGTCCCCTCTGTTGTGCTATTATCAGCCGAGTGTTATTACCCCTCTTTGCGCTGCCAAATCTGCCTTGATTTCCATCGACCAGCCCCTGAATCAATGCTTTTAAAAATCTTTTACTTAAGAGCAAAAGCATGCATTTTATGTTTTGACATGGTCGTATTGATTGGAGATGTTGGGGGGGAGATGGTCGGTTTGCGGGGACGGCGGGGGTGCTTGTTGACCTCTTTATCATTCTTTGTGCTGCTTCTCCAATCTTTGCGCTCCTCTCTCTTTGCACTCTGCCAGTGTCTGGTAACACTGCCATCCTTAATGGCTTTCTCGTGCTCCATCTTCGCCTTTCCACCTCCGAGCACAAACCCCCTTCATGTCTCTCCGGAAACCTCCTTCCAGCCTACCCACCTCCACTAATCAATACTCCCCTCTATCCACACTCCACGTCACTCACATTTGGCCCGACAATAAATTATGGATGTGGGCCTCTCACATCTCACATCTAAAATTTCTATTGTGTTTGTCAATGGATGATCGATACATCACCTCGTCTCATCCTCAAAGCTCCTCGCGCCTCCACTCTCCTCGCTCTTCCACTTTTTTTGTTTGTTTGTTTTTGTCTGTCGGATTTTGGTTTGTCAAGAAGTGCCTCTTTTCTGCTGCCGCGGTCTCCAGAGGCTGAGAATAACAAAAAGGTAATCATCAAATAAAAGCGTCTGCCCCTGCTACCTTTCCTCCAGCACCTCGCTCTGACGCTTGCAACCTTTTGTTTGATTTTTCTTTCAAAATGTCATTAAAACCGTCTTGTCGGAAAATATGCCACAGTTTTGTGGGTTCTCATGGGTGAAAAGGCTTCAGTTTTGTTTGTTGCACAGTCAAGGTTTCAAGCCTACCGGAATTTTGGCATGATTTCTTTATTGAACTGACATTATAAGGTGTCCTTGGTTTTATGACAGATTCCAGGACCTGCGACAATGACCAAATCCAAATTTGTCGGAAAGTTGGAACACGCCTTAACCAATCACTAACCTTTGCTAATGCAGTTGTTAAGACATAATTACAGTAAATAGTTTTAACAAAATTGATTTTAGTACATAAGTATGAAACAATCAAAGGAAAAACAGTAAGTGTGGTGGGAACTGAGTCTTGTGTCACGTGACTATGTCTTCTTGCAGGGAATTTTAAACTGAAATCATTTTCACGCCCAAATTTTACTGACGAATCAAGCAGAATTTTGAAACATTTAAAGAAAAAAATTCTGTTCGGCAATGCAAGTAATAATATTTGGACAATAATAATATGCTTTGCTATTTGTTCCATTTTTCAAGTCATGGATACGAATGACAGTTATATTTTACCCTGAAAATATCATTTGTGTTAAAGAGCATCTACATAGTAATTTATTAACAATTTCAGGAACGTGAAAATAATGATACTAATTTGGTAATTGTGGCATACTAAACCTTACAATGGCTGCTGGTCTGATACATTTGTTAAGTCACTGTACAAACACTAAAAAGCTCTTCAACCGTTTGCCTTTGGGGGGAAAAAATAACAACAATCTCATGCCCTCACGCGTCAGATTTAGTTTCTCACACTCAAACACTCAACTCTCACACTCTCTCACGCACGCACGCCAGCCCTGCAGGGTCACAGCAGTGTGGTGGTGTAATTTTAGTGCGCAACCGCCCCCACCCCCCTCATCACCTCACAAGCTGCACCTGCTCCTCACACCACATCTCACCTCCCACCTGCTGACGACGGAGACTTTGCCGCCTCGTAACTTCAGCCGTGACTTTTCGGCCTCCCGTTTCCATGACCACTTAACCCCTGACACGGCCTTTTAAGTGAAGGTCTGCTCTGTGTCTGCCAGCCTGCACTTGCCACGGCTTTGTGCCATTACCTAAAGTAACACGCAAACCCCTGTTGGTGAGCCGAGAGGTGGGGGGGGGGAGCCTCTTCAATTGGCTAGACTCGCTCACAAGGGTGTTTGACTCGAAACAACTTTTTTTCCCATAATGACAGGTGGATATTATTTACTCACCCTACTGTAAGTGTAATCGTTGATGCTGATGCTACATTTAGGGGTTAGAAAGTGTTGTATTGTATAGATAGCTTGTTGTATATAGCTATAGTGACAAAATCTTTGGAAAACTGTGAGAAAATAATCTTAAGGTAAGTTTTAAAAAAAAATGTAAATAAACTAAAAAAAACTCATTACATTTCTTAAAAAATGTGAGGATAGAGTAGGCTTACAAGTCGTGATATTATGAGAAAAAAGATTTAATATTGTGGAAAAAAGATATAAAGTTGAGAGAAACAATATTAAAGCCGCCCTAACACTTTCAAGCCTTGGAAAAAAATGTGTTCATGTTTACATAGTTGTCATGTTACTGAGGAGACAATTTATAATTGAACAAAAATTCACATGTAATGATATTTTAAGTTAAGATTTCAATTATTAGAGCCAGTCACTGCAAAAACGTCTCAATATCGTGTAGAAGAAAGTAAAAAAATAGATACAATTGATAATTAATAACTTATATATAATTAGAATTAAGTTCTAAACTTAAGACATAACGAAAAACGTACCTGGTTCTCATAATTGTGTGTTTTTTAGTCTTCTATTACAATTTATTTCACAAGCATTTTTTCTTGTAATATTGTTTTATTATTTCAAGATTACAACTTTGTCTTCCTAAAGGCATTTATTTTAAGCAATATTTAATTGCATTATTTCTATATTTTACTACCTATTTGATGTTTCTTTATTTATATTTTCTGCTCATATTTGATAGTATTGTTGTATTTTAACCATGTGAAGCACTTTGTTAGCACTCTGTCAGAAGTGCTATACAAATCAATGTTACTTACTTACTTATTTTGGAACAAGGCATCTTTATTCTTATAACATTCTGACTTTATTCTCTTAAAAAAATAAATTGTAATATTTTAAGATCCTTCTCATATATGACCATGTTCTATTACCACTTTGTTTACTCACCAAAATATTTTTTGGGGGTACAATTTCAGTCCTACTCTCATAATATTAAACCTCGTCTTAAATGACTACTTTTGTCATGTAAAATTACACTTATAATATTTGTAATATAGATAATTTACAAATCCAATTAGATTGTGCATTTTTTTTCTTCTTCAATTCAGTGTGACCCAACCAGTCCTTCATAGCTAGCTAAGTTCTAAAACGGCAGAGACTGTTTTGGCTCCGTGTTATCTGCTTCCTGTCTGTCTACACCTTTGTAAGCTCCCACCCGCCCATAGCATCCCCATACACCCACCACTCCTCACCCCTGGATCGTTGGCAGAGAACCAGTCCGGTTGTCCCACACCCACCCACCCACTTGTCCATTCCCTTCGCTCTGTCATTCCGTCCTTTTCCAAGAAGCAGGCCAGGTGAAAAACAGACTGTCTCGGACACGCCTTATTGGTTCATTAAAGAAGACCCCCCCCCCCCTCCATCCTGCTTGCCTCCTGCCACCCAGAAAGGCACGCACACATGACCATATGCAGGCCCGTGTGCACTGACACATTGCCGCTCTGACAGGCTACAGAGCAGCAAAGGCAGCCAGGCACGATAAGTCCTCCTCATCTGTAAGGGTCAACGGCCTTATCGTTACCGTGTCTGAACCTCAGTGGTGTGTTTCAGTTCACTTGAGAGTCTCCCATAAAAGTGGCTGCTTTTAGAAGTCCAATCGTGCCAATATGTTTTCTGTGACTTCAATATCATTTTAACCCCAGTACATTTGAGGTCATCATATACTGTGACCTCTAAATGGTCCATTGGTTTGAGGCTGAAAAAGTTCTAGGTCAACCTCATAGTCTTGTCAAAGCGTGTCGCAATGTGACTGAAGTTCCACTGATGACACGAGTGAACTACTAAGAGATGCGGTCTCCCTCTCAGGCAGTATTGATAAATATGTACACATGTAGACAAACACAATAAAAGAGAAATGTAAAGAACCAAACTGATTTTAACATGGAATTACTAATTACAAAACTGCAATATGCATGTGTTGGATGTGGATGTGGGCAGCCTCTGTGTCTATTAGAGAGAAGGCCACTATTTCTTATGTTGGATAATGCATCGACTAATTGAGGCATGGCATGTATTCCATGTCACTTCCGATTATTTAAGATAAGATAAGATAAGAATGCCTTTATTGATCCCACAGTGGGGAAGTTTTCGTTTGAGGTATGGCCTTCAAAAACGGTTATATTCCTGCTGTCCTCATGGTTTTCCATCCTAAAACAGGGTGACCCCCCCAATAAAACAGGAATTTTTGGATGCATTCAGACAGGAGGATGCCATCTAAGGGACGTAATTTAAAAAAAGGGAAAATTTCATCATTGTTTCTTAAATGGCATGTTTGCATGGTTTCAATTACTATGAGTAAAATATTTTTCTTGTTACAAAGTTCACGTTTTTTGAGTCATGCACACACGCAAGTACCCCCCACACACACACACTCATTCTGTCATTTTCCTGTGAACCGCCGCCTTCTCAAGCCGGAGTCATGCAGGTGTACAGGCGAGGCTGCCATCAACTCCAAGCCGTCGGTTCGGATTTGCCTGCAAAAGCGATGAGACTTGCCTGATTTGTGTGACAAACACAAATGCTTTTAAATTCCCAGAGCCCCGGCTCCTTACCAGCCTCATACCTTGTAATGCATTATTCACATCCTTCTCCTGCAATTCCCCCACCCACCCCAACGCTCGCTTGCTCAACCCTCTCGCATCATCGGAGGAACAGCCACACACTCCTCGCCAGGCAGGAAATCCATACGGCCTTGACGTTTTTGCTTCAAGCAGCCAATTAACAGAAGCGCTTGCCGGATATTTTGTCTCTTGTACTTAACGGGCAAGGACATAATGATGTAGTCAAATGTCAGTAGGCGTACTGTTGCTAAGAAAATCACGATCATGAATGCCTGTGATTATGACGATTCAGATTGGAGCTCCCTAAGGTGCACGTGATTCTATTTCCTCAAATAACGGCCCTTAATCTCGTCGGCATAGTGACTGACTTGAATAAATGCCTTTCCTCAAATAAATTGCGCCTATTATCCAATGAGGAAAAAAAGCAAGAGTAAGTAACTTAATTACCTTAGTGCATGGATGCTATTATCTGCACATATACATCACAATATTTGAGCCCATTTGGACTCGATTAAAGTGTAGACTCACATAACTTGATTTTCAGTAACAACTGATGATGCAGTGACGGCTCTCACGATGCTCTTCATGACTGGACCATTGGCAAGTTGCTACTTTATTGCAGCCGCATCATGCAAACATAACACACACTGTAAGCACGCCGCGGTGGCCGCCGTCATGGTATCGCCTGGCCATAGTCACTTCCTGTTTGCTGACACTTTTGTCGCAGTCTTAAGAGTGAAAAAAAATGACAGCTGTCATGTTGTAATCGCCTAATAACCGTGCACGGTGTCACTTGCGGAAATTAATGGAGACGCTGTGACTGGGCTGCGTAAATCCCAACTAAGTCGGCGGGAGAAGAGAGTTGTCAGTGCTTATGTTGTTGCTTTACATGTGCATTTTTTTCATGTCTGGGTTAGGTGTTTTGCTTTTCGGGGGTGTTTTGTGGCTTTTTTCCAACACTTATTCCAAAAGGAGTTCATCTTTGAAGGAGTCTTTGAAAAGGCCAAAATATCCACTTCAAAACAGACTTCCTGTGTGTTTACGGGCTGTGTTTAAGGGTTCCGTGACATCTAAGAGTGTTGAGCATGATGACATCTCTCTAATTTTGTGATCTTAAGCTTTACTCTTGATCTTATCTGGACTCTGACCTTGTGGACTCTGACTTGAGTTTGACTCTGACCTTTGTGACTCAAACTGGAATTGGACTTGATAAAGGTGGACTTTGAGTACAGCCCTGCTCCCTAGTATACTGTACGTGGTTCACATTTGGTGAAGTTCATTTTGGAGCACTCTTAAAAAACGGCCAAAAGAATGAAGTAGCTGCTTTATTTCCTCTGTCTTTTCAGGCATGGCTTCATGAGACTTTTTTGTGGGACTACTCATTATAGACATGCCTATCAAATTTGATCTTGCTATAGGAAACTGGCTTTGTGGCAGGGGAAATCACATGGACATGATTGCCTATGAAGCACACCAGTAAATGGCTAAAATGACCCGAAAATGGCTGCTTTAAACCAAAATGGCAGAGCTGCTATGATTTTTTTTTCAGGCGTGGCTTCTTGATACATTTTTGTAGGTCTGCCCTTGGTAGACATACATACCAAATTTCATGGTGAAAAATAGTTATTGTGGCTAAGAATAATGATTAAGAGCAAACTAAGCAAAGCTATTTTAGTGTCATGGCTATAGTCGCATGTTTGAGAGGGTGAAGTGCATTGGTCTGTCCTGAGTTGAGTCTGTCTGCCGGATTGGACAGATGAGGTGAGCTATGCACAGCTGTCACTATTCCCCGAGTAGACTGCCACACGCGAGCCCTGTGTTTATTTTCAATTCGTGTGGGCGTCGCTGCTTGCTGACTTTTATGAAGTGTTTGGATAACTCGCTGCACTTTTTGCTCCCGTGGAAATGTAGCATTTTGTATAACTTAATTCGACTTGGAGAGTGGACGCAATTAATAATAGAATCCCTACTTTAGCCTGTCTCGGATCCACTCAGGAATTGTCTCTCTGCCTAACACATACGGGCATATGCCAAATCTTTGAAACTCGTCACACTTTCTCTTTGTTCTCAAGCTTGTCAGTTTACTTACAAAATTGGTTTTGTCACCCGCTATTGATGTATAATGCAACGACAGCAGCCAGCTTTTTTTTCCCTTTAATAACACTGAAATCTTCTGTAATATTAAGTGATTTTTGCATGGATCTTGGTGACAGAATGGAAGCGATGCAGAGATGATCAAACGCCTTTCGGGTCACGTTGACGTCATCTATCCGTCAAAAGCCTCTCTTCAAACCGCTGGAGGGATTTTTTTTCCTTCCCAAACAACGCCAAATCACTCACTTTTCCGGCTCCTCCTCCTCACATCCCCACCCCATAAGACGTGTCGGGAGCCGACGTCTGTCACGCTGTCCCTCGGCGGCCTCTTGATCCAATATGCGAGTGGCGCCTCTTGTCACCCGTTATCTGCGCCGTGTTTCGCGCTTCTGGATCTGATCACTCGCAGCTTTCTTTCAAAATGCACCGACTTGAGCACTTTGACTTTTGTTCATGTCAATTACCAGAGTTGGGCATTTTACAAAATGTTTCCTGTGGGTACCCGTCCGTCATTCATCCGTCCATCATTTTTTCAAACCGAACCGGACCTGATTCATGACGATTACTCTGACGGATGAAAATCCATTTCTATCAGTGTTGTCATTTTTAAAAAGTGTCCTGTCATTCGTCAATCGTCAGCAAACCGGACGTCCATCAGTGACGGACTGAAGGACCGGTCCGTAAATCTGAAAGAATGCCCACCTCTGTTGATTAAAACTGAGGAATTTAAATTTAGGAAGAAATGAGGCCCCTCTACAGCATATTGGGCCCAGTGGTTAGCAGCCCTGTCTCACAGTTGTATGTATATTGGGTATGAATCTCAGCTTGGCTGTGGGACAAAATTCAAATTCGTCTTTGGGCTATTAAAGAATCCCATAGAGGTGGTAGTCATCCCGTTTGCCATCCTTCCATCAGCCTACCAGTCTTCCATTTACCATCCACACTATTAACAGCCTTCTATCCATGATTACTAAAGTAAACTATCAAGTTTGGGTTATTAAAGAATCTCACAGTTGCCGACATAGAAAGCAAGGATTGTTCCCACAGGAAAATCTTAGTCCCCAACGTGGCACCTTCCTCTCCTTGGCTTTGGCGGTGACAGTCGGATTAGGTCCACCTGTACAAAACTGTTGTAGGTACAAGCATGCGGCATGTACTTTGGATTAATCGGAGTCGATAATATATGTGTAAAGACTCGAGTGTTTCCTAACCCCCCCTAGAAGTCCCGCGGCGAACGCGCGGCGCTGGAGTTGAGAATTAACCGAGAACTCGTGGCGACATCTGTTTCAGGTGTGCACTGAGCGGCGGAAAAATTGCCCTGACGTGTAGCTAACTCTAAATAGCATTAATATGCTGTTGTGTCATCCTTTACCATCAAAGACAAATTGCACTCCATCTACTGACCTATTTATTGACTCAACTATCCACCTATCCAACGACCGATAACTTCCACCGAAACTAACTCTCACAATGTGATGGGTTAACGAACCAAGACTGTTTTGCTTGTTAATTGACTGTTATTTTTTGACACATAGTAAAGGTTTTGGGTGTTACTATGTCTTGAATTCAAATTACTCAACCCTGTTCCAATGTTTCTCTTGGCATTTTTGTTTTGGGGTTCATGGGTGTGTCCATATTTTTGCCATATTCTCAAAAAAACAAATAATATAAATAAATCCTGTGATCAACAGTTATAAATAGCTCCACCTATCTAACCACATTGGCCTCCAATGTATATTGAACATTTGTTCAGTCATGTTTGTTTCGTCTATTGATGACACTGAGTGCTTTTTCTTTGGCTTTCTTGGTGTTTTTTTTTTTTCCTCATGCCACTTAAGAAAAGTGGCAAAGTGGAAACGTGTGATGATAACCAGAGAATCGGGAAGCTATAGAAAATGGTCTGGCTGCTAATATGCCTTTTAAATGACAGGCTTTGTGCACTCAGTTTTTGTTTGCTTTTGGTTCTGTGTGAGATTGTGCATATTTTGGTAGCTGTCAGCTTGTCAGCAAGCGTTTTTCACAATATCACATTCCTCTGCTTGTCACACAGCGTCCACATCGAGGTAGACGGCATGGGGAAAAAAGCCACAGGGCATACCAGCGAGCTTAGACACACCACAAATATCCACCCTGAGATATGACACACAGGCCCGAAGTTGTGAAACATCACCGCGGAGCGATAGCATTCTCTGTCTTTATTTATCGCTCTACTTTTGTTTCTCTTTTTTTCTTTCACCTCCTTTCTCAGTGTTCCCACAGATTTCCCTGCTGTCGGCTCACGTCACATCCCCCCCCGACCCCCCATCCCCCCAAATCTGTTAGCCAGTTAGCGATAGGGGGGCCAGACTTAAAAGGAATGTCTTATGGACGAGAGCTTATACAGTGTGCCATATTTTGTTAAATAACTATGAAACGACGCCGGTGCCAATTCGTCAGTAATTGTCCCTTCTGGCAGAGCGGTGTTGAAAAGTGCTGGTGGAAGCCTAAGCTCGAGATCACCGCAAGTGTTAATCTTCTTATACTTAAGGTATCAGGTTTATTCTTTTGATGTCGCTAAACATGTTGACTCCTATCTGGGGCGCAGAAGGCAATCCAGACATAGCTATGAGCCAGATGGGGGTTTGTCTGTCTTCTTCTTCCAAGAATCTGCAGCTTTACGTGTGTTCTTGCACCAGCCGTCATTATGCTACTAAAATAAAGCAACAACGGGACAAGAAAGGAAGGGGAAAAAAGGATTGATTCTGCGCTAATTGTTCTTTTCTTGGCTTGATCTTTGCTGGTCGTGATCCATATTTCATGATGTACAACCTTACTTCTCGAGCGAGTTACAATAACAGTCCCACAGTTTACTTTTCCAAGACCTTTTGAGTCAATTTGACACTTTTTCTTTGGGGAAATCACACTTCAAATCAAAGAAAATGTGGAGATACACCAAGCGATGTGTAATACCGAAGCCGTAGGAACAAAATGTCACCGTAAATGGTGATATGGGTACAGTGAAACTGTAGAGCAGACATGTCCAAAGTACGGCTCGGGGGGTTTTTAAATGTAAAAGTTCAGTGAACATTTAATTGTTGGTAATCTTCCATGTTTCAAATGGACCAGTAGACATGTTCAGGAATCTTGAAATTGACATAAAAAAGTCAAAAACTAAGGGCAGACTGGTTTACTGTACTTGGATTTATTGGTGTTCCATGTAAAAAAAAAAATGTTTAAATGGTCGAGCCTCTGAATTTTCACCTCACCAAATCTGGCCCTCTTTGCAAAAAGTTTGGACACTGCTGCTGTAGAGTAAAGGAAGATTATCATGTAAATATGATCCCATGAACACAATGACAATCGTAGCACTTGACAAAAAACATAATTGCATAAAGTTTCTTCTTAACTGATCTTTTGGGAGTATTTCCTACATTGATTGATTGATTGATTGTTTATTCTGTCATCAGTCATCATTACAATCCATAATATATACACAACATAACATTTACAATCAATTGTCCCATGACAGAATGGCACAGGCAGAAGCAAATGCTTATTTAAGCCTGGCCTTTTCTCCCCCTGAAGGCAATGAAAAACTACATTTACCTATTTACATTTTATGCAAACACAAAGACAAAACACAAAAAATAGCAATAAATAACTCATCGTCTAAATCATTCTCTGCGACTTTCAAAAATAGTTTTGCGAACAATTTTTTTTTTTTTTTTTTTTAAATAAAAGTGATTCACAGGTTTTCCAATGTATATTTGCATTATTCCAATATTTCACCCCGACAATAGAAACACATCTTCTTTTAATTCCCTTAACTGCTTTTTGAACACTGAACTTACAAACACCTCTTAAGCAGTATTGAGACTCACGGATTTCAAAGAGCTTTTGTATACAGTGAGGAAGAGATTGAGTTTTTGCTTTAAACATTATTTGCATGATTTTATAATAATATATGTCTTTTAACTTCATAATGTTTGATTTGAAAAAGAGTGGGTCTGTATGTGCATAATAGTGAGTCTTATTAATAATTCGCATTGCTCTCTTTTGCAGAAAATTCACATCACTGTAATAAACACCAAGGCCCCTATTTTGGTAGATGAGTGAAAATGTAATCGGCATAGAAACTGGCACATCTTTATTTTCGTGTCGGGGCAAGTCTAGTTTACCATGTTTGGGAATTTGGCAAACCAGGTTGCGCCTTGCTGGGTGTTCCGATGGACTGAGGGCATTTTTTATTACACTCCTCCGGCACAACTGACAGAAAGTAGACTAATATTTGGGCCAACTCAAAGCAGGTCTAAGTTGTGGCGCAGGTGGTGCAATGCGATTTTGGTGGATCCGATGGAGGCGCAGGCAGGCAGATTCTGCTAGATATGCTCACATTTAGACACACTATCAGGGGTAGAAGGTGGCATCCAAGTTCCCACACCACTGTGGCCAACTTTATCATACACAAGGGATCTTCTTGCAGCTCCTTGTAAATGGACTTTGCATGCGCCGATCTCCTGCATCTACATGCCATGTAGTCCGCGCAACTCTCTCTGCGCTGAATTTAAAGGGATTCATTATTTACCAGAGTCAAAGCAGCTCACATAATAATGATACAAATATAGTTTTATACCAATGAGAGCTATAAACACAAAACTAAACATACGATCCTACTTCTCTGACAGTGTCAGTCAAAAGTAAGAATTCGACCAGTAAACAAACAAACAACAATGAAAACAGTGTAGCGTTGAGTAGTGAAGGTTTCGATTATGATTTGGTTTTTTGGAGACGACTTTCAGCATATCTGACTTCACTCCAAGTGGAAATTAATTGCGTCTGATGTACTTGAGCGTGTTTTCGCACACATCTCTGACAAAAGGTTTTACACCAGTCACTTTCTCCATTAAAACAGCAGCAGTCAAAACATTGCCTCCCAGACAGACGCCTCAAAGTCAAAGGTAAAATTACAGTCAAAGACATACCTTACGTTAACAGACAGCCAATTTGATACAACACCTCTCGGAGAAGTCCTCACTTGTCTTGTTCAAAGTCAAGCAATTAAGTTCTGCACATAAATCCTTCAATGTACTGTACAAGGTTTAAAAAAAGAAAAAAAAACAGTTTCCTCAGGCGTTTATTATACATTTTTGTTTTATTGCAGTGTGAGGAGAAAGTAAATAAACTGTGTTTTGGTGTGCAAGTTTGTATGATTGAAAAATGACTTTGCAAGTGTTTTTAAACAAAGAGATTAGTGTGTGTTGACACACATATAGATGTATAGTGACAGATGTTTAAATTTGGTGAACCACTTGCATTGCATGATTATGTCAAAGAAGACATTCATCTATCTATTTTGTCAAGCTTGTCCTCTTTCGATTCAGCTGGATCTTATCTCAGCTAAATATGGGAGAGATCAAGGGCGTAGCCATGGGTGGGCCTGGCTGTGCACAGGCCCACCCAGATTGACAGACTGCCCACTCAGTGAGATTCATGACATAATATATACTTTTACATTTTTAGTAAATTGTTATTGAATTATTTTTGAATTTGTGTTTCGTTGGGTTTTTATTTCATTGAATATTAAGAATGGCATAATTGTGGTTTACTTTAAGGAAGATCTGAATTTCGTATTATTCAGTTTTTCATTTTATTTGAATACACGATGTATCGAGACAGGATTATTGTGCACAGTGAGAGAAATTTTCAGGCCCACCGTGATTTTTCCATTAGCCATGTTCTGGCCCCGCCCCTGGGTGAGATGCAGACTAGCCTGCACCCTCGCCTCAACTGGTCACCAACTAATTACAGGGCACAAACAAACAGCCATTCACACAATCCCACCCATGGATAAGTTAGAGTCTTCAATAACAAAATATTGTCTTTGGAATGTGGAAGGACGCCTAGCAGAGAGAGAGAGAGAAAAATCCTTGCCAGCAGAACATTCAATTCCACACAGCAAGGCCTGTGCTGAGATTCGAACCCCCAAACCACATAGCTGTGAGGCAGATGTGCTAACCCGTAGTCTACCCTACTGTGTAAAACAGTGTCAAATGCCAAATCATACATAGAGGAGAGGTATGTGGTCCAAGCAAAACCATTTTATTCTGATGAGGATCTGGATAATGGAACAGATATAAATCAACAATTGCACCATGGGTCAAATTACCACATTTTCTTGATTATTTTGCTTAATTTACTTAAAACTGTCCCACAAGTGTAAAGTAAGTTAACCAGTATACAATATGACTTAGCATGAAATTAAATTAGTCCTTTGTGATGATATGAAGTCATCTTTATTTAAATGCCAACATATTTTATGGTAAAAAATAAATAATAAGGCTGAATAAAGCTAAATTACAGTATAATTGCTCACCCCTGATGGCTTTGACAGAAGCTTCGTGCAGTTTCCCAACCACTGAACTCAAAGTTAAATAATAGTTGATGTAGGTATTTAAAAAAAAAAAAAAACATACATACGTACATACAGCATATACATACACACACACATATGTTGGGGCTGACATAACTGCTACGTGTATATGTGAATAGTTAGCCGGCTAACAAGCGTTAAATCAACTGTTCGGCAGTATGGTGTGAATGAAGCTCATCTTGGCAGTGTATCAAAACTCTGTCGTCTCTCTCTTATGCCATCATGAGAGGATTGTCCGCTCCGCTGGTTAGCTTTAGCTTTGGGAGGCTGCTGATCGTCATCGGTGTGGAGGATTTTTGACACCAACAATAACCGACTTGGATTCTACCCTTGGCCGTAATGTGGAGCGGGATCCTTGCTAAAGTAAGCCATTTTAAACTAAAGATTAAAATATTTGGATGTTTTAGGACTTTTATACGCAGTATAGGCAGACTCCTATGTTGCTGTACTTGACAGTTCAATAGATGAAGTTTTCAAATGAGTGAATGTGAGGATCTGTAAAGCTCTTTGGGCATCCATCGTTTACCTTTTACCATTTTAATCAAATTGGATTTTTCCTTTTTTTTTGGAAACGTGCCTGATGCGAATCAATACGAATGTCATTTGCCGAAGTTAACGCAAACAGCGAGTGGAGATTCATTTTCAAACCGTTTCCCCCTCCCTTCCAAGAGATTTAATAGATTCGCCTACACTGACCTCAAGTATTTGGGATTGGTTTTAGCATGCTTCAAAAACACAAAATGAAGCAACTCGTCTCTTCCCGCCATGTTCTTGTGTGTGGCCCTCAGTGGAAAGAGTCTGGACATCCTTGTTCTACACGGTCGTTACACAATGTGAGAACAATCAACGCCGTGGTGTGTACGGCGTGTAGCCTACGTGTCTTTCAATCCCATCCGAGCTTCAAGCAGCCCATGACAAATCTCCACCTGTGCAAAGGATCAGTGTTGTTGTCGTACGTGTGGGAACTCGCCTTGATCCCTCAGCCTCCTCACCCGAGGCTCTGCCTTCAACCGACTCACTGACTGAAGGACTGATGGGAGAAGCTCACCTGACGCTAAGGAATCAATTGATTGATCACCGAGGCTCACCTGAGCACTCCAGGCGATGCCGACGCAACAAACACGGCGCAGGCCCCCCCTGACAGGGGTTCTCTCTCGGCTAGTCCACCTGAGTCCCTGGGGCAGATTCCCCGTTGCAGGCACCTGTGTGGTCACCTGCACTGCACGCATTCCAACCATCCATCACTGAATGTCTAAAACAGTCAACCCCGGGTTCAACTGGCAATAAACAAAGCGGAACTCAGTCCATGTTTTTTTTTTAATTAATTTGTTCCAGGCTTAAATTGCCATCAACATAAAAACATAATTAACACTTCAGGCAAATAATTAACACTTTTTTTTTAACATTAGATTTTAGCATTCCAAACTGTCACACTAGTGTAAACAAAGGTTAACCACAGTGAAATAAACTAAATTAAACTAGAAATAAACTAGAAATAAACTACCCTTTGAAGATGCCAGGTCTTTCACGGTAAGTTATTTGTACTTTGTGGGGTTTTTTTTTGCATATTTTGTATCTTATACAGCTCATTTCACTTTGACTTACTTATTTTAGAGACGTAGGATAGTTCAGAATGTTATGTCCTGTGTTACGCTTGTGTTATGTCACCACAACGTTGAGTATTTTTACTTTTTTTTTAATATGTAGTGCTGAACGTATTTTTACACGTATGGGAGAATTAGAAATCCAATAAAAAAACCACACACACTAAAAATGAGGTCGACCCTACACATCATATCACCAAGAGTAATCGATTGTGTTTTTGATTATTTCATCTCATTGTGACTCAGTCAACTCATTACCGTGCTTGTAGGACTGCTAAGAATATAAAACCAATGTTGCGTAAGACGTCTTGTGCAGTAAATCCATGTTTTAATGATAATTGTAGAATTAGTTCATTACATTTCATAAAACATTTTCACTTGAAATGTGAACAAACGAAATGCTGGTTTTGAGTGGAGAGGTTCCTCTCGACTGTGACTTGGCATCATGCGGTTCAACGTAGCACATGATGAGTTCATAAATGTAATCTTCCTTAAACGCTTTGCTTTAAAAATGTGCCAACATAATTTGCTAATTTGAAGCTTGGAAAACTTCAAACCACGTCTCTGCCTTTTTTCCCAAAGCCATAAAACGTGTTGCCATACACATAAATGGCCGCAGGACCCCCCCTTAAGCCCGGGCAGGTCCTAACAGCGCTGGACCCAAAGCTTATTATTACATTATTGCCGGGATGACGCGTGGCGGGTATAGACTGGCATCAGTCAAAGCCACAATCTGGCCCCCGCGGGGGTCACGCCAAAGCTGGCACTTTAAAAGACAGCACTCACATCATCCAGCTAATGATGGAATTACAGCACTGACTCACCGTGTAGCTACATGTAAGCACCGGGAGGACGGCAATAGATTATAGTCTGAAGGGAGGGAGAGAGAGAGAGAGAGAGGGAGAGAAAAAGTACTTCCAGAGAAACGCAGCTGTCAGTGGGGAAGAAAGATGGAGAGAAGGAAAGAAAGGTGGAGGAGGACATAAACTCCCCGAGAATGAAAGCTTAGATTATCGTAATTATGGCCCTCTTTAAAATGCTCAATACTGTAATTATCATTGAGTCATACATGTAGCAGAAGGGGGCTGTTTAAAGGGGACATGTCATCATTGTCTGCGGCTTAAAAAAATGAATTAAAAAAATGGCTTCTAAGATATATGCACTGTCTTTTTTAAAACGGGTACAGTCAATAAACAAGAATGGGACGTAATGGATTATGTCTGGCTGTGGGTTTGTTTTCTGCCCCTTGCGCTGGTTGCCATTTGTTATTACACTTCTCATGAATACATGTGGATATGCTTAAATGTTTAAAAGGCTTGTATGCCCACGCATTTGGAGAGTCTAAACTGCCTTTTAAAAGCCTTAATGCCAAGGGGGTTGTAAGTGTAAGAGTGGCCACCGTTGGCCTCTGTTGTGGCAGCTCTGTGTAAATGCTGCGGTCGCTCTGTTTTCTTACTTTGCTTTTATTCATTTTTTTAATGGTCTGCTTTGAAGGGAGGAAAATTACATCTGTATTTATAACCTTCTGTCATGATTCAAGTTCCAGAGGACACAGATGGAGTTGGGTGGTAGTATATAGGCCTCAGTGGTGGTTCTGGGACAACTCGACAGGACATAATGCCACTTGTGGAGGAAATAGCCTGTGAAGACTAGACTTAAAGTTAACACTGCAGCAATAGACGTTTGTCGGCTTTTCCCAAACAAAACCCCAGTGAATTACAGTAAAATGTCCCGAAAGGAGTGTCTTGGTTCCAATGTACAGGTCCACGCTTTAAGAAGGCCATGTAACCCGAATGGGTACGTTAAGACGGAATGTAGCGTAGCCAATCACTTACATACACAAACATGGTATTTCATCATAATTACAGGCGGACATTCACGTTTCAAACATTCAGACATAACAACAGACTGCTTTTTGTTCAAAAAAACTCAGTAAATCCGAATTTGAGTTATGTGCCTTCAGAGTAGTCCAAGATTTTGCCACAACCTACTGTATTCCAGGCAGCAACGGAATCCACTCCAAGTCCACACAGTGTCATGCCACGGGCCTTCTTTGTGTTTCTTTGTGAGCAGAGATGGGCACAAAAGATCCTAATTGAAATAGTGATGGCTGGTTTCATTGTTGCAAGAATGATGCCAATTTGCAACATACGTCAGTTCGGCCTGGTACACAGAAAACAATTTTTCAAATCCTTAAAGATTTTTCATCTGTGACAGATCCCACACTAGATATAATAAATAAATTCATTAATACATCTGACATTTACCAGCTTTGTTCATAATGTGCTTAAGGTGCTATGAAAATATCCAAACACTTTTTTTGTCAAAAAATATCTTGGGTTGGTCTTCTGTGACCAGTGTTGTGCATGAGTGGCTTAGTAAAGATATCAACTGCTACATTAGCTTGTCATGCTAACCGTGAGCTAGCAAGCCCATGACTGGTTAGCTGCCATATACTTGCTACTGATGATCAAAAGGAAAGTCTTAGCATTTTACACTTGTGCGGCGAGATTAATCCACCTCATTTATAATTAAATAGTGTTAAGACTGTTTTATTGGTTGGAATTGATTAATATCAGTCTGTTTGACTTCTTAATAATGCTAAAATGTTATTTGAATATACTCTGTACAGTTGATAAAAAATGTTACAATAGTTTCGACCCCAGCCTCACATCAGCGTCTACTGTGCAATCATACACCAAACAAGATTCCACTAAATCATCCAGGCACCTCTCTTGACTGTGGAGTCGCTGAGTCCAGACAGGATGGATGGGCCCCCGGACAAGGGCCCCTCTTAACTGGTCTATTATGGTAACACACACCTTGTAAGAGAAGCAGACACCTGAGACCTGAAGCCAGGCGGCTAGAGAGAACACAAGCACAGTTTCCATCTGCTTGAACCTCTTGTACTTCGCTTTTGTCAAAGTCTTTGTGCCGATTGTAGGAGTCACAGGGAGATTATCTGATGACGTTGTTTCTTGCCTTAGGCTCTTGTAATGAATAGACACAAAAAAGATTTAAAGGGCAAACTTCGTCCATGGTGCACACATGTGGTACAACGCTCTTCTTTGGACACACGAAAGTCTGATGTTTTCTTTACGTTCCAACGTTGACATAACTTTCCATTTTCCCAAAGAGTGACAATAATGGCTATGTTTACATGGGGAAAAAATTCTTGAATCCGATCAGGGTTCGGATTAGAATTATGATCGCATGCACTGTTTTCATGGACTGATCTGAAAATACTGATCTGTTTAGGACTTGCCTGGTCATCCATCACACTTTTGATCAAAACAAATTGTTTTGACATGCGCAGATTGATCAAATATACCGGAAATAGTAGTAGATGAAAAAGAGCCATAGCGACTTCTGTGTCAACAAAACATCACTCTATCCTTTTCTACATTAAATGTTAGCGTTATTTCACGATTTTTTCCTGTTTGCATTGTTACGTCGAGTTAATACTTCCTAATGGAGATTCTTCTTCGTATATTTGGCTTCAGACTTTGATTTGAGTGGAAAGGGTTTTCTCTTTGCTTTATCAAGGTCATTATCTTGAACAGCATGTACACCGCAGCTCACTTTTGAGCCATTTATGAATGAAAGTAACCAGAGCTGGGCATTTTACTAAAATTTACCGGTCCGTTTATTGCATTCCGCCTACAGCCGGGGTACCCTTCTGCCCTCCGTCTACCCGCCTTTTTGTCTGGCCGGACCAAATAGCCTGTAGGCTGGTCCGCCTATCACAGGCATCCGTTAGCGTTTCTGTCTACCAAATAGCTAGCTCAATAGCTAGCTCGATAGCTAGATAGATAGATAGATATTTTCCTGTAGAGGGTCCACTCTTGGATTACAGCTCTGTCCGAGTCATGTGTCGTTGTATCCTTGGGCAAGACACTTCACCCACTTTGCCTCCAGTGTCACTCACACTGGTTTACGGCTGGGTTTGAATGTTTGGTGGTGCTTGGAAGGGCCATAGGCGCACACTGGCACCCAACTTTACGTCAGCCTGCCTCAGGGCAGCTGAGGCTACACAACATAGTTTACCGCCAACAGACTGAATGTGTGAGGGTTTTGAATGTCCGGTTGTCCAGAAAAGCGTCATATAAATCTGATGGATTATTATTATTGTTTGCAGATGTCTTGCGTGAATTTTGTATTGACTGTTCCCCATAGAAACCCCATACATGCATAGAAATGTTGCAATTTACAAACTCTATGCCCTCATTCGAATTTAGACTCATATTGTTTCTTGAAGAATTAGCCGAAGTCCGAGGTGACTTTTAAGCTTCCGCATTATGTCAATATACCCACATACCCTTCTTTTCCTTCAGTGACTGAGAAGCGTCTTCTCTGCAGTTCGATCACTGGTGGCGTCGGCAACGCTGGAACCGACCCTGTTAAAACTTGAAAACATTCCCTCGTCAAACCACCATGACTGAGTCGATTAGGCCCACATCCACAGGCAAGCACTCTTATTTCCTGCAGATATTTGGGGCGTTTAATACTAAAACAATGCCGCTTGGCGCACTGAGCCCTCCCGTTTGCTGCATGCTCTATTATCCCCTTTCTTGGAGTTAACTGAAATAACGCAAACAAACGCTTGAGTGTATAAAACAAACACAGTCGTGCCAGGTTTAATCATTCCCCCGATGAGCCGTTTCATATGTCTACAGCCATTATAGTCACGGGAGTCGAAACAGAAACAAGCGTTCCCTGCCTATGTGGTCTAGCCTTTGTAGAAAGCGTGTCATTGATGACACACGGCTGTATGCATATTTCATCGGGACATGCATATTTTACAGTGTAATCCTTGGCACACCGCTGCTTTGTTCACTGTGTGTGAAGGGGGTTGGTGGGGGGGTCAGACGAGTTGGAGGCTCTCCTTTGTGCGGTTTGTGTTGGATCAAGCAAAACGAGAAAATTGACATTCACAACCGTCTAACTTGTACCAGGAAACCTCTGATAATAATAGAGGAGTTTAACAGGTTTTTTTCCTCTCTATTTACTGTAATTACCAAATGAGCTGGAGTCTTTTTTTAACAAACGAGCCTACCTACAATTGGAGGCTGTGACAGACTACATGGGAACTTGATTGCATGTGATGGTTTCCTATGTTGTGTCTTGATCAGTATTGCGGTTGAAGTAGAGAATATACTGTGCCAAAGGAATGCTTGCAAGAGAAAGACGCAGCATACACTCACCATTAGGGTTGCCAACCGTCCCTTGAAAAACGGAATCGTCCCGTGTTTAGAAATATAAGTATGCGTCCCGTATTGAGTTGTAAAGGGACGCACTTTGTCCCGTAATATCGTGTCTGTAAAATGTCAATGGAATTAATGAACAACAGTTGTCTTTATATGACCATTTACAGTAATGGTCCTAGGCCAATGACCTATGAGGTGACAGCATATTCATACACGGACGGGTATGACGATACCGAATCCGCTTATCTTATTGGTCCAGTTAATGTAACACAACTTGGAGCAGCAATGCGAACGGCAGAAGCACTACTCCTCCGCAGAAATGATTGCAAAAATACAAAGGACTCGAAAGCAGAAAAGACCGTGGGTCGAAAAAGTGAGAGAAAATATCTATCAAGTGCACTGCACTGTTTGCCGGCGCACATTTTCGATAGTCCATGGTGGACTGACTGACCTCAAACGAACATGCGTTCAGTGGTGGAGACAAAACTAGGTGATCCCTAGAAAAAATTGCTGTCCACCAGGTAACCCCAGAGCTAGATAAGGTATGTAAAGATTTTTTTTTTTAACCCTCTGATCAAGGTTAATTTGGGAATGTGCAATGAATGTCAGCATTGTGTAAACAAACAATACTTTTGGGGTGGAATAAACAAGTACATTAAACAGACAGGCAATTGATTGATTGATTGATTGATTGATTGACATTGATGAATAATAGCAAAAGAACACTAAATAATATTATATGTTAATGATAGGAATAGGATACAGTTTAAATGAAAGGATAACATCTTAAAATTGCAACTTTGTTGCAAAACCTGAAACATGTGTCAGCATGATTAGAAGATCCAATATTGTCATGTTTGATAGGCCACTTTTTTCCTTTGCTTGTATTTGGAGGTGATCCAGTCAGTGTGACGATGGCCGTCTGAAAAAACATGACACGACACGAATCAAAAACAGACCCCTCTCCTCATTTGAAACACTATTGCGCTTTCCTACAGGACTGCGGAGATCACATGTCACACTTGTCTGTTTCCAAAACATAAGAACTTTTCTCAATATTCCAGCGCAAGATAACTTCTCTTAACCTTGTGTTACCGTAGAGTGGTATTTTGTTTACGTCACTCAAGCTTAGTGTTGAATCTGTAGCATATTGTCGCTGTCCTATGAAAAACACTTATGCCCAATTTGTTTTAATGACCCAAAAAAAAAACAATTCCAGGTCAATACTAGCGTGTCCACGGATCAAGTGTGAAATCAAACAACCAAGTAAATCTCGAGACTAATTGACATAAAAGCCAAAATGTAAGCAGAACTGCATTGGTTTTTTTCGTGGTGCATACACTCACATTCACATCAGGGATGGAACAGCTTTTGAAACCCGTTTAAACAGTTTGGTTCGACCTTATAAGTTCAGTTTGAGCTGATTCATCAATGCCATGTAGCAGTCCGTAGCGCTAACAGCCAAGTAGCATTTATGTTAGCCGATGCGTTTGGCTAACATTTATTGTCTATGGTGCTGTTTTTGCACAATTTCATTGCTTTTTTAATGCACTATGGGTTCTGTGAACATTTGCTACAACCCAAGACAGGAACTCAAAGAGGTTGGCGACCAGCACCAGGTATCCGTTTTCAAGTGCCACAAGTAGAAACTATGGTCTGCATCTCTCCAATGCATCAAGGGAGCTTAGAGATGGCTTGAAATAGGCTAGCTATACACTTATACAAACACGTCAATCTATGTACATCGTATAAGGTGTATTTATTTGGGTTTTTTAATTCGGTGGTGCCTAATTTTCATTACAAAAACCTCATGGGTAACCAGTTACAAAAATATCAACAAGTATGAATAATGTCCCGAAATAATATGGACTTGTCGACTCTAAATTCACATCACATCACACATGCATTTAAAGAGGAAGTCTACCCACTAGTCAAAAAACGTCATTCTGATTAATATTGCGTTTGTGGAATATGAGATAAAAAATGACAATAAAAGACAATAAATGACAATTACAGTTGCTCAGGGCTCAGGTAACGACCATTCACCTCACCTATGTTCTGAAGCTGAGAATTAATTGAACTTCTTGTCCACTGTCCACAAAAGGGGCATCCATCCGTACGGACGGACGGACCGTTCCGTTCCGAGGATAGAGTGCCTATCTCTGGTTATTACCTGAGCAACTGTGATGTCACTTTCAATTTACAGCAAGGCTAAAAACGGGTGGATTTTGCTGCTTATCTCATATTCTACAAACGCAGCGTCAATCAGAATGCCATGTTTTGACTAGTGGAGGCGCATAGAACATATGATTAAAAAGAACACTTTTGGGTTGACTCTCTCTTTAAATGCACTTGAAAGGTATATACTTCAATTGTTTTTGCTCAAATCAGTGGCATTAGAAACAAAAAAAAACAAAAAAATAGTTTAGCGTTATAGTTTCTGGGAAAATATATGTCATCCCAAACATTTTTTTATCGTGAAAGCCTTAGAGAAATCCATTTATTACCCATTTTTTGTGCTCATACCTTTTTGTCCTTGTGCCCTTTGGATAGTATCCTCAAGAACGAGACAAGGTCAAGTTCTGAAACGCTCACGCCATCCTATCGAATGCCGCTGACTTACAAATCATAAGTATTGATCATGGCGGGAATGCTCCTGAATGTAGGCAGACGGTAAAATCATACCCACTTAGGCTTAATAGCCTACATTAAAGCAATTATGCACACAAATTGGGACTGTCTAACTGTATGCATATTACGCCAATCCATATTTCTTTTTTTACTAACCTTTTACTTTGCATTTTTTACCCATACAATTTTGATAATGAATCAGTGTTTTACTTGGTATTGACTTGCTCGGGGTGAAACACTTATAATTGGTTGAGTGACCCCACATCGGCTCGTGGCCACGCCGTCTTGTAGATAAAACAGTTAAAGTCGATGACATAATGTGCATAAGGTTTTTATATGTGTGTGTCAATACTCTTGTATTTACTAATGAGAGTGCAAGCACCCAAGTGGTTGACCCGCTAATGAAGTCGGCGCGTTTGAGAGTCTGTCAAACAGGTCAAGGACTCCAAAGAGTTGTGTCGTGCTCGTCCTCGGCAACTGTGATGGCACAAATGAAGACTTTGGAGCAGTTTGGGATTCATTTGGGGAAAATAATTGGGTTTGTTTGTAAGTAAACATGCTTCACTAAAGTAGCTCTCGGTCTGTTTCGATAAGAATTAGGGTTTAGATACAAAATATATCGGAAAAGACCATGAAAAATACACATCGGCATGGTCTTAAAGCTGTGCAGCAAGTGCAAACTTTCATGCACGTAACTTTATGTTATTGTATGAAAGGTTAACCGGTGTAAATTCTGCAAGTGGTTATTTTTTTACAGTTTCCTCTAAAGTAAAATATGAACATTGTGTACTGATTTAAACATCATCATGAGACAAACAAAATATTCATTGGCATGGTCATGAAGCCATGTAGGAGTAGGTTGTAAACTTGAATAAATACCTCCATCTGAAACTATTTGTTCTATTTTGGAAAACATTTCAAAATCCGCACAAGCATATTCAAAGTGTCACCGTATAAGCGATACCATCAAATCACAAAGAAAGTGAAGCACTATTCGGATTAAATTAGTCTGTGTAGCTGCACTGAAAAAAGTGTGTGTTGAATTTACTCAATTTGATTTCATCAAATGGCTACACAAAATAAAATCAGCTGGATGCGGTCTTTATTTTCAAAGTAAATGTCTAGCCTATTAATTAATTAACCATAATCAGCTGTTTGGTTTGATGAATAACAAATTACCTAGCATCATAAATCTTTTTGCTTAAGATCTGCCCGCCGCCTATTCGCTCCAGTTGCCAAAACTCGCCCGTGAACCTGTTGACCCCTGGGTCAATGCGTTTCAAATAAGAGGGGCACAAAACAAAAAAATCTTTATGTATTCAACCTCTGAAGAAGTTGACGTGAAGATGACATGTCTGATATACAGCTTAATTGCATAATTGCATCATGGGACTGTTTCTACCCTGTCGATGATTGTCACAGCCGTATGCTAAATTGGTCCGCTTTTGTATTCTATTTTCTATTTTAACATTCATTTCCCTCCCCTGTGCGCTTATCAGAGCCAAGGCAGCCGCTAAAAGGGAGCACTTGAAGCAGCACGCCGTTCCTATAGCTTCTAATTTTGACTCCCAGTCAGGGATCATGATATATGGACATGTTATTTCAGGATTTTGGAGCTAAGGCCACATAGTACACACACCCTGGAAAGAATACGCACCACTTTCTCAGTAAAAACATGTCAAAAGGCCCCCAAAAAAAGCCAAAGAAGAAGCAAAGAAAGTAAAGTTACTTTGTGTATGTAATCGACCATTTTTTTTGTTGCTCATATTAGTGAGCAGACAGGCCCTTTGCTATGCCGCAGTAAGTTCCATTTCCTGCTCTATGCTTATCGTCATGTTTACGTCTTTTGCGGTGGGATCACACAAAAAAGAGACTTGAGCTAAAGGCTCAAAGTTTGCTTAAGTCCTTGCGTGACTGATATTTTATTGGCATATTTTTATTGAGCTATATTTTACACAAAATTTGGTTTGAGCTCCAAATTAGCCACTTGAGCCACTTTTTGTGCAGCTGTCAATTTCAGATCTATGGTTATCATCGCACTTCATTTGGCATTGAGCGGAAGTTCCGTGAGGCTTGGTCTGGGTGGTTGGTAGTCGGGACCAAAGTGCAAGGAAGCAGGAAGGCAAAAAGTAGTTCTCAAAAAATTGTTTATTTTCCCAAAAACAGAAAAGCAAAACAAGGAGCATGCAATTATCAAAAACATAACGAGCAAGACAAAACGTGAAAAAAAATTACACAGGCAAACCATGACAAACCTAATCAATGCCATGTCATGTTTCTGCTCTGTGTTCCAGTTAATGAGTTGATTGGTGGGCGTGTCCATCGGCACCGCACCTGATTGGCATGATAATCAAGGACTTTAAAAGGACAGTGGCGTCGAAGGCTTGTCGTCAGATCATTCAACCTTTCTTGCTGTCATTGCGCCAGCTGTCTGTTTTTCTGTTACAAGACAAAAAAATCAATGAAAAAAAAGCCCAGCAAAGGTATACATTCTTGTGGAGTTAATAATTTTGTTACTGACTCAGATGAAGTCTTGTGATGGATTAGGGTTAGGGTTTGACAAATCAAAGTTTACGTGACATCCCGCATGATGTACGAAAAAACGTTTTTGTTGAATTCAATTTTATTTCGTCAAGTGGTTGCACAAAATAAAATGATCTGGACCCAGGTATTTTTTTTAAGTAGACTATTTATCTAATTACCCATTTGCACATTTTTTTTCAGTCTAGTTGTATTTCAATTTGTGGTATTCTTCTACAAATTTTGCTTGAACTCAAAACGTTTGTGATGTTTAACTTTACTGTAATAAATATCACGTCTGATTATATGTCAGGTTCCTAGTTTTATTTTTATCCAATGCTGTTCCTTACATTTCACTACAGCACTGCAGCACTGTCACTTAGAGTATTTTTTCCTCTGTACTATGTACAGGCCGAAATGAGTGTTCCTCATATTTTTTATGTAGATGTAGGTTGGTGTGTATACACATGTGTATATACACATGTTACTGCGTATATCTACATAGGTTTGATTCTAAATGTTTGCCGTCAATGTTATACATTAATGGCCACATTATGCCGCCGCCCCTGTGTGACCTATATCTTTGCTACTGTAACAACGAAAATTTCCCCACTGTGGGATCAATAAAGGCATTCTTATCTTATCTTATCTTATCTTATCTCAATATCATCTTTCTATGTGTAGGACAATCACAGCATAAACCAAGGGTCTTCAATCCTGTTCTTGGAGGTCCGCTTTCCTGCCTGTTTTCCATCTCCCTGCTTCAACACACCCCATTCAAATGATCAGGATCGTTCTCAGCTTCTGCAGACCTTGCTGATTATCTGCTCATTTGAATCATGATGTGTTGCGGCAGAGAGAGACGGAAAACAGACAGGACAGTGGACCTCGAGGAACAGGCGTGAAGACCCCTGCTATAAACACTTGTTGAGATAATCCTTTGGATGCTTCCCTGTCATGATGATGACGGATTGAGCTGCCAAATTTGGGTGGATTTTTGTGACATATTCTTCCACAAAATTTTGCTGCAACTCCACATGATGCCACTTTAACACAATCGACTTAAAATATAATGATAAACATGCATCTCTAACCCCAAATCCATGCTTAGTACTCTCTGCAGTTGAGTAACTAAGTATAGCCATTTGCTCTTCCTTGCCCCTTCGGTACTTTCAGGCTCCATATGGCTTCTAATTTTGACGCAGAAATGTATGATATACGGCCTTGTTATTTTGAAACGATGGCTGCATGCATACATCCGAGGATAGGCTGCTTTCTGGGAAATAAAAAACCCACGTCATCAAACTCTTTCATTATCTAATGTTAACACCCTAGAGATGAAGAGTGCCTGGAAGATATGGGTTTATAATTGCTTTTATTGGTTTATTGTGCCAGCCGAGAAGCTCTTTGATGTATTTAAGGGAGCTTCCTAATGAATGAAGAAAGGGATTTGATCTCTAAGGGGATGACGATGGGGGGTAGGGAGTTTGTGTGCATGTGCTGGTGAGGGGTAAAGGGAGGTTGGCGTGCGTGTGTGTGTGTGATTGTGTCGTTGCAACAATGCATTCTTTAGTGGAGCTGCAGTGGTGAACAAGCGAGGACTTAATCAAGCACATTTGAGCACAGAGCAGGTGAGACTGTGTAATCGGGTGTAAACATGCCTCCCATGCAAGAGCCAACAGTCATGTGTGCAGGAGGGGCTTATTAAGCAAATATTCAGAAAATGTTCTGGTTTTTTTCACCCCATAGTGACAGAGGCTATCCCAATATGTTCTATGCAAGCCCACTAGTTGAAACAAGGCATTCTGATATATATTGCATTTGTGGAATAAGAGTTAATCCCCCCGTTTTTAGCAGTCTCAGGGGGCGGCCATTTTGTCACTTCTGTCGACTGAAAATGACATCACCGCTCCTCAGGGCTCAGGTAACGACCGAACACGACTGACCTGTTTTCTGAGGCTGAGCTGTGATTGGTCGTTACTTAAGGCCTGAGCAGTTGTGATGTCATTTTCAGTCAACAGAAGTGACAAAATGGCCGCCCCCGGAGATGGCTAAACACAGGTGGATTTTGCTGCATAACTCATATTCCACAAACACAATATTTATCAGAATGTTGTTCCAACTAGTGGGCCTGCATAGAATATATTCTTGAAAAAAAATGTTTGGGTTGATTTCATTCTTAACCATCTTTGTGAACATATTGTATGACTGAGCATGTTTTTTGTTTTTTTTTTCCCAGCGTGTTGTTGACTCATTAGTCCAGGGGTCTTCAATCGTATTCCTTAAGGGCCGCTGTCCGGCCTTTTTTCCTTCTCTCCGGACAAAGTGATTTGAAAGAGAGTTGCGAATACTTTACTTAACATTGCCAGTCTTACACTCGTCATAAACTGCCCTTTGTGCGCTTCTTTGCCCACATTCTCATGCCCATCGGATCAGTCGGGCTAACAGCCGTAAGGGAGGGAGGGCAGGATAACATTATCTCACGTCTGGCCTTTCGCGGCCTTGCGGTCCACATTAGCAAGCCAAGGAAAGAGCGGAGAAGTGTATATACTACAAGCGTTTGATGAGCGGCGAGGCAATAAATTCATTAATCATCATTATATGCCTCATCAAACCCTTTGCCAGCCTCTCCATGGGAGTTACACAAATTAGCCGGCGAGAAAGCAGTCACTTCAGAGGAGCCGGGTAAGTGCTTTTTGATTGCTTTCTTCGACAATGCTTCCCGTGACAAGCTCATAAATCACACCTTTCTGTACTTAAACGTGCGTTTACTGTGAACTCTAAACACGCACACACACGCACACAAATAACAAGGGGAGGAGGTTTTTACTAGAGTTGAGTCTCTTTCACCCATTCATCGCGGATTCTTCCTCGCCGTACCACAAAGGAGGCCCGAGAATAAAGCCTTTAGAGGGCAGAATGAACTGCTCTGACTAAAAATAAGCCCGTGTTTGACTTATGCCATTAGTCAATAGTAGCCGTTTGAAGCACAATTTAATTATTAGAGGCCTCTGATGTAATAGATGCCGAGCCTCACTTAATCACCGGTTGCGTTGCCACTTGAAATCCTTACTTTTTTCCCCCCCACGGATAAAAAAGAGAGCGGTGGCACTCAGTAGGATGTACATGATTACGTTTACTAATACCACCATGTGTCACATTGCAATAACCAAAATAGCAGCACCCAAAGCTCAGTCCAAATTTTTTTCGTATTTCTTTCTATAAAAATTTGAAGATGTCCAACAGATGCGTTATGAGGCGGCGACTGCTTAATTAATGAATTTCCACGTGCAATTGATACCCAAGTTATTTTTTTATTGAAATGAGCTGCTAGACCATTGCCGACGGGACAACATGCTTTTCATAAAAAGCCAAAGAAAAAGCATGTAACAAGATTTGATGAATGATAATGATCTCGTGCATGATGACGATGATGATTGGGTCAACTCCACTTTGACTTGAGGTTTTTGACTTTTGTGCCTCTGCTCTATAATATTTGATGTCATATTAAATGTTGGTGTGCCATGGTGGACTGGTCAACGCATGCTGACAAATCATGCATGTCAGGTTCAGTGAAGACCGTAAATTGTCCATACTGCAGGTGTGAATGATTGCTTGTTTTTACAGTGCGCGTCCTGTGTTCTCACCCGCCCTCTCGCCCAAAGATGCATTGCGTCTTCCCGAGAAGGAGTTGAGCTGGCAGGTGATGCTTACCTACTGCAGCGATCGCATCCCACCATCCAGATGGCCTTTCCATGCAAGACCAACAAATCAGCCATCAGACCAGAAACGGCTCCTTTTATTGAAAAAGGAGGTCAAGATAACTCGGGCCGATCCGTCGTGAGCCTTCCTTCAAGGCTCCTCGGTGTGTTGGATGGGAGGACTCGGCGGGGCGGGGCTTGCGCGTGAGGGGTGGTCTTTATCAGTTTAAAGCCCCGCTCTGATGAGATTACCTATTGGCTGTAAAGCACATTGTTAATCGGGGTGCAGCAAGCCAACACACTCCCACTGGCTTGGAGCCACTGTTTTTGAAGATGGTTGAGCCACCACTTCAATTTTCTTTCCGAATCATCTGGGGCACTTGCATGAAAGGCATATGCATGAATATATCTCATTTTCGTTTGGCTGTGTTTTTCAGCGGAATCGCTACAATCCATTTTTGCATCCAATTTTATCAACATGCATTCCCACAGGACATAGTATAACTTATAGTAATCCTTCCCGGAATCCAACTGTTGCCATCTTTTATTAACGATACGGGTGATTTTTTTAAGTAACATTTCTACTGCTATGCGACTGAAAAAAATAAAAATTAACAAAAGTACATATAAGTCATGTGCAAATGGCACTGCTCTGCGTAACCAAGAAAATGAGAGGCTGGAGAGAATATATATATTAATTTTTTTTTTTCCCATTCATGTAAACATTACCGAAATGCCAGGAAGAAAAATGACCATGAAAGCAAATTGGAGCTTCTGAAAGATCTAAGGGCTGACTTGGAACACGAAGGAGTCATGCCATATCGCCTATGACAAACAAACTCCATTCAAGGCTGCGTTTGATTTGAATGTATGGTGACCTCTGGTCTCTCATTGTTACGCAGGATGGGCACAAGCATTCATCCAATTGACATATACTTATTGAAACAAACAAAACATGGCTTTTATGCGGTTGCTGGCCTACCCAAAATGATCAGAATTATAGATGTCCTTCCTATGACTCAGTAATATATTTGTTTACCTCTTCTACTAACACTTCCAATTCCATCACTTCAAATGTTTGCACTTGTGTTCCTTTCCCGAATTTCCATGGTGAAGACCATCAGAGCTAGCTGAAGGGCTAAACCTTCTTTAATTAAATACGGCAGTCTCCACCACTTTTACACCCATCTCTAAGATGCAAATTCATTTTAGCCCCCGCTGTTTGAGAGGCCTCTAACGTGTTAGAATTTGAATTTTGTACTATTACACATCAGAAACAGGCGTCAACGTTGTGATGCTTTTTGAGTGAACAGCACACGAGTGACATCGCATGACAGCACATTAGCAAATTGCTATTGGGACACCATTCCACTTACGGGGCCCCTTGATGCCGCCCTGCATCCCTCCCACCCATCATTGTGTAGGAATGAGGGGCTGGCCTGGAGCTCTCCTCCAAAGGGCTCTGAATTCTCACCCCCTCCTCATTAACACACACATGCACACGCGCGCACACACACACAAAGAGCAGAGCACGGTTCAAAATAACTTTGAAAGAGGACAGTTAAGCAAAAACGGTACTGCCCGACTTACCTCCATCTTGGGAGCTGATCCAATTCCATAAGTGGCCGTTTGCATCCATCATACTGCACCAAACCTATCGAAAAGTTGTGTACCTGCACGTGGCTGCGGGAGAAGCGTGCAATGTCCCAGGCGGACTGTTGTGTGTTATGGTACCGTAACACACAGTCCGTGTGCGTTTGTGTGTGTGTGTGTGTCAGGCTTTATTACAGCGGTCATTAGGACTCATATCTGTGTGCTAATGTCGAGCAGATGTTGCAAAGAAAGGGATCATTTGAAAAGGGCAAATGTAAATAAACATCCCTCCCTCGCCGGACCCTCTCTGAAGGGGGTTGAAAGAAAACACTTCATCAATCTCTATCAGCTGCGTTAATATTGTCATCTTTAGGGGTCTCGTTTGAATGGCCTCGTTAATGTTTTCGTCACAAATCGTGTTTATCAGAATAGCTTTTGGGCTGAGAATCGAAAAACAAATCAAAAACGGTATTTTTTCCTTCTCACAAGTGAATGATCCGTTTAAAAAAAAAGATTTAAGTCATTTTTCTTGGTCAAAATGCAGATTCCAACAAAAGCGTTGAAGTTTTTTTGGACAAAAATGCCAAACAGGAAAGCAATTAACATCCAATTTAGTTGCACTGATGTCACCCCCACACTGGAGTTGAAGGAATCGATTCATTTGTGTTGTGTGGCAGCTCCATCCTGGCTGCTCGATACAAAATGGCTAAACATAAGACAAAAATGAATCACAAGCAAGATATCCAGAGAGCCATTTTTTCAGTGAGCTTCGAAAAGGATTCCCATCACAAATGTATATTACAGGAAATGGAACTCTAACCATGCACATACAGTAGCCGTGGCAACGAAAATACTATGTACGTCTATGTCCTGGCTTCTAAGTACAATATAGTTAGGGACTCAAAATCTATGTTTAAAAAAAGAACACAATGTTTATGTAACATTTTCTTGGCTTTTTAAAAAATATTGTCAGTGTAATATGTGCAGTGATTAACGGACATTGAAGTTGATGCTTTTTGCGACCTCTCTCTGTCAGGTCCTCAGTTCAAGAATGAAATGTATTTTAAAGATTTTTTTTTTTTTGCAATATCACTTCAAAAAGTATACATTTTTACAATAATTTTTTTTTTATAACGCAAAAACATACCTGTGATGGCAAAGAGGAAGCGGTGATGATAACCATAGAATCGGAAATTGAAGCCTCTGTCCTTGCTGCTCAGTACAATATGGCTGAAGTAAACAGAAGTGCAAAATTTCACATCATGTGGGTTACAGTTATGAATGTTAACATTTGGGGCTCTATTTTCATAAACGGCGTAATAACTGGGACCGGGCAAGTCTAGTTCATCCCGTTGAGGGATTTGGCAGATCGTGCATCTTTCTGGGTGAAGCCAGGGCATTTTCTATTACACACCCGTGGCGCACCTGACAATTTGGTGACAGAAAGACCAGACGTTAGACAATCTAAAAGCAAGTCTAAGTTGCGACGCAGGTGGTATAACGCGATTTTGGTGGATTTGATGGAGGCGCTGGCAGACTCTGAGGTCGAATATAGTGGATGTCATCGTAATAAATCTTTCTAGAGATCAGAATCAGTGAATTCATTATAATTATCATCACCTTTAATATATTTTAAAAAGTATTCCCATGACCGCCGCACAACTAGATTTCGTGTTTTAACGCCAAATGGATTTGTGCTTCTTCTGGTGTGCATTTGCCCCCAGGGGGCAGTATAATATAGCCATTCATAGTAAACAAAGAAGACTTTTACAGCTAGGTGACTCATTAAGCTGCCATAATATTAGTCTTTTTTTTTTGCAGTTACAGAAAATATCATTATATTTGTCTATACTCTTTATGACGATGTTGCGAAATCACCGATGCTAGCTTCATTAGCCCATCGTCGGCATTTGCATTGTGTTGCAGCAATGTTTATTATCTTAAACATCATCATTATCATTTGAAATTGTTGCTCATGTGTTCAAGCTAGCAACTATACTCCCCATTCATTTTGAAGCAAAAAATGATGACAAGCATGAGTGAAATGGCTCCATAGCAACAATGATCACAATGCAAAGAAATCAGAACTCGACCACTTGTGTGCATACCTGCCGTTTTTGGCATTGGCCTCTTCCTCCTCCTGCTGCTCCTGCTGCTCCTCGTCCTCCTTCAGGGCAGGGCAGAAACCCTCGGCGTGGGTGCTAATATGGCCGCTAAACACAGTCAGGGGATGGTGACGACGTATGTAGACTATTGTGCTCGCTTTACGAGCGAAGCTAATAATCCGCATTGCTAAAAAGCAGCTTCTATGACTAAGCGCTGCAACTGAATCTGTCAGTTTTTGCAACCTCAATCGCCCCTTTGGCCTCCTAAAGGACTTCATAGTTCATCACTCTCACTTAATGTCCCCCCCCCCTTCTTCTCCCTCTCGCTCCTCATACAAATGTTTTATTTATGTAGGGGGAGGTCACTTAAAACATCTCGCTGCAGAAAATTACACGTGTAATCTCTCCCCAGAGGAGCTCTCTCGGCAGAAATAAGAAAAACAGTCGGTGAAGCAAGTGAGCCGGCGAGAGAGAAAACGGCGAAAACATAAAAAGTGCTAAATCACTCTCTCCCCCGCCGCCGCCTTATCTGAGGTGGCTTTACCGTGCGTCCGAGAGGCTTTTAGAACCCATACTTAACATGGCCGCACTTTACCTTGACATGTTTATTTTTTTTCTCCCCCAGTTGAAGTGTGTGCATGTATAACATAACTAAGTTATTGATATTAGCAGTGAAGTTGTTTTAAATAAGGGATATGCAAAATCTACATAAAATTGACTTTTTTTTTCCAACTGCTTGCACTGAAAAAAAGTTTTTGTTGAATAGATTCAATTTTATTTCATCAAGTGGTTTCATGAAATATAATCATCTGGATACAGGTACTTTTTTAAAGTATATCCACAAATACCTGGATCCAGAAGATTTTGTCTGGTGCAGCCCATGAAATAACATTGAGTAAATTCAATAGCCAATCACAAAGCACATATCCAAATACCCTGAAAAAAAAGGTCATACAATTGAGTAAATTCGACGCACCATTTTTTTCAATGTATGCAGATATGTGCTTTGTGATTGTCCGCTTTGCAATCCAGGGTGTACCCCGTCTTTCGTCTCCGGCTCACCTGTGGCGCCCTAAAACACAACACACTGCACTGCTGTGTCCTTAATCCACCTTGTCCTTGTTCGCAGCCCAAGAAGAACCGATGCATTGCATAGAAACGAAAGAGGGACGCTCGGATTGCTGGAAATCAAATACCCTGGCAACTGAAGTCTTCCCGGTCCGAAAGGCAGCCATTTTGAGGCTATTTCATTCCTCATTTGGCAGCAATCGTGTCAATGAGTAATCCGTCGTGTCACTTAGCCCGCATTTCACCCCAGTGTGCATGCTTGCTTTTGGCTGTTCTTTTGTCTTTTGTCCCATCAACAAGTTCCATGGATGGCTTTCAGTGCAAGCAAGCACGTTTCGCGATTTGAGCTTCAATCTGTAAATGGCCTGACATGAAGGCCATGTGATAAGAATTATCCATTCATTTTCGACACTTTTTGTCCTTATTAAGGTCACAGGTGAGCTGACTTTTCGATGAGAGAAGCGGGGTACACCCGGAGCTGGTCGGTCATCAATCACAAGGCACAGATGGACAAATAAGCACTCACACTCACATTCACACCGATGGGAAATTGAAAGTCTTCAATGAATCTACTGTGCATGTTTGTGGAGGGAACGTAGGGGAAAACCCGTGCAAGCGCGTGCAAACTGAAGGGCGCAGGCAAGATTCAAACCCAGAATTAGAAGCACACGGTAGGCCACCGCTAATCATGAACTGTATTAAAATGTAAAAAAAAAAAAAAAGTCTTGTCATGTACTACACTCATTTTATGAGGTTGCAATGTTGACTTGTCAATCATTTTGCTGGGTGCCGTATATAAAATTAATGATAACCAAATAGTAATCTCGTGTGAAATATGAGCATTTGTAATATTGTTGGCATTCAGGGCATGTTAACTCATTTCAAAGACAATATTTTGTGTTTTAGTAATAAAGTCCAATGTGGGCACTGCAGAGATAATAACAACAGCTCATAAAAGATGAAAGGCTATATGAGAGCAACGTTTTGGTTTTTAACCTTCACTTTAATTTAGAAAATGAGCTTGATTTTCATTCGATTCTTCAGATGGGATTATGTATTAAGTTTTAAAAAGTTGAATTGATTCACATTATTAAGCGAGCCAAACGCGTGCACTCAGCACTAAATCTGCACAAACCAAGGAAATGCGACATTGGCACTGACTAATAATAACAATAATAATAATGATAATAATGCATTTTTTTTGGGGGGGGGGTGGCTGAATCCCTCCTATGACTCGTTTGGAGTCTTCTAACCTGAACACACACATGCACGCCAACCTATTTGACACTAAACGTCTGGTTGTCTCCCTCCACCCCCTCATCACGTGATTTGCACCTCACATAGGGTATGGAGATCACCCCCAACGGGACACTATTCGTCACTGAAAAAAAACAGCAGCAGCACCAGTTATTCCCCTAAATAATAATAATATATATATATATATATATATATATATATATAGATATATAGATATATATATATATATTTTTTTTAAAAACGGTATTAATAACCCTAATAATGATAAGAAATTAGATCACGTGACGTAGAGCAGTTGAACCCCCTGGGAATCGGCAGAAGAATACACACATCATTACGCGTTGATGTGTGTGTGTGCGTGTGTGTGCCAATTTGTGACACGTGAGAGGCCCGGGGGTGGAATTTCAATCTAATATATTTTGATAATGATGATGATAATGGTTGTGTCCTTTAAATATTTACTGACATAACGACTTTATTAACGGGTGCGTTCGCTCTGGCAGGTCTTGCAGCTGACGCGTTTTGACCTGCACATTTTTATCTGACTAAAAACAAGAATTACAAATAACTAAGCAGTTTTTCCATTTTTTATGTTACTTATTTTTGCCTTGCACTCTTATTTGTATTATTGCTATGGTTATTATTATTATTATTTTATTATTATTATTATTAGTTATTTGACCATTGAAATGCTAGAAGTGGGAGTGTTGTTATTTAATGATTAAACATACATGCAAGTACAAGACTAGCAATGAGCAACATAGGGCACGTGGACCAATTCGAGGATATATATATATTATATTAGAGTTGTCATAATCCATTTAGTTATAGTGATCATCATCATTTAACCTTTATTTAACCATAGTCTTATGCCATTACAAGACACCGGGCTAGAAATCTCGTGAGACTTCAGCTCAGTGGGATTGACTTGACTCCACACATTTGTGTTTTGCTTTTTCCTTGTCTCTTTTTTTTTTTTTTCTTGATTCACCGCAAGGGTAACAATAGCCTGCACCTTTTATAGCAAAAACGGATGATGACATTTAAAACTGTAGATATTCATTTCGTTACAAATGTTTTTGATAGTTTGTTAACCCCCTTAATTAGTCATCATTATTACTATTAACAGTTAGAATTATTTAAATTACCTTGTCAGAGTTGTCATCATTCATATACTATCAATTGCTTATTATAATTGTGATATACTTTACGCCAATTTAGTATACTATACTTTAAATTCTCCCGCTAAACTTGTAATTATTATTATTATTATTATTATTATTATTATTATTATATATACCGCACTTTGTTTGACCCGGATTTCAAAGCATAAACAGCACCAACAGAACCAGGACCAGTGGGGCCTCCTGTTGTGAAATCAGGAGCAAGTGTGACACCTACCTGCGGAAGTTGGAAGAGTTTCCACGACACGCGTGACAAAAAAGCACCCACCCAATTACTTTTCCTCTCACTCGTCTGTGTGTGTGTGTAGGGGGGGGGGGGGGAGAGATCTGCGTGTGTGTGTGTCCAAACAACCATTAAAAATAGCGAGTGTGTCCCTCGCCTTGCATTAATGGAGCCACTATGCTATGAATGCTCTCTCTTGCTCTCTCTCTCTCTCTTGCTCGCTCTCTCTCTTGCCTTCTTTTTTTTTTTCTAAAGCAGCCCCCCCTTTGCAATAGTAAATGAGGTCTAAATTCGGCATAAAATCGAGCTCATTACCTCGGTCCGCCACCTGATTGCAGCGCGTAAAACAAGCCAGGTAATTGGCTTTAAACTGCTTATTATTTTGGAAACTTTGAATAAGAATGGACTGGATTCTTTTGGTGTGATCTACGAAATCGTCACTGACCAAACTGCAGTCTTTCCCTGTTATTTTTATCTTTAAATGATATGTTTTTGTTTTTTCTGAGATCCCCTCGTGTGTAAAAGAACGCGTGCGCCAGCCAGGGTGCACGTTGATCCCCCAACCCACCGCCACCCACACACCCACCCACCCACACACACGCGCGTGCACACACACACTTTTTGTTGTTTTTGTTTTAGAGAAACACATTTCCACCCACAAAATAACCGCTGCACAAATATATTTATATAGCTTTTCTTCTCTCCATAATTTACTTCAAAGATAGCGTGTCGTCCATTTTCTTAAATACAAAAAAATGCTACATTAAATATACATGTTTAATACAAATAACTTCGGCTGCAGCCTTAAGACCGTTCTCATTGAAACTAAACATTTTTTTCTTCAATGAATGGGGCGAATATAATGTTCATGTTGTTATTTTTTTACGTTTTTGTTTTTTGCAAATAAATTAAAAAGAAGTCCATTTCTTTTTTTTCTTTTTTTTTTCCCCTTTTTTTTTTTGGCGGAGCTGTTAAATGTTTGACATACCTTTCTTCAGTTCGTAAGGGGGGTCTTTACAAAGCTCTAGCTGCGTTTGGCCCCGCACTCTGTGGCTCTCCCTCACCAAAGCCTCGGCTCTACTTAACACAGTCTGGTTTAATCCATTGAAGTGCGCCGTGGAGGAGGGGGTGCTGCTGGGCCCGGAGCCGTGGAGGTGTCCGAAAGTGGCCCCGTGGTAGTTCGTGTAACCCGGGTAGAAGGGAGACGCGTAATAGAGGGGCCGTGAGAGCACGCCGGGGGAGGAGCGGGAAGGCGAGCCGGACGCGGGGCCCACGACCACCGAGCAAGGCTGCTGCTCGCCCCGCTGCACTTGCTGCGTGTCCCCGCCGCTTTTGCAGCGGTCCGACGAGGTGGCGATCTCCGCAAGGGACCACAGTTTGGGCTTGGGGGCCGAAAGGGGCGAGTGGATGACGGAGGTGGGCGCGTGGCTCAGGTCCGACGAAGGGGCCCCCGGCGCCGCGCGTGGAGACGACGTGGTGGGCTTGCCGCCGCAGGCTGAAGAAGAAGAATCCAACAACAAGTCCGTAGTCCGCTCCTGAGAGTCCTCCGGTTCTTTGGACTCGGGGTCGCTCAGGAGGGGGTCCGCGTCCTTGGGGTGCAGGGGGTCGTCCTTGAAGCGATCGCAACCCACGTCCACGGGGTGCAGCGCTTTGGCATCTGCGAAGGGCATGCAAAGAACATGTTTAGATGCACGAAAAAAAAAAATCATTTCAATATTCCATCCAAACTATTTTTTTTAGAAATGACTCTACATTATTACAAACGAATGCATGACAATAATCACATTTTTTGCTTTTAATGAGGCCAATCCACACTTCACATTAAGCATTTGGAGATAAATGGCGTGCTAAACACGTTGCATGAGCAGCAATTTCATCCACTGGCAAGTCAAACGAGGGCAGTTCAAGGTGATTATTATTTCAAGCGATTGTCCCATTATAAATAATACACCGCCATTAACCAGCAATCAATTTTGCACCCGTAGCAGAAACGACTGCGATGAAAAATTGATATTTTTTCCTCTCTCTCTCTCTCTCTCTCTCTCTCTCTCCCACCGACCTGCTTCAGTATCCGATGATTCTTGAGTCTTGTCTCCGCTGGGTTTGAAGTTGTTGTTATTATTATTATTATTATTAGGGGTCACGTCGTCGTCGTCGTTCTTCTCCAGGTCGATGTTCTCGTCCTCCTCCTCGTCCTCGCTGCGATTGCGCGGCGTCCACGTCATCTTGTTCTCCTTCTTGAGCCTCCGGCGGGCGTTGGCGAACCAGGTGGAGACTTGGGTCAGGGTCATCTTGGTGATGATGGCCAGCATGATCTTCTCGCCCTTGGTCGGGTACGGGTTCTTGCGGTGCTCGTTGAGCCAGGCCTTGAGCGTGGCGGTGGCGTCGCGCGTGGCGTTCTTGCGGTAGGCCGGGTCGCCATACGGGTAGGAGCCCAGGGGGGCCGCGTACGGGTGGTACCCGATGGAGCCGGCCATGCCCGTCGAGTGGTCGTAGGGGGAGCTCTGCATGGCACAATGCGACATATTCATGCAGTCTCATGGTGCGTGATGAGGGTGGTTTTAATAATTATTTTGACATTATTGATTTTATTAATGTAAAAAAACAAAAAAACAAATATGCAAATATGGTATTTTCAATAACTAAATGGCGTTTGTGTAGAAGGCCCACATGCTGAGTGAATGTGAAAAAAAAAGCAAAATATTAAAAAAAAAATCTGCTGCAAAGAAATCTAAAATAAAAATAGAATATAATGATGCTAATTAATGCATGCCCGCTTTTCAGTGGATTAAAAAAAACACTTTTAAATGACAACTTTTCAACATGATTACTTCCTGATCAATCACTCCCAATTAAAACATTTTGGGAAGTAATTTAGTCTTGCGTACTCACCACGTACGACGTGAAAGTGGCCGCCGCAGCCGCCGCCGCGTCCGCGCCGTACGGCAAGTGGTGCGAGTTGTAGCCGGGCGAAGCGCCGCTGAAGGCGGCCGCGGCTGCCGCGGCGGCGGCGGCCGCGGTGGAAGCGGTGGCGGATCCGGCGTACGGTGCGAACGCCGATCCGGAAGACGAGCGGCCGAGCTCCTCCGTTCTAGGTCCCGAGATGACGCTGGTGCCGTAGGCTGCCGGGCACGAGTAGAGGGCCAGGGAGGCGGACGGCTGGTACAAGTAGCCCTGAGGGTACGCCATAGCTGCGGCAACTTTAACACTGTCTCCCCTCCACCTTTGAGCTTTTTTTTTCTCCCCTCCTTGTCTTGCTCCTCAGCCTCTCATGGGCGCATAGAGACAGCCGTTTGTGGAGACCTGCTGCCTCCTCCTCCTCCTCCCCCCCCAAAAAATGTTTCCTTTCTCTCTTTCTCCAGTTGTTGTCTCTCTTTTTTGGGGGTTTGTGGGGGGGTGGGGGGGTGAAAGTTGCTGCAGCTCCTCTCTTTTGGTGCCCGCGTGGCTATATTGCTTTCGGCCGTCAAGCAGACTTTTTAGGGGGGCTTCGCCTGCCCTGCATGGGAAAATCTAGTCGCGTATGCCAAGATGCTAAGTTGGAAATTGAGGAGCCTACTTCGCTGCGCGGCACGCTCCTCCTCCTCCTCCCTCCTTCTCTTGAGGGGTGTAGTCACTGCAAAGTGGAGGGAGCGCTCGCTCAAAGCGCTCTCTCTCTCTCTCTCTCTCGCTCTCTCTCTCTCTCTCTTGCTCTCTCTCTCGCTCTCTCTCTCTCTCTCGCTCACTCTCTCTCTCGCGTTAACTAACATTCTTTCATTTCTCTCACTTATATATATATTTATTGGTCTTCGCACGCTCCCTCCCCAAGTGGAACAATGCAAGGGCTCATTTCGGATGGCGACATCACGCCCGTCTTGTCAACTTTTTTGTTTCCCCTCCTTGTGTATTTGTTTTTTTTTTCTGCACACCACAATCGACTGCTTTCAAGATAGAGCCACAACCAGGATTTATTTTTTTTTAACCTTTAACATTTTTCCACCCGTTGCTCCTCTGTATCTTATTTATTTTTTGACCTTCCGGGCGTTTTTTTTGCGCGTAGAAAAACAGCAAATTGAGAATCTGCAATTCGAGTGTTTTCGTTTAACCATTAAGGTGGATTTTTTAAAATTATTTTTTAAAACATCTTGTTAAATTGGTGCGCGGAAGCTTTGCCTGTACGCCGTGAGAGTAAAAGTGTGTCTTTGTGGGTGTGAGCGTGTGGCAGTAATTGCCAAAGTGTGTGTCATAGTGTGAGAGAAGTGCATCGCATTAAAAAAAAAAAAGATTGCGCACATTCGTTAGGGTCCATTATGTTTTTACCCCTCTAATTATTAATATATACAAAATACATTGTGTTTTTAATTTCCACACGGATTTTTGGTATTTGACTTGTTTTCCTTGGTCAGTCTGTTTGGTTGGAAATTGTGTGCCACATAATTTCATAATGAATTTTGGGCGTCATGCTATATTGTCATGATTATTGAACATGCATTATTCATTTATTTTTCCTTACCACTATTTTCGCGTTTACGGTTATTTTTTAGCTAATTTATTTGGTGTTGGATTGACCACGCATTGCTCATTTGTATACACGCATCTTAATTATTACTGTGCATTGTAGTGGTGCATTAATCATCCTCCATTTAAGCCTGAAAACGGCTTGATCTTTTGTGTAGTGTTATTTTCATACATTATTATCCCAAGCAGTGTATTTTCTATGCGTGTGTGGATTGCCTCTTTGCTGTCTTGTTCAAGTCCCCGTTAAGCCGAAAGGGATCGCTGTAGGCGCTGCTAAGGAGCGTGTGCGCGCGACTCGTAGTCACGTGGTTAAAAAAAAAAATACAGCGCACAAGAAAAAAGGGGGCAAAAAAGAGTGATGACGCTGTAACAGAGAGGAGTGGAGGCAGCCTTTAGAAAAAGAAGGCAAAAGCGAAGAGAGGAGCAGGGGAGGGCTAAACAAAAGCGAGTCGAGCGGATAATGATCAGATGACAGCGCGGGGCAGCAGCATGATGCTGACACCACCACAAGACTCTTCGGAATGGAGCCTCATCTTTATATTTACATTTTAAAGGTGCACAAATGCTACTTGGGAGTCGTGGTGGCAGATGCGCACACAGGTGAATATGTATTTTTGTATTTTTAAGCCATTTGATAACTTACGTGCTTGATTACAGTAAGTGTTTTTTTTTTTCCCATTACTTTGTGCACCCTTGAAAAGTTTTTAAAAAATATATAAATTGTATTCAGAGGCTATTATGAATGTGGATTTTTTTTTAAGTGGTGCACAAAAATGCTTCAAGTATTCATGGGATTTTGTCCTAAACCGATTAGTTGACACCAATTTTTCTTTGATGTATTAGCTGAGGGCTTTTTGCCACTTGGAAGTCAATTGAAATTCAAAACAGTTCCCCCCAAGCCCCCCCTGAAAGCCCCCCCCCGCACCCCCACCCCCCCAATCCAAAATAATGCTTTGGGGGATCCAAACAACCCACATTGATGTGCCTTATTTTTTCTTTGCACTCTTATTTGTATTATTGTTCTGATTATTAGCATTAGTTATTTGACCATCGAAATGCCAGAGGGAGAAGGGTTGTTATTTAATGATGAAACACACGTGCAAGACTAGTGATAAGCAACATAGGGCACGTGGACCATAAAAGGCCAATGTTAGAGTATTTGATGCAGTTCATCAACAAATAAAACCTGGGCGGGAAACATGTATTAACCCACAAATAATTATATCAGACTTGATATATATATATATATATATATATATATATATATATATATATATATATATATATATATATATATATTGAAATTTATTATTATTATTATTATTATTATTATTATTATTATTATTTATTATCAGGGGTTGGTTAATATTATTATTTAACATTTCATCATACTACTTTTCTGAAATTTTGTATGGCTATCAGAGTGAGTATGAGTATTTACTGTATAATTTGTCATTGTAATAAAAAAAAAGTACTGTATATATATTTTTCTTTATGGAATATATAGTTACAGTAAACTTTGTTCCTTTTTTGATTTTGCACACACAAACGCACCCCCCCACACACACACATATTTTTTTGCATTTTACTGCACGTTTATAGGCACTTTGACTGGACTAACTATTTGTTCATTTCTTTTTTGACTTCTTCAGATGCATGAAGAGGAACTCACCTGACACCCACAGGAGAAGCACGTCATTTGAATCAATAAAGCATGCACGCTGCACTGTATGACTCCCCTTATCGTGTGAATTACAATGAAAAAGCGGTTATTTTCTTGACTGAGCTGGATGAAGATGTATGGCGCTCATCTGATGGCGCCGCCCACCCTCATGGGGCTGAATGGCAGACTGCTGGATGCACTAAGTGATGAAATGATGACCCCATTATGAGAAGCGGCTCCAAAATGAGGGGGTATCGGCCAAAGATTGCCGACCGCCGCCGTCCTCCTCCTCCTCCTCCGGCTCCTCCTGCTTGCCCTGCTGCACACACGATGATTGATTTGCTCGAGATGGATCACAGGAAGCAGCTATTGATTTTTCCTTGCCCTGCCTATAGTGTTTTATGAAGAAAATACTTATTTACACTTGGGTGTTATCCAGACTTACTCAATATCCACTTTTTTTTGGGGGGGGGGATAAAGGATCTAATTGTCCTTGCTCGGTGACGTGTCAAATGACCTGTAATATTATTGCAGGAGGGAGTCAATAGGCGAGCTGACTAAATGAATATTGATTGGTTATAATGAAGGCTGAGAGTGAATGGAAGCGCTTTCCCGGGGCCTTGCAGTCAGCATTCATACTGATGATCCCACACGTGCACCACAGAGACAAAAGACAGAGAAAAGTCAATCAGCGACACATTTCAAAACACTTTTTTTTTCTTCCTCATACGAAATTCTGTAAATCATAGAATCCATTTCAGGTTCACACTGTCCCCGTCGTAAAACATTTACCAACTGTAAAAGGAATGTTTTAAGCAACATTTATTTGATATGTGTAAAAATAACATAACAGTAAAACTAAAACATAATGTGGCACTAGCATCTAACCTTATGAATGATTTACGGCAGTTATATAATACATTACTAATGACATTATAAACCTTCTGCCACTTAAATCAGTTATCAACGGGAAGTGTCGGCTCACATTGGCAAGTTCAAGTTACCACCACACACTGCAGTTCTCTATCCTTCCTTTAATCCTGTGGTTACCTGAAGCTAAAGTCGACTGTATGAAGTGTCATTTGTTATAAACTATGCTCTTCTTTACAAATGAATGAAAGTGGGGTCACTATCTGGCAAGCAAGCCGTCACAATCGGTGTTCTCACCTATAGCAGCTTATTAACCTCTGCAGTAATTTATAAACCCATCAAAATGGTAGAGTGGTCTTATTGTAGAATAGCATCTAAAGTAGACGTTCGACTCTCAGCTGTCACCCATTTGCAAAATGAAATTAACCACCGTATAACAAGACTGCATGCAATTACTCACATTTGTCTTCACTGTCATACAAGTGTAAAAAAGAGGACGACACCTCAAGTATAACAGGCTACCGCATCATAACGACAGTACCCTTATAAAGGATTTGCAGTATAACAGTTTATTAAAGCATTACTATAGACATTCTAAACCTATTGTATGTATGAACCAGGTTTGGTCATGGTTTCCTCCCACATTCCAAAAACATGCATGGTAGGTTGATTGGACACTCTAAATTGCCCCTAGGTGTGATTGTGAGTGCGGATGTTTGTCTCTGTGTGCCCTGCGATTGGCTGGCAACCAATTCAGGGTGTCCCCCGCCTACTGCCCGAAGACAGCTGGGATAGGCTTCAGCACGCCCGCGACCCTTGTGAGAACAAGCGGTATCGATAATGGATGGATGGATGCATGAACCTTATAAATTATAAAGTTATAGTTATAAATATTGAGCATTGGCTCACTATTTGGCAAGTTCAAACTCAAACACAACATTAATCAATTTGATCCCGTAGTTGCCTCAACCAGTTCAAAATATCAAACATGAACTTATTTTAAAGTGCAAGAAGTATCCGTCATTATCACTATATAGCTGGATAAATGTGGGTTCCCTATCTGGCAAGCCCGAGGTCACTTGCACTGTTATTTAACGACTTGTAGCAGTTTACTAAGCCTGAACAAAACAAATTATTAATCTAAGTATTAACCATGTACAAATCCTTTATAATATTGTCTTTATCGCAAAGTGGCACCTAAAGTAGCAGTTTTCTTATCACCACACACTATGTGCAGAAAAAGTTAACCTCTGGAAAAAAAGATTACCGTTACATTGTTGAAAACGCAGTGCGTGCAAGGCAAATCGGCGTACAACTTCGCACTTTGAAAATAGGAGCACAACTTCCAAAAATGAGGTACCACAAATGGTGTACCTCCCATTCCTCACTCAAAGTCAGCTTGGGCTGGGCTCCAGCTCACCTGTGACCCAAATAAGGATAAGTGGACCGGAGGGATGGATGCATTCGTTCAAATCAAAAGGACGATCCAGATGCTAACAATCGCCGCACTGCACACATTTGCACCAACTATAATCCAATCGAAAAGAAGTGCAGCGTGCGGCCGGGGCCTGCATATATATGGGAGGCGTAATGAAATTTGACGAGGTTGGTGATAGATCACAGCCCAGGTAATGTAAACACATTAATCCCTCAGGGTTCACCCACTCTTCTTCTCTAGACCTCCCCACTCCAGACCCCCACCTTCCTCTTTCCACTCCGTACTCATCATCTTCCCTAAATGTGTTATTGGAGCACAAAACCAGAAGTCGCCTTAATCTGTCAACATGGCCTTTAATTGGACCACCGGAAGAAAAAAAAAAAAAAAAAAAAAACACAGTGCCACTCCTAAGTGCACACATGTCATACGAAGGAAGTTCATCCCACGAGAGCTCGGAAGGCATAATTAAAAGTAGCTTTTAATAGGCTTGTAATGCAGAGCTGGCTTTAAGTAGAGGGCGGACATGTGAGGGGGCTTGTAAACGATATGTTGCCGCCATCTGACAAGAAGCCTCCCCTCCACTACGGTCACAAAAACAAACCTTTACCTATATTCAATGGGAGTTTTTTTTTAAATTTTTTTTTTTTAGCATTAGTTGCCTACTTTTTCCCCAAATATTTGGTTTGAATTGTCATAGTCTGTTGTTTGAGTTTGGTTTTTGACCTTTAGTTTCATGTTTTTCCTTGTTTCTTTGTCTGTCTCTCGTTAAGTTATTGAGTCCACCTGTGCTTGTCATCCCGGCCCCTGGTGTTAGCCAATCAGCTCCCTCCTACCCTCTGCGTCTTGTCCAGGTGCTCCTCAATGTATCGTCAACTTGTCTGTATTTAGTTCCCCGCTTTCTTTCAGTCCTTGTCGGTTTGTTGTCGTTTGTCAATGGTCTGTTGTCTCTTATCAAAGTCAAGTCCTGCCCGAGTGTTTGTTTTCTTTCATTTGATCCTTGTTGTTTTTGGACTATAGTGTTTTTGAACGTCCCAGAACCTTGGTTGTCTTTCCTTTCAATTAAATACCTTATGTAGCACCTAATTTTTGCCTCCTGCATTTGGGTCCTCTACCCCGCACATGTGACATAAGTTCTGAATTGTATTTTATTGTTTTAAACTGTGACCTGCCCAGTTGTAATCAAAGAAGCGTGCTTGGGGGAGGTGGGGTGTCATGTTGTTCTTTCTTGCATTCCGCTGCAGCTGCATTGTTGTTGTTTGTTTTGGTCAGGGTGCTCTTTGCACACGTGTCCTTTTACCTTTTTTGCTCCCTGACAGGAGCAAGAGGTATTTCATAATACCCTTAGAAATTTAAATGGGTACACTTTTCATCCTCCTGAGTCATTTCATTACTCCCCAAGTGTGGTGTAAATATAACCAGAGTTGGTTGGGCATTTCACAAAATTTAGCTGGTGGTCTTTCATCATTCATCAGCAGTCTGGGTACACGTCCATCATTCGTCAGTTGGTCAATTTTTTAAGCCAAACTGAATTGTAATCGTCATTTGGTCAGTCCGTCAGTTAGTCCATCAGTCTGACAGAATGCCCGCCTCTGAATATAACCCCCCTCCAAAAAACTATTCACAATTGAAATCTTCTCACCGGTGTATCACTTCATGATATTTCCTTGACACCAATGACTACTTTCCTATTAGCCATGGCTTTGGTACCATCTTGTGGCATCTTCGAGTGTTAAAGAAATAGCGGGAAAAAAAAATATTATAATGCAAAAAGGTGAGTTCAAACTGTCAATAGGCAGAGATTCTTGCTTTTATCACCATATTTGGGAGAATAAACCCAATTCAATTGTCTGGTAACCGATCAGCACACCGAAAGGTACCGCCTAATGTTATCCTAGATTTTCTTGTAATTTATTAACCTTTAAACACTCCGTATTTAACCGTCTTTGCCAGAAACTCTCATCTCCGAGGGCTAATTGCGGCTGTAATTGAATATTTAAAAGTCAAACATGTCGAAATAATGTGAGTTATGTTTGGACAAGGCGCAGATGTTCCTCTCAGACGTTGCCAAGTCTTCCTCGAAAGAATGAAGAATGTTTTTGTCCAACATCCAAAATGGAAAATTCCTGACACCTGGTGCATATTTAGTGGTATTTGAAGGTATTTCCCCTTGCTTTTCGGGTCTCTTTTCACTCTGCTGTGCCACCCAAATATCCACAATCCCAAATATCCTGGAACGCCTTAAGTCCTCAAAAGTGGTACTGTTTAGAGAGCGCTGCGAATAAATGCATCAAAAGTCAATCAAAACTTGGAGCTCAAACCGTCATGTGTGCTGTCGGCACATCTCATGAAACTTCAGCTCAGTGAGGGTCTGAAGCAGGGGTGTCAAACTCATTTTTGTTGCCACATTTTAGTCACGGTTTCCTCAGATGACTGTTAGCACAGTCGAACCATAAAAATGTGTAATCGCCTCATCGTATTATTACGAATCCACATCAAACTGATGGGTAAATAGCTTTTAAATCCAAAGTCAAGGAAAAATTGCTTTCAATACATTCACCTTGTTAAAAGTGAAAACAATTCATAATTTTGTTACAAACTTGAGCAGTAGAAACACATGATATGCTTGAGCGGGCCACATAAAATAACGCGTTTGGCCAGATATGGCCCCCAGGCCATGAGTTTTGACACCTGTGAGGTAAAGAATCAACTCCATAAATTTACTCTGCTTTTTATTTGTCATATCTATTTAGGGCATGAGCTCAGTCTCAGGGCTCATATAGAGACAGTGAAACCGACATTGCCTGCACAGAAGTAGATGCTAACAATGCTAAATAGCATGTAACCGTAAGCGAGGTAACTAATGACTTGCATGGAAAGCACCACAGAAGCTGTCAGATTTCTCTTTGTTGTAATGATTTTTTTTTTCTAGCAGTTTTGACATTGGTTAAACTTTTTCTCCATATACTTTATAAATGGAAGTTATGAATGTTTAACTGTTAACTGAGTTTTTTTTTTTTTCAAGGAACCAATTAGTTCACTTTATATTATCCTGACTTGGAAGTCAAGCATTCTGTCGTGTTGAGCTGAGGTTCCTACTTTGTTCATACATAAAGAAGGTGTTGAAAGCACAATACATTCAACCTTCGATTCAAACGCTTCTTTTAAGTCTCACGACTGATGTTGATGGCCTATGTAATTATTGGCAGTCGTTTCAAAGGCGTTGCGCTGAGGAAAAACATAAAGAAAGCTCCGATTTTTTTTTTTGCTTTAATCAGGTGCATGCAATGTCGACGTGGATTTGGAACATCAAATAAACATCTGCTACATGGATAAACTAAAGGATTTATGCTCTTGTTCACAAGCATTTCACACCATTTCATCTCATTCTGTTATCAACTTCACGTCAATTTATCACTGTGCCACGTCACCTGTCTGTAACATTGTTTACTCCGTCAGACGTGCAGTATTACAGGACATACTGGATTTATTATGGGGGAGGGAGGAGTATAGCAGTGTAGCTTAACCCGGAAAAAAAGGCAAATGACGGATAACGGAAGGGAACCCAGTGAGAAGCCTCATGACTTTGCTGGTATTAGTCATTCCGTGCTTCAGCACTGCCCCCTGGCGGTCTGGAGGGATGTCATAAAACCATGGTTACATATCTCTGGCGTTGAGCCTAAAGTGTTGAAAATGGCTTGCTCTTTTTCATGATGCAATGAAAATGGTTGAAGAAACTAGGCATTTTTGGGATATCCTGAAAAATGACTATTTTGGAAGTAGAAGGTTTTGGCCCGATGCTAGCGATTTGTAAATACTTTTCTATGAGTCCCAAATGACTCCCAGGGCGACCAGTCACTCGGAATCCGTGTGTTCACACAAGAGGCTTCTGAGGGACTGTACTCCGGATGCCACGGTATTTTATAAGCCCCGAGTCACCTGGGGTCACTAATGACATTTTTTGATATTCGTTGTCGTCCGGTGCTTATGCAAAGGTGTATTATACACACCTTGCAAGCTCAGGGTTCACATTAATAACTACTGTCACTTCCAATAGATTCAAAGGCCAACCGAGTTGTCTATCGACTATATTTAGCCTTTTTTTGTTTTTTTTGTTTGCTAATTACATTTCAAGCAAAAAGAACTTGGTGAACACACTGCACGATTCAGGTCGGGTGAGCTCACACTATTTATGTTGACACATGCAAGTCTTTCCCCCCGGCCTCTTGATGCAAATGCAATGGAGACGTTAGCAAAGCAAGGCAAGCGTGGCCCCATAAAGGCTGCGAGCTGCAAACACTCCGCACAGACAACTATCACTAATCACTCCCAGAGCAGTGCGGCGTGTAATTACTCCGCCAAACGTTTTTGCCTTTTCACAGCTTAGCACCGGGAGCCCTGACCCCCGCGCTTCCTCGTCTTTCCTCGCCACGCTACATGTGGAAGGGGAGGATGTCTTCCAAAGCTCCCCAACCCCCTTTTCCACTCCTTTTTTTTTGTACTCATCACCGCGGGAGTGAGCAAGCTGAGCTTCTCCTCAGTATTTAAGTGCTGTTGACATAAGACCATTTTTATCTGCAAGTGTGTTTTACTCTTTAAGGTACTCACTAGGAGGCTAACTGTATGCCAAAAACCGTGTTTTGGTACGTCGCTTGGTTGAAAGGTCATGGTTCGGTTTACATCGGGTACAGTAACTAAACAAGCAACTGCTGTGTGTAAACAGAGACAGATTTGAAACGGAATGAAAATGCAAAATAATGGCAGTAAATTCTTTGATAAATCAAAGATTCTCAAATAAACAATATTTGATGGACAATAAATATGATACTGCTTCTGTCACAAACCCTTTAAACGGTAGTCTTAGAAAAATGGAGCACAGTTTTGTTCAACTAAACTGTCTGATCACATGACAAGCATGCGACATCTAACCAGTGGTGAACGACTAGCACTGGAGGCTAACGTAGCAGTCTACATCCATTCAAGCGGCACGAAGATGGATTGTTTGATTATTATTATTATTTTATTTAATTTTTTTGGTGGGGGCAAATTTTTTCACCCAAATTTTGCTTGAATACAAAATTGTTCAGACTTTAAGGTACCACAACATGTTGATGCTATGATTTTAAATGAGACCTCTGATTCATTACTTGGGTTCTGTCTCATGCAAAACTACTGCAGTGCCAACACTGAGTACAGCTTCTGTTATGATGATAACTAGGAGCAACGCTACTTGTTGAGCCCAGAGTCTAAAAAACAACACAAAAGTGAACTAGACCCCTCTTCAAAGTGACAATGTTTCAGCTTTTACTCATGTTGTCTGTACATGAAACCTTTAAAATAAAAGAGCATAAAAAGGAGAAAACAGCAAGAGAAGGTGAAGAGGAAAAGTGATACTGGTGCTTCCAGCTCTGTGGAAGCCCGTGAAGCCCATTTTGAAGGCACTTTGAAACCTTAGCCATCCGGAGATCAGAAATAGACTTATTGACTGCATGAGTTCTTAGAGCTCACACATGCGAAGAGTTGCGGGGGGGGGGGGGTCATCTACAAGCTGTGTGCTCATTAATTTTACATCAGGAGAAAAATCACATTCTCCCGGCTGTTTTTAGTGTCACCGGGTCGTGCTGTTGTTGTATAATAATTCCTTTCATGTGTCGCCAAGTGCAGGACACGCAATTCCCCATCTTCCTCACCTCCTATTTACTTGTATTAGCCATGCGGCTGATCCCATCGTCTGTCTGCTCGTAAGATGACACCATGCAAATGTGCGGCGGCGTCGAGCGACTCCGCCTTGGCAAGCAGGTAGGCTGCGGGGAGCGCCGGCATCCCATAATGACTATTAGTTGGATTTCACAGCCTGCTTGTGATCTGCTGCACTGACAGGAAAGGGGGGGGGGGGCGGGGAGCCCCAAGAAGGATGGGTGTGCCAGCACCCCTTTTTACAAGTCACACGTGGGCCACAAACACAAAGGACTGACAGGAAGTTTGAGGAGGTGCCATCCAAGTGCTGTTTGCCCTCAAAATGTGCCCACACTTGTAATCTCAGTGCCTTGTTGCGGGGGTTTCTTTATTGCAAGGGGTCTTAACCCATGGGAAGGACTGGAAAAGAACTGGATTGCAAAGCCAATGTGTTTTAAACAGCAAAAAAAAAAAAAAAAATACAAATTCTGTCAGAAATTCTCTACATGTTGAAATAAAATCTTTTTCATATATATTTTTTATTTTTTTAATTAAAACTTTTAGCCCCCATCCATCCTAGTGGTGAAAAACTGTGACAACCAAATCAATAAATAGATAAGTAGATGGACAGATACAATTAATTCAAAATTAAAAAATCTAGTTAATTTTTTTATTTATTTATTTTTATTTGGATTTTAACATTTGCAGACTGTGTTCTAAGACTGCCGTACAATTCGGAACAGGGCTGGGAAACTTTAATTCAATCATTAACAAAAACAAACAAACAAAACTATAAAACATTATTTAATGGTTCAGCCTTTTTATCAATTCGGAAACAACTTTACTGATAAAGAAAATAACTGTGTTTTGAAAAATGATCTACCAACCGATTTTAGACCCCTTAACCCCACTCCATCCTAATGGACAAAAGTGTAAAATTGTTTAAATAAATCAATTTGAATAAATATGGAAGTGACTATTGAATTTTGAAGATATTATTTTACATTTAAAATTGCATCATATATTTTCCATTAAAATGACCATTAAAAATAAATATATGGAAAATATTCAAATACAATTTAGACGGTATACACATTCATATGATTGATAAATAAATGATTTCACTGGTGCAATGACAGTAGGAGCCTGAGAAGGATGAGTGTGCCTTACCAAACACAAAGCGAGGACATGGCGCCAACAGGAAGTTTGAGTCCATTTCGCCCTTGAAAACATGCCCGCACTTTTAATGACTAAAAACCACGATTAGATTTGGCTCGTTATTCCTGCTGCTGATTGAGTTATGTCGAGCTGAATGGAGGGCCTGTTTTCATATTCCGTCGGCCCGCTGGCACAATGGAAACGGACATTTTATAGCCGAAATGATCATTTCGGCGTATTATGAACGCATAATATATCCTTATCTGCGCTTCACCTCCGAGTCATCTCGGACGTATTGTGGCGCCGCTCGCTGCTGTCGTACAAGTTCATTTAGATTGCCGCTGCAGCGTAAAAGAACGATCTTGTAAAGGCCTTTCACAGAGAGGCCCCCATTTTTTTTTTTTTTTATCACTGATATAGTAATTTCACTTCATCAGTCACTTGTGACTAAAAATACATCAGGGATTAGCTCCACGGCCGAGGCGTCTTTGATAACATAATGGCAGCCGCTTGCAGTCATCTGATATGTGCAGAGTACACATGCAGTAATACCACGGGGCAGAGAGTGCGATCCGTCTCGTGAAAATGACGCGTCTTGCCTGTTTAATTCCTTTGTCGGAGCGTTTTGCAAAGATGAAAACACACATGCGCGCGCGTTTCCACTCTACACAAATTAGCTCTGGTCCTTGAGGGCAAAATGACAAGAGGTTACTGGAAGACTATGTGTTTAATTAATTGAAAAAATGCTTAAATTGCTTTTACAGTTGTTATGGGGGGTAGGAGGGGAAAAAAATGTGAATCTGTGCTCTGTAATTAGCACCCGCGGGAATTAAATATTTAGCATTAGCTGCGTTGCAGCGCTCGGGACGTAAATTTCCTGTTTTAACGCTGAAAAGCGAGCCTGTCTGGAGCGTGCGGTGTGTGTGTGGACAGCTGTGCAAAAGAGGGGAACGGTGAGACTACAACCCCCCCACCCCCCAAGAGCCATCCGGGGGTCCTTCCACATCACACGTGTAAGAGATATGGCAGTTGTACTCCCGAGGGCCGCGGCGTTACTCCTGACTATTTAGTTTTCTAATTAGGCTGAAGGCCTTCGTCCACGCCTGCCACCGCCGCGGCAGCCAAAAGGGAATTTCCTCTCATACGTGTCAAAGGCAAAAGAGAGAGCCAAAGACGAAAAATTAGAGAGGAATGTGCACTGAGAGGACGCGAGGGCTTTTGTTTACCGACTTTAATTACATGTTTGCCCTATATAGCCACTCCGCTGCAGTGTTAACGATGTGTGACGGAGGATGGCAAACCTTTGAAAACGCCATATTTTTAAAGGCTCTCTGGTCAAGCGGACCGCTCGGAGACGTCAGCTGTTGGCTTTGTCAGCGTGCGTCAGGCTAGCCACTAATGAGACAAAATAAGGGTTATCCCAACTTTGTAAGACCCGGCTCTTTTGTGCACATTCAGGGATTTAGGCACAAAGTGAAAGGGGAAGATGTGTTATTGGACTTAAACTCCATTTCAAGGAGCGCTGCAAGTCATTAAAAGCTCTCGTTTCAACTTCAAACCCAATAGAGCCTCCATTGAAATGGACACCTTGGATTAGTAACTCAAGGGGGAGATGATCAACAGTCCGCTTATAGGTCAATATAACGGGAATCACCTTTTAAGGGATACTTATCATGGAACATTTTAATTAGCTGTATACAAATACAGCAAACCCCCACTGTGAATAGTGAAAAACACAAGTAATTGAAAAGTGTTCGTAATTGCCTCGATTAGTCATTTAAACCACACATATTCCACAAAGTCACCAAACACACAAACTCTGATCCCAAAACGGTTAGGGTTAGGGTTTCAACATCTGTAACAATACCAACTACCAAGCAATTAAGACGATCTCTGTCATTTCTTAGCTTGAACATTTAAATAGCTGCCCAGCAGAGCAAAAACATATACTGAGGGTGAAGACTCATCTTAATGACTGCTAAAAAAAATTTGAGAAGATCTCTCAGTCAAGATAAATCACTTCAACATACCTCCTTGACACCAATTATTACTTCCCAATTAGCCAGGGCATTGGTGTCATTTTGGCACCACTTAGGGCGTTACCAAAGAGCACAAAAATACCCAGAGAGTCAATAGGTGAGTTTGTGGAGCTGTGGATAAAAATACAAACATACAAATAGGTGAATTTGAGAAAAGTGAACCCTGAGTAAGTACGGATTCACTGGAGTTGGGTCTCTGGGTGGGCTGAATCTAATTTGCATAATAGCGCCTCCACAAAGGACTGCCATTTTCAACCGTCACAATACACAAAAACACAATGTCAAAATGAAAAGGTAAGCAAAGCTGCAGTGGTGGAAGCACGGATTATCGAACCGTGTTATCAATGTATTGTATTAGAAATGAATTATTCCGTTAACCCTCTCCATGCAGATGTTGTAGATTCGCAACAACTAATTGCTAATCCTCTAATTAACACACATTCACATTATATGAGCCTTTTTTTACTCAGTATTACGAGTAAACTATTACTAAAACTTAATTTGGGCCTGCGAGGGTTAACATAACGTTATTTAAAGCTCAGAGAATTGGGAATGAAGGTGGCAATATAATAATGATAGTAATCCATCCATCCATCATCGATACCGCTTATCCTCAGCCTATCCCAGCTGTCTTCGGGCTGTAGGCAGGGGACACCCTGAATTGGTTGCCAGACAATCGCAGGGCACACAGAGACAAACATCCGCACTCACAATCACACCTAGGGGCAATTTAGAGAGTCCAATCAACTCACCTTGCATTTTTTTGGAATGTGGGAGGAAACCGGAGTACCCGGAGAAAACCCACGCAGGCACGGGGAGAACATGCAAACTCCACACAGGGAGGCCGGAGCCGGGATCAAACCCACGACCTCTGAACTGTGAGGCGGACGTGCTAACCAGTCGACCACCGTGGCGCCCTAATGATAATAATAATAGAATATATTTATTTAAATCCAAGCGTAAAATTAGCGCCTATTCAACTTCAGGCAATATTTTCCTCTATTGACCAATGAGTTAATTGGGGTTCTTCCAAAGTAGCTCCAACCCCAGATTATTTCATTCCATTCAAAGTCAGATCTGAATTTGGAGCAATTCGAAGCCGTTCAAGGTGGCCACTGAGGGGGAAAATGGACAGCTATTGAAACGATTTAAAAATAAACCATGCAATGAAATATTTTTCGGCACTAAATCAGACTTCTTGGTCTCCCTGACAGTCACTAGCGTCATGTCGCAGTCATAAAAGGCACCTTGGTCGGACGCGTCGCCTCCCGGAACTTTTTGTGGCCGACCGCTGACCGTCCTGCTTCGTGGTGTCAGCGGGAACAATAAGCTCCATTCCTTCCGATTTATGTATTTACATTCCCCAGCAAAACAAAATAAAAAGCTTCTAATCCATGCCGTTGAGTCATTTGCCTTGCCCAGATGTTGGCGAAGCTCATCTGGCCTCAGCGTGGCCCTGGCTGGGTGACTGTCAGACACAAGCGGGAAGTGTCTATTTAAAGAATCAATGATACACTCCATCCAGGGTACAACAGCTGCTAGCTCCAGTTAGCGGACTGAGGGTACCCTCACAGGTTGCCCATACAGTTCTTCTCAGTTTTTTCCATTCGTCAGAGTAACTTTGGTTTGGTTCCTCAAATTCAAAATGTTATTCTTCCACAATTGAAACCCCATATGTCTAGATAAAATGTCAATGCGAATGCAAGTACGGCTCTGCATTACCATAAAGAGTGTGAATATTGTCATATCTGCAACAGGATTTCACTGAATCTTTACTTCTGATCTCTTTCAGTTTACGTTTCGGACATTGACACATTTTCTTCTGGCTGTGGTGCTTATACTTGTGACTGCTTCCAAGCAACATTATACAGGGGCTCGTTGGTTTACATTCTGCCTCTATGTCTAACCTAAATTTGTACGTAAGCTTTTTGTAAGAAAAACATGAGCAAATATGTTGATATTTGTATGCCAGGCCAGTAGCTGGACGATATTTGTCAAGAAACATCTCACCAACTGTTTATCCAAATTTCATATTTTCATGACCCATTATCTGCGTTGTATTTTTGTAATTTTTTTAATTGAGGTAAGTCAGTAACATGGAGCAAGTTGGGCCATACTGGCAGTGAAATGAAGATAAACACCATAATAGTGCATGTCTTCCATTTCCATGTGTGACATTTCAATGTTCAGGCAAAAAAACAATAGTCTTTTCCCAAATGACCAATTTATGACCCATTTTGAAATGTTTGCATTTCACAGCTTGAAAATGTCATCATGTTAATAGACTGCCAAAAAGACACATTTTTAATTTTGATTTTACTTGTCAGGTATCCGTTGAAAACAGTATTGTTTCAATAGCCTCTAGTCGATTTCAATAATTTCTTTCTAGGAAAGAGCAACATGAATAGATTGTGTTGTTTTCAGGAAATGGGGAATAAGGACATGTGCAACAGTAACACTTCAAACACTCTGAACAAATTTTTTGTTTCTTTGACTCCATCTGGAAAAACTCCTGAGAAGCTGTTTAAATGTTTATTTTCGTGATGCACTAAAATTTGTGATGTCTCTTTAAATGAGTTAAGTTTGATGACTAACTGCCAAATGCATATTGCTCGCCGCAGTATGACATCCATTAGCAAGGCGTGAGCTGCATTGTATTTGTTTATAGAGTGTGGCTGCAGTGCAAGGAACTCGGTACATCTGTGTACAATATTCAGTATTGTTCCATATCAAAAAATCTGATTGACGACACTTTTGTTTCACTGTAAAAATACGCTGACACGGACGATAGCTGGCGATGTGCATTCCAGGGCCTGTGAGCGATGCAAATATAAGGCTAGCAAAACTGTATCCCTAAAAACATACAGAAAAAAATATGAAACATACAATAAAGCAGTAGAGCTCTGCTTGTCATGCCCAAATGTTTTTTCCTGCCGTAAATTGCATTGGAAGTGGAATCCAGATGGCTGGGAGTTGTACCAAAGCAGACATAAGCAGGGAATGTATAATAGCAGCAACGGCCTTTTGATTTTTAGATTTCCTACTGGAGCACCTGTCACTTTTTTTTATTTTGGCAAGGGCGCACCCCAGCGCCAGGTCTACCTTCTTGTGTGTGTCTGGTGTCCGTGTGTATGTGTGTGTGTGTATAAGATGAAACAGCCGCCAAGGAGCCAGAGTGATCACACAGACAGACGGGGTGAGTGACAGACAATACCTGCTGTAAAATTCCCTCACATCTCCCCCTGATCTGTATTCACATATCTCGCCTGTTTCCGCCGCCGCCGCAGAACCTGAGCCCACGCCGCCGCCCGGCTCTTTTTGGCGCACCGCCCCGCTCACTTTCATTCTTTTTATTTTTTTCACCTCTGCTTCGCACCGCTGAAAACATATTTGCCATCTTTTGTTCGTAAATGACGCAAAAGGCTCATTTATGCTCATTCGGATACCATTTTACTGTCTAGCTCCTTACGGATGTGGAACAGGTGTTGCAGTACCAGCGGAAGACTATAGGGCCAGTGTTGGGATTTGAAGTGAACAATAGATATTTTTGAATAGAAATAGTGGATACCGATGAAGAAGACTGAGATGGTTAACAGCCACACAGACTACCGTCGCCTGCTGCAGTGCCTCATATTTTGCTTTCTTCTTGATATCATTGTCAATATTAATATCATTTACTTGACTCTTATTATAATTACAATAACAATAGCATTATTCATATCGTATCATTACCACCCCGCTGCTGAGTTTCTCTAATCATGGCTTGGCAGCCCTCATTTTTATGCGACAAACTAACCAGCAGTCAAAAGAGCTAGCAAGAGCTGCAGTGTTAGCACAGATTATCATTAGGTAACAGTGCTAGCAACGTAAACTGAACTGATAAGTGTAATTCAGCAACTTGCTGACAAAGTGCAGCCTCCTCGAGTGAACAATGCTTGTTCCGCTTAATGGGTAATCTCTCTTTGCTTCACATTTGGGTCACGAACAAAAAGTAGGAGTTGGTCGAAGTTGGTAGACGGAAACGCTAACGAAAGCCCATTTAAAACGATAGGCAGACCGGCCTATAGGCGATTACTATTTCGTCCGGCTGGACAAAAATGCGGATAGACGGACGGCGGAAGCATTAGGTAGTGTTCACTCGATGTAACATCGCAAACGGGAAAAATACGCAAAATAACGCCGTTTAAACTAGAAATGGACGGAGCGATGTTTTATTGACACAGAAGTTGCTACGGCTTTTCTTTATATTTAGTCAATCTGCGCATGTCAAAATAATTTGTTCCGATCAAAAGTGTGATGCATGAACACGCAAGTCCTAATCGGATCACTATTTTTAGTGTCCATGAAAACGGTGCATCCGATCACAATTTTAATCCGAACTCTGATCGGATTAAAGAAATTGTGTCCATGTAAACGCAGCCAATGAGGGATGCAGTGTCTCTGTTCAATATCCTGCCTCGCTGGGTTCTATGTGAAAGTCAAAGCCAAATGCCAGACAATCACTTAACATCTATGATGCACCATTTTTGGAAACTCTGTGTGACAAAGATGTTTGTTCTCTCTTGTGCATTGCTTACATAAAACGCTTGGAAGTGTGGACAAGGCGGCTCTTTTCTCGATTTTGCCTTCACGCTGATGACTGACTCCTGTCCTAAAACTTCCCGAAAGCCCGAGCGGTGCGATGAGACACCCGGAGGACACCACAACACAGCAGAGGCTCAGAGTAGATTAGGTTTGTTGTGGCAGATCTGGGTTTCAGGTTTGACACCAGTAATGTGTCGTTTAATTTCTCCGGGAATTGTTTTGACAAAACAAGTTAGCGCTAAAAACAACAAGGAAAAAAAAAATCTGTGTGTGTGTGTGTTTTTTGTTTTTTTTCTTTTCCCTGCGCTCATGTGAAGCGCATGTCAGTCATCAGCGAGGTGTTACAGCAAATGTGACATCAGAACCCTGGAGGGCTTGCACTCTGCGAGAGGCTTTTTGATATGATTTCTGAGAACTGAGAGTTTAGCGAAAAAAGAAAGGCAGCTGCTGGCGTCTCTGTTGTTGGAGAGAGCCATGGAAGAATAAACTCTGTACAAACACTGGAGGTGAAACGAAAGGTGCTTTCAGCGAATCGCTATCACGGTGGCTGTCAGTTGAGGTAAAAGCCGGGACGGCTGATGCTAAATTACACTTTTACTGTGACAAAGGTAATTACGGCGACATTGGGGAACACGGATAAAGACGTGTTTGTCAGCCGTGATTACACTCGCAATCATTCTGTGATTGTAAAACTGAGCTGTGTTTTGGTTTGATTGACCTAACATGTTGAAACCAATTTGCGATGCTGGTGTGCAGTCATTGCTACATTAAAATGCAATTCGCTACTGTTTTCACAAATATGTCCCAAAAAGGCTTTCATGAACATTCGAACAAAAAGTTTTTCCCCCCACAATTTAAAGCCATCAAGTGTGAAATAAACAGCAAAGTAATTCTTTTTTGACTGCCTATTTCTGACAACGTGTCTGTGAGTGTGCTGGTCAGCACTTGCGCATCCCATAACAGTGGTGCTAACATACACAGGGGCGGAGCTACATGGTGGCCAGGGGCGGCAATGGCCACCCCCACACCTAGGGGGGAATTTTGATATTTGTGATTCGTCTACCTTTTTTTCCCCATAGAAGCAGTATTCTTAGACCTAGGGCTGCTCGATTAAGCGATTTTGAATCGTAACAAAATTTTCTGGATAAAACGATGTATTTTTGGTGTATCTAAGCCACCGTAGTTTCCTCTGCATTTCCGCTTCCTCCCACGAGTGCGCAGTCCGAAACGACAACATACATGGCTATACTGGCGATTCTGCTATTTGCTCAGGCAAGTGAGCGTCTAGATAATAAATCGGGCAAAAATAGATCTGTAGTGTAGTGTGTGCCCCTTGTTCTGTGTGTATTAAGTTGAATTGACTGGCATTTTGAGTTAAAAGAAAAATCAAATCTAAATAAGAAACATTCAAAATACTTCATTTTGAAGAAAGAAATCGTGATCGTAAAATCGGGTTTGAGAGAAAATAATCGGGATTTTCTTATTAGGCAAAATCGAACAGCCCTACTTAGACCCCTTGATATTCTGCCACAAGTTATTATAAATTGTTATAATAACAATAATCTAATAATCTGTGTTATGTACAGAACATTTGGTTATTACAGTCAATCAAACTCACTTTCACACCATGGCAAGCCAACAACACAGCTGAGAAGTCATTGTTTATCATACCATCCAGAGTCATGGTTTCATGAAATAAAATGCACACATGTACCAATATTACACACACACATATTTAGAATTGTGAAGAATTAAGAGATTTTGTGTCATTGTGAAGCACTGACACTCTGCATTATGGGGCTGGAGACAAAACGGCGGACGAGACTCCGGCTTCGTAAAGTTGAAACAGCGAAGATTGAGTACCGCGTAACTGAAGACTTCCTGTGTAGAAAAAGAAACTAGAGAAAACCCCCACAAGCACGGGAACACTCCAGACCTTGCGCAGGAAGACCTGACACAAGACTGGGACCTCTGCATTGTGAGAAACATGTCCTAACCAGTAGTTGCCCTTCTGCACACTAGCGGCAATGCTGGAAGATGAGCTGGAAGAAGTCCTACAATGTAAAACCAGTCGAACCAATCTTTATCCTGGCTCACCTCAGGAAGGAGGCGATGATGCCCGCAGCAGCCAGAGATTGATGGATTTGGGGGCAACCCAAGTGGCCTGGCCTTTGAAGTCATCCACACGAGGGGGAATTGATATATCGGTTTAAGCCCTGGACCCTATTAAGGGAGCCCCCCGTGAGATTAATGTGATAGCCTCCACGTTACCCATCCAGGTCATCCCCGGGCTTCGGCACGATGGCGTTTTAGTTGCCCATCAGTAATGTGGTTCTCACGGGTGTCAAAGAGTGGATTTAAACCTTCAGGCTGCCCCTTAATCGCCAATCTGAGTTGGACTCTTGTGGAGGTCTCGTCTCGCCAGTCGGTCTGACAGAAGGTCTCCGTGCCTCGTCTCTAGGAGGGAGTCAGCCCTTTCGTGGTCATTTATTTTTAATGGCATGCAGAAATACATTTACATTAAATATGCATAGTGGCATCTCTAATTCAGACATATTTATTATTAAACCATTGTCTTGGAGGTCAGATCACGAGGAGTCTGCCCGTCAGATGAACGCGGGACATCCGGATCGTTGCCGTGGTTTTACCGTGTTTCTGTTATTCACTTTGATTCGCCTCCCGTGTCACAAGTCATCAGGCCGGTCTGAGGCATCAGAGAGAAGAGTGGTGGGACCAGAATTAAACATGAATACAGGGAAGGGGGTGTTTCAAAGAGACAGATGACAGTGGTCAGAGTAGAATTAAACATTCACAGGCAAGTGATGTGGTCGTCATCAAGCTGAGGACTTTGGCCCTCGACATCTGTGCTCTGGTCCCATGTTCCCCATCACACACAAGCCCGTTGGATTTTCTTTTGAGCGACTTGAGACATTAACTTGCCTGACGGATAATAACTAATCTGAAAATGAGTCCCAGATATTTGAACAGGGTTCTAATGGTCTTTGTCTATTTGTCGAAAGGGGGATTAGACAAGATGACTCTTTTGTTTGACAAAGCCTTGTTGTTCGGACAGCAAAGCGTTTACGTCTCGGCGGGAGAGTGGTCAACCTTCAGTTTGTTTGGATTCTCAACATTTTTCCACCTCCGTGAAAGTTGACTAAACTTCACCTCTGCTACAACCATGTTTAACTGTTGGCACAGGGAGTGGAATGAGATTTTGATTAATTTGATCAAGGTGCAGGCAGACAGATTCTGAGTTCCGCGGATATGTGTCGTATTTCATTCATAAATATGAATCATTGCAAAAACCAATTCATTGAGTGCATTATTATTATTATTATTATTATCATCTTTACTATATATTTTAAAATCATCACTCTGGCCACGGTACAGCTATGGAGGACGGCAGGCGGATACTTAAGATCCGGGTGCAAGGCGGTCCCCAAGAGCCCACTTCTCAGATCTCTGATGTCCCTGGCCAAATGTATATCATCCACCCGTGAAGGTTCTACTTACAGTTCCTTATAAACGTACGTTGTGCGCCTCAAAGTGCCGTCTAACTCAAGCAAATCAGTGTCTTCTTCCCCATGACGACAGAGCACCACTTGTGTGTGGCATTGAAAGGGAATGAGAAGAGTTACTTTGATTGGCTGTGAATAAAGTAGGCTGGGTTCACGCCCACAACGGTGCAAAACACCCTTTTATTTGAATGCACCCCACTGCACCAGCTTGCACAGGTCTGTGAAAATACCCAAACTTAGTCTGGCCCGCCCACAAAAACAGAACCCAAAGTGTCTGAAAAAAAGCTCACACAGTTTTTCATTTAATGATCGTTGATTGATGTCTTGCTTTGGAATAAGTATCAGAAAAAAAAAACAACAACACACAACCACAAAATACCTTTAAACGCACACACATAATTAATTGGCCATTGAGGTTCCCCTTTCTGAAAAAAAATGATAAAGAAAAAGAAAAAACAGGCACAGTTCATCCTGGTGCTCGCTGAACTGAGGTCTTTCTTGGAAACAAATGTCAAAACAACAGGTCTGGCATTGAAATATGGCAGGAACTCTCAGACTGTCAATTTATTTATTTATTTATTTTTTCAGGAAAATAGAAGCGTGACCGAGATGTGTCTGACATTTAGAGGCAGTTGAATGGAGAGAGTCTGCAGCATTGTTTGCACTGGCTTACAAGATGACATGGCATACTTTCTACCTTAGTGCAATATTCCTAACTTCCATGTATGAAGGAAAGGAAATAAAGAGGAATCTCTCAAACAAATGACTTTATGACAATGTCTTTTCACATCTATGCATCCGTGCATATTTTCCCCGGCTGGTGTCGAGATGAATCCCGTGATGTTCCTATTATTGGCCTCTCCTGAGACTCCGCGACGTGAATGACTGTCGAAGCGCCATCAGATCCGTCAATTGCATTCAAAGAAATGCTAACCATTGCTCTCGCCCAACCTAGCAGATGTTCGCATTTTTTTTTTGTAAGTGGAATTCCTTTATTATGTTAATAGCGCTGTTTTGTCACATGCGCCATTTCCATCTGAGTGGTCTAGAGGAAAAAGGAAAAGGGGGGAAAAATCATCAGATGGATTGTGCTCCTTCAATAAGAGATGTTTGACATTTAGCGTGGAAAGAAGAAAAAAAAAAACGTTTGAATGGCAAGTGGCATATGACAATCATGAATGAACACAAGATCACAATAGAAGCTTGGCATCATGACTTTTTTCTCTTTTTTGTATAAATGATGCTATCAAAAATGTTGTTCGGAAGCATAAATGGTATGTAAGATGAGAACATTAAACCAAGCTTTCATGGCAAGAAACACACTTTTTCGTGCTCTTTTATGCTGGCATTCATTTTAAACTAAAGTAGTGAATTGTAACTGGTCCTGATTTTGGAGGCTGTGTTCTAATTTACTTTATACAAGGCATTAGGTACACTGCCACAATCTAATGACATTCTTAACTTTTTATGAAAAAAATAATTCTCAATTTAGAATACAGTACATCACTTAAGTCCTATCCGTGTTCAGTATTTGACTCCGTGCAACGCGGATGTGAAGCAGTTCTCATAAAGAGTGTTCAGCGCCTAAATATTAGATCAGTGATTCCAAAGTATGGAAAATCGTCAGTAATTTTTCATTTTCATTTTACACAGTAAATGATAAAAAAATCCAAATCCAATGTATGCAGTTCTAAGAAACAGTAGTTAGACTGAAAAAAATGGTGTGTTCAATTTAATTGATTTTATCATGTCATGTCAACCACATGATAACATAGAGTAAATTCAATACTCCATCTTTTTTCAGTGTAAGCCACTGAAAACAAGCTCAGCAATTCATGGGCAAGCAAAAGTCTTCAAGCCTTTTTCTTTTTTTTTTACATGTACAGTGGAGTCAATCATTTGCTGTAAAAAGAAGAAATAAAAAAAAACAACAACTCTGGGGCAGGGTGGTCGACTGGTTAGCACGTCCGCCTCACAGTTCAGAGGTCCATGATCCTGGTCTCCGTCCGGCCTCACTGTGTGGAGTTTGCATGTTCTCCCCGTGCCTGCATGGGTTTTCTCTGGGTACTGCGGTTTCCTCCCACATTCCAAGAACATGCATGGTAGGTTAATTGATCATTCTAAATTGACGCTAGGTGTGATTGTGAGTGCACTTGTTTGTTTGTCTCGCCGCGACCCTTGTGAGGATAAGTGGTATAGATAATGGATGGATGGATGTTTGACTCTGTCAAGAAAAATGCAACATGGGTGTGAAGCAGTTCACAGAAACAGTGGTTACGCAAATGAATATTGTTGATTCACAGGAAGGCTAAATATTAAAGTAAAATACCATCGACATTTTTGTTTATCAAACAGAAAACTGCAACACAAATTTGAAGTAGTTCAGAGAAACTAAATGTGAGTTTAGCAATTCATAGGCAAGCAGCAGTCTGCATGCATTCTTTTCAGTTTTCACAGCAAAACGTTTGTCAAGAAATACGAAACACAAATGTAAAGTAAGTCTCAGAAATAATGATAGTAGCAAATTTGGAGTTCATACAGGACATTTTGTTTTAGTTTATAAGAAAAATTGAGACAATGTATAGACTATATAACACATAATAACACATTTGATACATTTTTCTTCATTTATTCACTTTTTTTTCAAACGAAGTGTATACTGTGTACATTGTCGAACTAATCAAAGTATATTGCAAGTGCAAGTGTGATTAAGATGAACGTATGAGTGTGATGTACGCAGACTCTCAGGGTGTATGCCCGCCCGCCAACTTGCTCAAGGGAGCGTGGCTGGCTCGCGATAGGCCCTCACGCACGGTGCACTGAAGCCTTTCGCATATATATGGAATTTTTGAATATCTAAACCATTATTTAGCATCCGAATCAGTTCTGCTTGTCTGACTGATGGACAATTTCGGCGTGACCCGGCTCTTTTTTTGCATGTGACCTATACTGTGGGGCTGCCTTGCATATATTGTTTGGTGCGTTCAACATGGACGCCGCTCCCCTCCTCTCCTGCCACCCCCCCCCCCCCCCCAACCATTTCTCTTCTTTGATCCTTTTAGCATGCTCTTTGTGTCGGAATTCATGCAATATTCATGGCTGGACTGTGGCTCCTCCGTATCTTTATGTACAATTATTGGCAGGCGTCCTGTTATGTCGAGCCATCTTAATAGTCACTATTGGGCGCGCTTAAGTGTGACTTGAGATTTTTCTGACAGTTTAGCCGGCCGGGGCCAGTGCTGTGAATTGATAAGGCGGGAGGCATTATATTTGCAGATTGTGTCCGCGTGGCTTCCTTCTTAGCCTGACATTAATATTGATAAAGGCAAATAGCGTGTGTCACGTCACAGATGGAAGATCAGCTCTGGAAAATGACATACTGTATGAAGCATTTATTATTGGTATTATCTGGGACAAAAACACATTTCACATCCCTCTCAGCTTTTAAATGTGGTAAAACAACAACGACTAATATAACTAAGAACTAACTTAAAATGTCATTGGAGCAATGCATTCATATTTTACAGGAGAGAACTAACGCTGTTTTCTGTTAGTTGGTTACCCCATGTCTGTTATTAAAATATTCCACGAATCAAAAATGATGTCACACTTTATACAATATTTTTAACACTAGGAGTACAAGAGCAGTCATTTTGACTGTTTTCAAACTTCGAGGTGTTATTACTCTGCGTGTATAGATATTAAGATGCTCCTAGCTTCTTGACTTTTCTGTACATATTTCATTACCATGGTGCAATTTTATGGTATTATACAATATAAAAAATTGTTACGAAGCAATAGCTCTTTAACTACGGCGTTCCAGTCAATTTGACAGTTCTACTTAATCTTATGCGTATTTCTATGTTACGTTGCTGCCTGGTTTCTATAGCAATCAGCAGTTACATAGCGAAACACTGCTGGTCACGATGATCGATTAAAAAAAAAAAAAAAATCTTATAGGCTGTTAGACGTTGTGGGTAGTGCATGCCAGACAGTTGAAATAAATAAAATAATGAACTCATGTGGTGCTTGTTGACATAATTCCCCCATGGAAAAAAATAGTTCCGGGGTGCGATCGGGATGGAGTTGTTTTGTGTGTCGTACTTCCAGCGAGAGCCGCACGGGACAATATAGGTGCTCCACCAACTGTACATCATTCATTTATATGACATAATTTACATTAAAATATACTCCTAACAGAATTTTAATAAACAAAATACCTTTATTAGACACTCGAGCAGCAAGTAATAATCATTTTAATCAATGACGTCATTGCCAGAGCACAACAATGAGACACTGTTTATACTGTCCTGCCCGATCTTAGGGCCAATGTAAGAGTAGAATAGCATCTGTAATTGTTTTCCTTCCTGTAGAAGCAGGAGCCTTTCTGTGTTGAACACAATTCTTGAAAGTGTGTATGCGAGGGAGGGAAAAGTGCATTTCAGAAAGGGCCTGTTTGCGCTTCGACATCTTCAGGACGCCTGTCACAGTCACATGACTTCACCTGGAATGCAACACCGTTGCGCTCCGACGAGGAGGAAACATCACAACAGGATCGGATCCAGGCGGGGGGGGAAGAAAAGAGCCTCTTTTAACTTTCCGAACTCCTCAAGTTCTCCAAGCTACGCCTCTGAGCCCGGAGCTTTTTTTTTTTTTTTTTTTTTCCAACGACGGCGCCCCCGCCTGCCGTGAATGAAGAAGGGCTGGTGAGAGAGGAACAATGTAGTCATTACCAGTCACTTTTGTGTCACTTTGTCAGGCAGCAGTCTTCCCCGCTGCTCCGCTTGTGATGCGTACGCCGGATCGCGCCTCCGCCGCGCGGCCTCGCCGGCTGCGCTGCAAGAAGCGTAAACAAAATAAGTAAAAAAACAGAACACAGACAGCAATTTAGTCTCCGACAACACATTGCAGTGTGTTTGGATTTGAGGTGACAAAATGCGACAATACTCCATCAAAGGTTGCTCGTTTCTTCTCGGATCCACAACAACAAACTGCGACGGCGCCACTGCAAGACTACCGATCGCGTAGCTACTGACTCCATCATTAGTCACACCCCCAAAACGCATTTAGCCAATCAGAGCACAACACAGAATAAAGATCTGACGCTTTTTAACATTTCTGATAGTTTCTTCTTTTTACAAGGAAATTATCGTTATAAATGCACACTCTGGATTAAGTTAAAACATTGCAGTCCAAGCCTTTCTGCTATGTTCTAGGCTCAGCAATGTACCACACTACCATAAGAGTGTAAATTGTTCCACAGCCAGTCTTGTAACTCAATTTACTCAAATAGGAAATCAGCAAATCCATTCCAACCCCCGAAAACACCACCATCTTCTCTGTTTTCGTAGACAGGCACTCGGCATAAAAACTGGCGCATCTTCATTTTCGTGCTGGCAAAGTCTAGTTTACCGTGTTTATTATTTGGCAGACCACGTGCTGGGCGTTCCGGTGAACCGAGGGTGTTTTCTATTACATGCACCAAGCGCACCTTAGTGACAGAAAGTACTAGTCAGCTAAAACAAGGGTGCCCAAGTCCGGTCCACGAGAGCCACTATCCAGACTGCTTTACACGTTTCCCTTCTGCAACCCAAATTTTAAAATGAGCATTGGAGGCAAAGAGCCATCAGAAGTTCAGACAGAATTTAACAGCTCATGAGCCAAAATGCTAATGCTCTGCTCTTGTGAGGCCTAGTCTGCCAGATTAACCAACTATGCTAACAAGTCTGGCTTCATGTTCCAGACTACAACATTTGTATACGAAACAAATGCTAATCTATAAAGTGATGTTAGTGATATGTCTCTGACCAGGCTGCTTAGTACAACATGGCCAAATCAATAACAAAAGAAAACTTTACATCGCAAAGTCAGCTGCGTTTAGTTGGTGATGTGAAGATACTCACCTCCCAAGCTATATTTAAGGGTGACCACACGTTAAACATTTTTTTCACTTTATTTGTATAACTCTCGATTCCGTCAACCAATCAACACATGGAAACTGTGGCTCAAACATCACCCTTTTGGTCCTGTAAAACAGCAACGGGCAGCGTAAAGCAAGTGTGCCAAAGACGTTCACAATTATGAATTTGGAAACCTTCACAGGTTTTCAAAAGGTGAAAATTGAATTGTAATTGCTTCTATTAAAACGGTTGAGACTCTGGAGTGTCTGCTCTACCATCAAGGGTGCGATTAAGCAAAGTAAATCTGTTGTTACATGCGTGGTTCTGAAAATGCTGTTTCTCAAAACCCATTTTGAACATCGCTGTCTGGAGACCATATCTACCACATGCGTAAATCTGTGACACTATCTGACAATGTATTTGAAGTGCTTGCTCCACAAGGGGAAATACAGCCAATACTTATACAGTCTTGATGGATGCTGTTTTTTTTCTTTCCATTCTGGGCTAGTTTAATCTGCTTTCCTAACAGCGCGAGACAGGACCACCCCTTCAAAACATGATGATTGCAACGATGTCAACAAAAGAGGTGTAAAGTGTTTTTAATTCTCAATCCTTGGGATATTTTGTCAAAAGCACCTCATTAAAAAGACACCTGGGAACTGTTTTGAACTGTAAAAAAAAAGGTCCAAAATGTCTCCTTAAGTAACAACATAAAACTGTCTTCGGTAGTGGAATCAAGGCTGTAGCAGCAAAAATAATATTTTTCATCATCAGTGACTTCCACCTCAAGGGACTTTAGCAATTCCTGATTATAGACTTTGCGTCCAAGAAAAAAATAACCAATTACGCTAGTAGCCGATTGCTTTAATGCCCTACCTATGGGTCCGGTAAATAAACATGCCCAAGTGTCTTCTCTATTAAAGCCACAGCCGAGTTATTTGCCTTGATTAGCTGCAGAAAGCTCAGACGTCCCCGCCCGGTTCGAGTCATTGGAGGCGTTCAAAATGAAATTATGCCGCATCTCGTGCAGATATTAGTGTTAAAGAGCGACTGGCCCGCGGCTACAATAATCCCCTGTTAATCCTGACCTCATGAGACCAAGCAGAAGAGGGTTCAAACTACAGTAAATGAGAGTGTGGCGGGCTGATAGAGTACATTACAGTTCAAATGCCCAATCTAATCACATGCAATAAAAGAATTACATCAAAAATTCCACCTCCATAAAACGTCCCGTTTTGTTTGACATAGTCAGAGAGGTATTCATTTCACAATATGTTTATTATTGAGAAGTGGATCTCATATTTTTATTTACTATGTGTATCTGCAGGATTGCCATTACATATAAAATGATTGCCATTTTGGATAAAACACCTAACCTACACTCGTAACATTAACTACTATTTCTGAACAACAATTAATGTTGTAAGCAGCAATGAACAGGCCTTCCGACTACCTTCAAATTGGGGAATCATATAAATCTTCGATCCTGTGCCACGAGGGCCGCTGTCCTACCCCTTTTCCATCTGTCGCTGCTGCAACACACATCTGATCCAAATGATCAGGTTCATTATCCAGCTTCTACAGACCTCTGATCATTCAAATCAAAACCAGGGAGGACAGTGTCCCTTGACGATAAGGATCGAAGACCCCCGATCTAAATGATCACTGAACTTTACATTTTGCTCTTTAATTTAATTTCAAACTTCATCATTTAGCGTCTGTCTAGGATGCCTACTTCCAATTGTGGCTCAATTGGACGGATTCATCAACTTATTCCGGATGGATTTACCCGCGGATGCCCCCCACCCCTACCAGTATCACAGACTATGAGGTCATATCTCACACTTAGGATTTCCTCACGTCCTTGACATTCATACAAATATAAATGAGAGGCCAGTGTACGCCACTTCCTGTTTTAAATCACATAGAAACTGTTTGCATTTGTATGGTATCATCAATGACCGGGGCAATGAAGCAATTTGTCTTAAAGTGTGTGTGTGTGTGTGTATAGGCAGATGTGTATTATCGGACTGGTAATTAAGGTTGGAGCTCAACACACACACACACACACACACCTTTACACATACAGTCCACAGACACACACGTGACTTCCAGGACTGTCAGATTAGAGCAGGCCCTTAATTTGTGTGACTTTCTGGAGTTTCACTAGCTAATGAGATGGGGCTAATTGCCATCGTTACTGTAATCTCCCGAGGCACAGCCAGCAAGGGAGGGCAACACGTTTAAACATACACTCAAGTGATCACACTTAAAAGCTGCCAGCACAGCTAAAGGTCATTAGCGGCAATGTGATGTTGAGGCGGGTGCGTTCGACGCTGCCGGGGTTCACTGAGGTTAAAACATTCATTTGCTAATTCTAGGTATGCATATTGCGAAAAGAAAACACAATGTAATTACAAGAGAGGGGAGGGGGCGGTCGGATGAAGGGCCGCCTTTAAGTACACAATGAACAAGAACACGAAGAAGAATACAATGGATTTCCACATGGAACCAATTTTCCCGGCAATTTAATGATACCGTAGTTCATACTAACAACACTCACATTTTTAATAAAATATCTAACTTAAAATACACCTACACATTCTAATAATATGAATACTATACGCTAACATAATATACAGTTTGACTAATTACTACTACAACAACTACTATTAAAAATATTAGGTTTACTTTTATGTAGAAATACAATATATATATATATATATATATATATATATATATATATATATATATATATATATATATATATATATAATTTATTTATTAACCATATGTTACAATTACAGATTGTCAGAAGTCCCGCTCTGCCCCTCTATCGTATGGTGTTCCACAGGGTTCTATTTTGGGGCCCTTGCTGTTCTCGTTGTATTTGCTGGCCCTGGGTTCCATCCTTAGACAACACGGTATTTCCTTCCACTGCTATGCGGATGACTGTCAAATCTCTGTCCCGTTGAGCAAAAATTTTGGAGTCGGCCAGTCCTCTCTCAAACGTCTCCAGATGGTCCAAAATGCTGCTGCTCGACTCCTAACTGGAGCTCGAAAGACGGAGCACATAACACCGATTCTGGTCTCCCTTTACTGGCTCCCAGTGCAGTTTAGGATGCAATTCAAGATTCTTCTATTTGTTTTTAAGTCTCAAGTCTGCGGACCAGGTGCTGCTCGAGGTGCCGAGGACTAAGCGGAGCCTCAGAGGGGATCGAGCCTTCTCTGTCGCTGGTCCTTCCCTTTGGAATGAACTTCCATTGGATGTTAGGCAAGCCCCCTCTCTGTCCATTTTTAAAACCCATTTGAAGACACATTTGTATTCGTTGGCTTTTGATCCGACCTGAGACTGACACGTTTTTGTCTATTTTCCGGTGTCTATTGTATATGTATATGTGTTTTGTGTTAATTTATTGATTTCACTTGTTGTATTATGGCTATTTTTGTTGTTGTATGTAAAGTGCTTTGATCCAGCTGTAGCTGTTGTGAAATGTGCTATATAAATAAAATTGTATTGTATTGTATTTCAATCAAATCGTTCAGGTAATTGGATGGATGGATTTTTCACCTGTTGGACCTGTTTTTCCGGATTGACGATTGACGGACTGGCGGACCATTGTTGTTTTCTGACGGAAGCGAGATTAAAATAACACGATGGACCGACCGACCGATTATAACGGTTTGGTCCAGTTTGAAAAAATTCTGGATTCATGGATGACGGACGGGTACCCAGGCTGCTGACAGATGACGAATGACGGACAAACTTTAGTAAAATGCCTACCTCTGATAACTTTAATAACTAATCAATATATTATTAATTAGTTTTATTATGTTTATAATAATAACAATAATAACAACAATCATAATAATTATTATTATAGTTTCACAATGATTGAATTAATGACTGTTCCTTATATTTTATTATAAGTTTCCGTTTTCCTTTTCTTTTTAGCATTTGATATTTCATCAACATTTTCAAGGCCATAAACAACCACAACGCATCCCAACTGGCATCCTCCTGTCAGCTGTTGACGATACTGTGCATTCTGCAATTAACATAATACAGTCAGTCATATCACACTAAGCTGGGTCATCATCATGAGAATGCTATTGACTCTCAAGTCTGGCCGGGTTCCGAGGCGGTGGAATGAGAACGGTAGCTAATGTTATCGCTAATGTTAGCATTAGTGTTAGTATTCCTGACGAAGATGGACGGATCATACGTGCGGCAGCCGGCGCTCATCTGTCCACGTCGAGAGACAGGTGGGGCTGCCAAAGCGGTGGCGTTGAGTTACCCGAAGCGAGCAGCCAAGTGCGTCATGCCAACGTTAAAATACACAAAACACACACGCAAACACACATCTTAAGGCGCTCGGATTGACAGTGTTTTTTCTTAAGGCTGCGTCAATACAATAATATTGCCTCTGTTGCTACAACAACACAAGTAAACAACATGCTGTTCCCATTTTCACCCATATCCAGAGGTGGCAAAAGTACTCACACTCTTCACTTAAGCAGAAATCCAGGTACAAGAGGTCATTGCACTTCTCACTCCATTGGACTGAAAAAAATACATTGCTTTCTTTCTTGGGATTTAGAATGAAAAAAAACTTTCGGATTAAAGGAGTTGCACCAGAAAAATATACATAAGTACAGACACAAAATGATTATACCTTGATATTTCCCACCACAGCCGATATCCTCTTCATTTCATATACTCCCAGCCAAGGCATGCTTATGCTTACACAGCAGAAAAGACGAGCACTTTTTGGGGCATGTGTTGATTTTGCTTTGTGATGCTAAAATATGGCAGAGGAAGTTTGCTTTAGCACCGTGGGGGGAAGCTTAGCCCTGCCACCTGTTCACCAGATCCACAGGCTTTATTAAATATTTGAATTTGAATAAAAAAAAGAAAGAAAGAAAACAAAGCATTTCCTGTGTGCCTGTGGCACAGCATCTGAAAACCTGTTCTATTTTTAGGCCACACGGTCCTTGTCTTTTAACCTCAAAGCTGGTGGAACCACATGTTTCCAAGGCTAGGAAATCATACTGTAGTGGACTGACTATCTTGATGTTGACATAATGGACTGTTGAATGATTGGAACAATCAATTTCAATGAATTCTCAATTGATATATTTATACATCATATTTTTGGGGTGTGTGTGCGTGTTATTATTATATATATATATATATATATATATATATATATATATATATATATATATATAGTGTTTTTATACTCTACATCCTTCGCACACTATCAGTATCTCGTCCACAAAAAGTATGAAAATGTCATCCTTATCTATCAACTTACTGTTGCTGGTTGTTTGGAAGTTGTTAGCGGCGAGCAGTCGCCTGCAGCTAGTGATCAGAGCTGTCTGACTTTGTCCCGCCGGATCAAATAGTAATCACCTATAAGTTGGTCTGATGATAATTTTAAACGAGCTTCCATTAGCGTTTACGTTGACAAAATTCACCCCCTTATACAATACAATACAATAAAATACAAGTTTGTTTTATTTCTCATTAATGTACAATCAGCACTCCATCTTGACAGACAAAAATCGTATCGATTTTTTTGCAAATTTATTCAAAAAGAAAAACTGAAATATCATATAGTCATAGGTATTCAGACCCTTTGCAAAAAACCTTCATAAGTTAACTCATATGCTGTCCATTTATTCTGTTCTTCTTTGAGATGATTCTGCTCCTTTATTGGAGTCCAGCTGTGTTTAATTAAACTTATTGGACTTGATTAGGAAAGGCACACACCTGTCTATACAAGACCTTACAGCTCACAGTGCATGTCAGAGAGAATGAGAATCATGAGGTTGAAGGAACTGCCCGAGGAGATCAGAGACAGAATAGTGGCAAGGCACAGATCTGGCCAAGGTTAGAAAAGAATTTCTGCAGCACTCAAGGATATAAAAAAAACCACAGTGGCTGCCATAATACTCAAATGGAAGAAGTTTGGGACCACGACAACACTTCCTCGACCTGGCCGTCCAGCCAAACTAAGCAAATATGGGAGAAGAGAGGTAAAGAAGAACCCAAAGATCACTGTGGCTGAGCTCCAGAGATGTTGTAAGGAGATGCGAGAAAGTTACACAACGTCAACTATCACTGCAACTCTCCACCGGTCAGGGATTTATGGCAAAGTGGCCCGACTGAAGCCTCGCCCACATAGAGTTTCCCGAAAAACACATGAAGGACTCCCAGACTATGTCAGCAACTACAAGTCAGCTCATATTGAATATTTGGAAAAGTGTACGCTTCCAACTTTGGGGTCCATGAAAGCCTGCTTGAATGAGCTTGGTGTGGAAGAATCGGTAGATAATGAAGTCATCAGACTTTCACAGACGTTACCCCTTCCTCCCGACTGCAGATAATGTTTACAAAGAGTTCTCTGAGAAGAGATGCCATCGTTGCCTTGCAATCACGTGAGAAGCCCTACAAAGCTACGTGCCTCCTGAACGAGTGCCCCCTAATAGGCACAAAGATGGGAGCAATGGCTCTAAATAACGCATGGGTGCCATTGAGCCAAGATGGCTGCCATCCATGATACGCAGGGCAAAAATAGAGAATCCGCATAGTTAGATCAGGTTCACACGGACGCGCACGCTAGCTTGTCTCCTCATAAATTCACATAGCTTGTAGTGACAGTGTCAAAACACTTGGGAGAGCCCTGCATGCCAGTTACGCGCTACTCGTACACGTAGGCATAGTTGACGCTGAAATAAAAGTACACTGGCTCAAAATGAAGTGAGCAACATTTAGCGTTGTAATGGCAACCCTTGACCACCTGTTTTAGTGGTCTATAATATGGTGGGACCAGCCAGGACACATTCAACACAGTAGAACCTCTAAGGTGGAATTTATTTTTCCTCCATACTAAATGACCGAAATAGAACTACAGTTAACGCCTTCCTGTTGGCAGTTTGCTATTCACATATTTGCATTTTTTTTAATAGGAAAGTAGTACCTGATGTGAAGGAACTATGTTGAAGTGACACAACCCAACTGAGAGACGAACGTCTTTCTATATTGAGGAGGAGCTAAGTTTAGCCTGGGTTGTTACAAAGTTACGGAGAGTCTTCACCAAATGTATCCAAGCAATTTGGTGCATTTTTAATCAAAAGCTATTTGTTGTTCACATTAATGCTGTAAGATCAGTTTGAAATGATAAATTGTTTTGATACGTTGGACTAATTTTACTGGACTGTAGTGTAGGCCTACATGGTGGAATCGTGACATAGCACCCCACCCCACCCCCGCACCTACCACCAGACAAGAAAGCAGCCGAACGTCAGCTTCTATTTATCGCGATCAGCAATCATTGAGAGGTTATAGACACAGAGGTCCTGACTGCACTCCATATTCTGTTAAGCAGACACAGCATGAAACACATTCGTTTTATTCATGGAGATCAGTCGGTTTAAACGCTTGTTAAAATCAACCCAAAAATAAAGAGAGGGAAAAGAAATGAATAAAACGAAAATTCCTTTGTAACGCCACATCAAGCCAATCAACTGTTCCACTCCACATGGGTAGATCAAACTAATATCGACTGGAAGGCGGAAGGGTGGGAAAAAAACACCTGAAAGATGAGATAAAGTGAGCCACTCATCCTTCTGCTCTTCAGAAGCACGTCCTCCATTTCCGGGCTGTGTATCAGTTTCTGAAAGCTGCCACTTTAATCCCATTTGCATTCACAGGAAGAGGTGCTTGGATGCTTGGAATACTTTTACCTTATGTGGGGTATACACATAACAATAATCTGTCCGATTTTAAGCAACCTCCCTGAGCATTCTGATCAAGGTCAGCAAAGACCGATTATCTGACGTCTCTGGAAGTTTATCCTAAATGATTATCCTGTGGTGCAAGGTGCGAGTCTGCAGCTCAGCCCAAATATTGATCACACACATACGAATTTGCAGTTGTAAACGTTGAACCCTGACGGATTGGGGAGGAAAAAAAATCTAATCAATCTTAACACCCCCCCCCCCATCTCCACAAGATAATTGCTTGGGATAATCTTTACAAACAAGCAATAATTATCTCAAAATGCTCATACTTGGCCCAGTTATCTGTCTGAGTGTAATCCACTTTAGAGTCTTTGCAGGTAACCTGACCTGGCTAAAAACAGACTACGTTTCCATACAGTCAATCGACGGGTTAAGGTCAAAATTAAGATTTCTGAAATATTCAGAATAGCCTGTTTACAGAGTGACTGCTGGATGGGAATAACCCGATTTAAACTGGGACGCATGCATGTCGTGACGCAAAGAGATGTCATTTCCGCTTGTTAGGTCCTACCGTCAATAATACAAATTATATTCATGTCACTAAGCACAGAAATGAAGCAGCCGGTTTCCTACACGTTCCAAAAGTGTGCTTTTGAGCCGCATCTCTGAGTTTTGCCATGATTATGTACCTCTGTTTCTGTATTTACAGCAAGTTACGCGACAGATGTACGGACTTGGTTATACACACGTATATGTGTGTCTGTATTCACACGGTGTCATTTTTGCCGTAGAAACAGAAAATAACATGTAAACGCTGTGTAGAAATCAATATTTTCATGTTAGGCTTGCTTTTCCTTGCGGATGGAGTAATAGCATGCGCAAAAGGCAAACCAATGTCTCATTCGAAGGAGGCTACCCGATCCCGTTCAAATGGCCCAATATTCAGGTTAGAAAAGGGGTTACCCCAGGGGTCTTAATCGGGTTTTTAAAAATGTTGCGTGCGTTTACATGGCCTTTAAATATTCGGGCTTTAAAAGGGTTATTAACTGCATGTAAACGTAGTCACTCCCTTGAGCAGGTAATGGACTCTCATGCACACACATTGGCAGAGAGAGGAAAGAGAATTAAGTATTTCCGATGGTTCCCCTGGTGGAGAAAGAGAGTGAGGGAGCGAGGACAAGAGCCACGGGCTTATAGCTCCACACCGACTGATTTGTGAATCTCTACTACTTAAACAGCTCTGCGCCACTGTGCACACGTTTGGGTATGAGGGGAAGTGGGGTGTGGGGGCGCTTCCACCCATTTGCACATTAATAAACCTCCCGAAACATTTATTAAACGCTGGGGGGAATGAATTGAAGGTATTTACACTTGAAGATCCTCCAGGAGTCACGAGAGCGTGTTTGTTTAGCGACTTGCAAACACTAGGCCGCTTGCAAGGGAGGGTTTCTCTGTCGTGTGATGACTACTTCTGTCTAATTACCAGAGCTGGGCGTTTTACAAAAAAATTGCAGTCTGTTTATCGCCTTCTGCCCACAGAGGTACCCTTCCGCCATCCATTTATCTGCCATTTTGTCCGGCCGGACCAAATAGTAATCGCCTACAGGCTGGTCCGACTATCATTTTACACGGTCTTCTGTGAGTGTTTCCAACTAGCAACTTCAACAAACTAAAAAAAATATTATAATAATCACCCCCCTACCTTACTCCCCTTTCTGTCGATACCACATACATAAATGATGCGGACTGGAGCAAACCAGTCGTAATAACACAATGCTATTGTTTTTTTTTGCACGTTTTCACTTTTTATTGCATTATTTCACAATACAAATAATTATTGCAAAATAAGACAATGTTATTTTAGGAGGAGAATGAACGTCTTCCACTTTTGGGTCAAAGCTTTTAGTGTTTCTTTTTCCGCGTGAGTGAAATGGGCGTCCACTAGAGGGCAGACTATGCCCGTGAGAAGTATACTGCAGGGAGGGAACACAAATGAAGAAGAGCACTCCAGTGTTGTGCACGCTTAGCAGGCAGTCTTGCTTTTTAAAAGAACCCAACACAAAACGTCCCGTCATTTGTCAATCGTCAGCAAAACAGGCGTCCATCAGTGACGGACTGACAGACCGGCCCGTCAGTCTGACACAATCTGGTTGTTTGCAATACCTTTTAAGTTTTGTACGACGCAAGGGACCATTGAATTTGGAACAACTCCGAATTCTACAACCCCAGGGTCTAAATAACAATAAAAAAACAAATTGTGGATTAACGACAGACTATCTACCTCAACTTGTGCCACTTAGCTGTGAGCATTGATTATAAATGTGTGTGCGTGTGTGTTCTTCAAGGGTCCTCCCTACCCCATAAGAATGAACACCAACCTACTCAGACGCTTTTCATGTGTGACACCCACTCGCTCGCACACACACACACACACACACTTAAAACCTAACCCCCCCACCACCGCTCCATCCGTCGAAGCGGGAGGTGTGAGGGGGTGCTGTCCATACGGAGGCTGTGGTCCTCTCAGTGTGCCACATCAAACTCTATAAAGGGAATCATTTATGTGCCACTCCCCATTACCGAACAGCATGGAGACAGCTAATGAGGGCCGAGGCAAAAGGAATATATCCACCACTTTGCTGGCAGGGGAAGAAAACTGGCGGTCTTTGGGGAGTCATTGTTTTCAAGGAGGTGGTTGGGGGGCACAAAAGGAATTTGTGTGTGTGTGCGCGTGTGTATGTAGCCGCTTCATCTCGCCATTTATTTATTTATTTGTCGCCTCAACAGCTTGAGGTGAAGAGTCTGCAAAACACACATGGTTTTGTGAATGGGTATTTATTCCTGTGTGTTTGTGCTTCACTGGTAATGTGTAAATAAAATACCCCGGCGGTGAGTGGTGAGTGTGTGTGAGCTAATGGACACCTCCGTGCGTTTGCAGTGCATGCTGGGACACACACACACGTGAAGAGGTCTAGCGGTGCTGATAAAAAAAAAAAAAAAAAAGTAGGTAGCTGTGACATTTCCAATTTGCCATGCACCAGCCCACTCCATTTTCTTCCCTGCTGCCTCTTACATGCTAGAGTAAGCCTCCAGGATTGACAATAATTACAGCCCGCATAAAATGAAGAGGGTAATATGAACACAGCTTTGCCATAATTGCCTTTTCATTATTTGCTAACAGTGAGCTATTCAGTCATAAGAAAGAGATTGCATAGTAATTGGCTGACAAAGGGAGGCTGCGGCTCTTTTCAGAAGTCTTTTTTTTTGGGGGGGGGCGGGTGTGTGTGTGTGTGTTGCTGTGAAGGATTTTTTCTCTTTTTTTATATGATTATTAAAAATCTGAAGCATTAAAGTGTAATTTAAAACTACAATTTTCATCCGTGAATGGAAATCTGGGTATTAACATGAGCGTCCTATTTAGAGTGGAACATCCTATTAGCAGTATTAGCACTATTTTTGGTAACTTTCCATATCGGGGCCGCCTCTCAGCCCAAATGGGATTTGGAGACAGCTTTGTTTCTGATCAACAACCACACAGTCTTGTTTATATGCTGCGACTGCTAATTTATTGGCTAACATGTGCTTATTCAGTGTTAAGTGAGCATTTGGCAGTGGGAACGCAGACTCGGTGCACAAAGGAACACACGGCTTTCAGTGCACGGTGATCACAAACGAGAACGGTGGCAATTTAATGAGAGCAGAGTCTTACCTTCATCATCCCAGACGATATGGCAAGCGCTTTATAGCGCACACCGAAACCAATCATTTTGCAATGCTTAAATGTTTTATTTAATTGTATTTTATTGTATTCATATTAATTAGAGGCACTGTCACACCCTATTTTTCTGGTTTCTGGCATATTATATTCATTTATTTATTTCACTTTTCTGGACAATATTAAAATGTGGAAATATAGACCTAAACATTTTTAGGTTTTTAAATGACATGTTTAGTATGGCAATATAGTGAGACAATTAGATTTAAAAAATATATATTATACAGTGGAACCTCAAGTTACGAACTTAATTGGTTCCCCTGAGCACATTCTTAACTTAGTGTTCATAAATCAAGGTAATTTTTCCTATTGAAATGAATGGAAATGCAAGTCATCCGTCCAAGGCCCAAAACAAATCCATACTTTTTGGGGGTTATTTTTTCCAAAGAAATAAACCACTTCAAAAACATTTGAACTATTATTGCTCACTGACTTTAACTAAGGGGGGAACATGGAAGGAGAACAGCTCCTCCAATGAAAAATAGTTTTCTTCCATCCTAACATGGGGGAACGTTTAGCTTCAATTATTTTTTTATGTTTCTTTTCTATTTCATTGGGAGATTTTGGCATACCAATCCAAGGAAACATGTCTTTTTTGGTTTAAAAAAAAATAAATCATACAGCGAGAACTCACATTGTCATTTAAAAGATGAATTCACTACAAAGGAAGGAACTTTTGTTACGAAAGTATTCATACATATATATATATATATATATATATATATATATAAACTCACACGTCTGAATCATTGCACATGTATTTTTATTGAATTTTATTTATTGATTTTAATATTGTATTAGCTATCACCACGCTGCCTGAACCATTCCAAAATTATGGAAACGTTCTTTTATGAAAATGAAATGTAGTAATTCCCCTAATGATCAATATTTTCTTGAGAGAATTTTCAAACATTGCATTGTACAAATAAAGAATTCAATAAACTCCTTACTCCTAATAGGTAACCTCTCTGAAAGCCATTCATCTTGTTAGCTGAAGTAGCCCCGCCCCATCATTGAATCAAAACCTCCAAGCCAATCAATATGTATCTCATACAGGGCGCTCTCGACTCACTCGCCATAATCGTTTAGCTCGAGTGTTCGCCTGAGTGGTGAATAAATTACATTTGCAGATTTACAATGCTATCATTGGTTGCCTGGTGTTGCCCGGGCATTAGCGCATATTTAGCTGCGGCCGCACATTAAAGAAGAGGTCGATAGAGACGAGCAAACAACGGGCCGAGCACATGTAAGAGAGTGAGTGGAGGTTAATGTGATTTCGCCACGAGTGAATTATCCACTCTTTAACTTCATATCGATGCTTATGTTTTTATTGGACTTCTAAATAGATTTACAAAGGATAGCAAGTGTGCGTTGAAGCAAAAGCGTCATTTGGGTCAAACTTTGTTGAGTGGTAAATCTTGGCCATAGCAATGAGGACAACTTTAGGATCTAGGAAGGTATACTTACAGATCTACTGTTGTGTATTTTAACGTCAAAGGAAATGTCAGATAAGTGTTTGATCATTTGTAGCGCTATTGTAATGTGATTTACCACCACCTACAGGGCTGGAGGGGAACTAGAACCGACTGTACTGCAACTGTGTGACATTTTTTGTATTGCCAGCTAAAGGTTGGTGAATATATTGCCATTTAGATGAAGGAGTCATAAATTATTTTAGCAGTTTAAAATAGTTGCTAGGCAACTGTCCAATTACGACAGTATTGCCGCCATACCCCAAGGACCAATAATTACAGTACACTTTAATCCCAATTGTTGTAGTCTAGCTAAAATTAGCTAGAATACTGCTATTTTCTGAAAATAGCGTGACTTGACCCATCAGGGCAAGAGCATTGGTGTCCAAACTATGTCCCGGAGGCTCTTAGCGGCCCGCTTGCAAGTTAATAAAAAGGCTGGAGTTGGGCAGAGTGAGAAGTGTGGGTGTCGGATAAAATCAGTGGAGGGTGGGAAGAGTTTTGACACCCACATCCTATGGGTGGGACTACGAAAAAAATTGTTTGTTTATACTGTTAAGATTTTCTAGATATGCAACATTTCTTCAACAATTTAATGGCAAGCATATGCCCCAACCCCCCAAACCCCACTTTGTCAGAATTCTAGCATATTTTATTTTTCATTTTACCACCATGGTAAAACTTGAAGTTAGACCTTTGCCAAAAAGGAGGGATGATATATGTTTTTTTTGTTGTTGTTTTTTTAATGCGCGTTCCTCCATATTTTTGCGAATCATGCCAAATCTTCATTGCAATATGTAGATGTCTCATTTAATGTCCAATTACTCTGCATGTCCCTCCTCTGGTGTCCATGTGACCCAAGCCCCTCTCGCCTTCACCTCCTACTCAACATAGCTCTAGCAAGGTGGGGGGTGGTCCTGTGTGTTGTTTGAGGTGAGAGTCGGTGTCATAATTATCTAACACAACGGGGTTGCTGCTCTTATTAGTAATTAGCTCGCACCAAAACTGATTGCTACAGCCCCCCACCCCTCCCCCTACATCGCCTTCCCCACTCATCCCTTTTAATGTTGAAACATTTACTTTGTGCTTGAAGGATTTGTTTGTATATATCTCGTGTGTGATGAGCGCTTTTCAAGTAATTGGCTCCTGGGGGACGCCACTTTCCCAACAGTTAAAGAATAATTACAACCCCTATGAAATGTTAAACTGCCCCGACTGTCTTTTTTGCCGGCGCTTAATTGCGTGCAACAAGTTAGAAGGCAGCCTTTTCATTTTGTTCCAGTGCTGCGATGGACGGGACTGAACTCTAGTGGGGGGAAAAAATGCATGCAATTTTTTTCTAATTTATTTTGCAGGCTTGTAAATAGCTTCTCATATGCTACTTTAACAGGACACCAAAGCAGTTTGAAAGCGCTCATTGAAAGTGATGCCGGTAACTTGTTTTTTGTTTATTTTTTGTTTTAATCATGTTTTGGAAAACGAAGGATTGGTGTTGTTGGCATTTTTCTGCTCTAATGGACTTTTGCATTTATTTTGTTGTTCTTAAAGCGGAGGTCAACCCCCCCAAAAAAATATCTTTTCAATATTATGCTCTATGTAGCCCCATATTCGTCTAAACACGGCCTTCTGATGAATATAACATTTATGGAATATGAGTTAAGCAGTAAATTCCACCTGTTTCTGTCCATGTTAGTGGAGGCCATTTTGCCAACTGAAAATGACATCACAGTTGCTCAGGGAGGCGTTGAGATTTGGGAGGGGGGGTTGCCACAAGATTGCGAATCTATTTGAATGAGAGATTAGCACACGCTGGCGGTGAGACTCAATCAGCCTCCCGAATGCCACGCTTGCTTTAAAAGTGATTAATAGGAGAACGCACCATGCAGAACTCTCCTGCAGCTTTCCGCTCACGGATCTTAGGTGTTGATAATCTGTTATTTTGTTTAATTATCGGATAGGCGTACCATGCACTCAGTCAGGTATGTGTTGTACCGACAGAGATGTAACGTTCTGGAAAATGTGTTAGCGTTTAATTGTTTTTTTCTGTTGTTTTGTTTTCCCCTACCTGTTGAGCGACATGAAGGTGAGACGGTTTAGCTTTATTCCTAATTTTGTCAGCATAGCCATATAATCTGATTAAAATCTCGAAGGAGACCTGATGCGCATGTTTACTTTCCACAAAACACTGCAAGGATCCAGAATCCTTGCAGAGACATTTTACAAAAAAATTACAATAATATCTTCTGTTCTAAACATGGCATTCTGATTAATATTGCATTGTGGAAAATGAGTTAAGTAGTAAAATCCACCTGTTTTTGTTCATCTCAGGGGGCGGCCATTTTGTCACTTGCTGTCGACTGAAAATGACATCACAGTTGATCAGGGTTCAGGTAATGACCAATCACGGCTAACCTGTTTTTCTGAAGCTGAGGTCAATTTTGGGGTTGGCTTCCACTTTAAGGATGTGGCCCTGCCCACTGGTAACCTCGCCCCCCTCTACTGCAGGGTCAATTCACAAGAGATTTGGTTACCATGACGACCACGGCGTGTTGCTTTTTAAGTCAACTACAACAATGTGGCTCAACCTCTGTTTCAAAAGACGTTATACAATTATCAACCATTACCAAGCACGGTGCTGGCAATCACCAGAAAGAAAAGAAAATCTAAAGCATACCGATAGGGGGCAATAAACCGTATCCAATGTTGTGAAAAATGTCCAGAAGTGTTTGTGGGGAGGTTGGCTTAGTTGGAATTGGCTTCATGCACAGCCATTCATTTGCTCATTTGTATTTTGGATGTGGATGGATGATCCAGAAGTCAGGACAAGACTCAAAGTGACTAGATTTGTTGCTAGTCACTATTTTAATGGTTATTAGATTGAGTTTGTAAGATGAAAACACAGAGTAACCTTTGCTGATGGTAATGAAGGACGTACTCTGCAGTTGAACTGTCAGTTCTTGTTGAGAGGTTTCAAAATAAAAGGGAACGGAAGAGATCTGGTCAGAAGAGTATTTATGTGTGTTTAGCCTTAGCGTGCTTTCACTGGTTGTTGAGCCATTTTTGGGCGGATCGCACAGGAACATAAACCTTAATTATACTACTGTAGAAATGTATGCAAATAAAAACAATCATTGGTCATAATTGTCAGTTCGCCATACACAGTAGTTTATTTTTGTTGCCCTGTATTCCAACTGACTCAATCTGATGGTGACAAAAACCCAAAGCAAACATTGACTTTTCATTGTTTTCAATTCACTTACTGATTTATTTAGAGGTTCAGTGTGCACATTCAAAACAAGGATCCAACCTCATCATTTGGTTTTGTAATCCAATTTGATGGAGGGCATTCCTGTTGAACCGGGGCTGCTCGTGCTAACTCGATGGAGCCCTGTGATCCAGATGGGAAGCAACACAGCCCTTGGCAAAACAAATCCTCCTTTGTTTTGGGTGTGTGCGTGTGTGTGTGCGTGCGCGCTGAGTGATCTCCATTGAGAGGAGGGGACGGGTAAACACTGCAAGCTCTATGGAGCTACACATTGTAAACACACAGCGCTCATTAACTATAATGAGATGTTATGAGCAGCCCTTGAGCTCATTGTGTGCCTTCTACTGAAGAACCTGCCTTGCTTTTGTTGTTGTTGTTTATGCAAAGTGAATCGTGGGTTTTTAAGCAAGGGGGGAAGGAGGACAAACAACAACAAAAGAAACAGTGCATTCCTCTTGTAGTTTTCATGCACTAATCAGCAACATCAGGGGAGCTGGTTTCGAAACACCTCACTTGCTCTCCACTGCTACCTTTCATGCCCTCTCTTTGCCCCTTTCAAGTCGCATTCGCTGCTATTCATGTATCCTAATTCCCGACTAGGTCTTGAAAGCAAGAGTTCTGCGGTTGAGAACATCTCCTCCTCTTCGCTAACAGTTAATTAGAGCGAGTTTTTTTTTTTTAATGAGGATGACACCGACCCATGCTGGGTCACCATAACCTTTCTTTGGATCTCCAGCACCGGTGGCATTCCAGCCGATCATGCCCCGCTTATCATATTTCCTCAAATAGCGGCCGGGAGGGGGCGGGGGGTGGGGGGGTGCTCGATACTCAACAGCAAAGAGGTGTTCATTTGAAGCCGGCGTCTTTTTGAGAGGAGGCCATTATTGTGTTATAATGCCTGTGGAATGTTTAACTGCTTCCCATTCAGCAGTCTTTATATTGTTGTTGTCTATCAATAAGAAAGTATTAGTTTGTTATTTGTTTTTTCTTTTCAACACAATCTTTATGGGCAATTTTGTATAAAAAATAAAAGCCAGGGTAGCACATTTGCCTCACAGTACTGAGGTTTGGGGTTCAAATCTTAACTGCGGCCAGTGTTGTACCTGAACAAGTTCAAAGAACGAAAGTTTACTGTTGGGTGAAGGTGAACTGAATGCAGTGTAGTGTATTGTTTCTACATGAACGATTCCGTGAGCGAGCTCATTCTGGGGCCAATAACGGTAGTTAATTTTTGCCCATGAGTGTCAGGTTTTCTCTTCATAGACTACAAGGTCAAAAAATGGCTAAACACACGAGCCTTAAATAGGCGGAAAAGGCAATTATTTGGCAACCAAGAGTCACACGGCACATACGCTATCAAAATGTGATACGTGCATGGAGCACAGACTTCATTTTATATAAATGTCCGTATGTCCAGATTTAAGTCATTGCATGGAGGGGGTGGGGGGAATAATTATGATGACGAACAGAAGCGCTATGAGCAGCCCCACACATGGCAATCCAAAATACAACCATTGTGCGGTATTTAAAATGGCCTGTTTTCTTTTTAATAACGCCCCTTGATTTAGAGTAAAAGCCAGTTTTGGTTTGTTTTATATTTAGTCTTAATCAAACTGAACTGTAGCACTTAATGGAATCATCACTATGGCAAACATAATTTAAACTACCAATTGGCATCACCTGTTTTGTTTTGGTTCCGTTTGAGTAAAGAACGGAAGTTCACTGTATACTCTGAAAGAAGCCTATTTGAGGCCAGATGTTTATTTATTCGAGTAGACGATAATTGAGACACGGCTGCTGTTCCAGAATATACGAAACCCCTCTTGGTAAGGACGCCTGCATGTGCCACTTACAGTGACTGAGGGAGGGGCGGGGTTGTTTGGGCTCTCCACTGTTGCATTCAAGGGCCTAATTACCCCAAAAGTGCCACAAGACGCTCCCACGTAACAGGGAGGGGTCCCAATATCACCACGGATGACTGGCCAACGAGTGGCTGCACCTTCGGCCATTAATTGCACCCCCCCTGGCCGCCCTCACATCATTCATTGGATCTTCCACTGACTGGACCCCCTCCGCTGCCAGACTGAACAATCTGAGGCCTTGTCTTCACGTAGCTGGGGTTTTTTTAACAACGGTATATCCGCCCCCCCCCCCCCCCCCCCCCCCGCCTGCGTTGGAAGACACATTAAAAAAACGTATCCACACGAAACCGCGGAAGTGCGTTTTCAAATGCATGCCAAGCCTCTGGGTGGCAGTATTTAGCCAAATACTGTCCATTCAGAAGGAACTTCCGTCCTTTGACGTCACTTCTACGAAACCAAAAACACGGCGCCAAACTCATTCGGGAGAACCGACAAGAGATCAGAAATGCTTTTAAACCTTTCAACGAGAAGCAGTGGTTGGTTGTGGACAAATAAGTAAGCAAAAAGCGCATCGAGAATGGCTATAACCAACGCAGCGCTGCGGGAATCCATGTTGACTCGCATGAAATCACAACAATGATGTCAAAGCATTGTTGTCGCACGGTGACGATGTAAATCTGCGGGTGTAACCGTCCACGGCAAAACGCGATCCGGCGATGTCCGCAAATCTCCACTGCGGCCGGAGTTTTGCGTTTTCACTGAAAAAACTCCGGGGACGTGTGGATGATAGGCCTATCCGCAGGCCTATAGCCGGCGTTTTCAAAAACCCCGGCCATGTGTAGACAGGGCCTGAATTGGCTGACAGTTGGCTGCGATTTCTCAGCCACATGCAGCCTGAGGCCTCCTAATTAGTTGCTCCTATAGGGTGGTTTACATTCGACAAACATTTGTGCAAGTCCATGGGAGATGCCAGTTTGGAGAGCTCGCACACACAAACGCTCATGCACACACACAAAAAGAGAAATTTCCAGACTGTGTGCGTGTTCAGTGTGCACATAATGAATTTTAAATCCTGTCCCAGAGAAAGCTCATTGGAAAGAAAACCGCCTTAAAGTGAATTTGCTTCCCAAACATCATTAACATATTCAGACTTATTGGTCTCCAAGCATGACAGCACGTGACAGGATTGTTTGTCACTCGATGGTATTTGTGTTAGTCAGCAGGATTGTGCTGAAATGGCACCGCTGGTTTTCACAGGACTTTTGCAGAAGAATCAGTTATCCTTTTGGTGCTCTCAATGGAAGCAACATCCCTTATTGTGACATTTTTCTACCAAAGTTGGTACAGATCTGTGTAGAATTTACATCTAATGTATTCCATGAGACTTGGTAGATGATCTGCTAATTTTTCCCTTGTAAACCAATACAAGTGTTTATTTTTAGAACAGGCTTCCTCGTGGACGTGTCGTCAGCCTCACAGTTTGTGGTTTGATTCTTGACGTCGTGAACTTGGTGTTCTTTTCTATTCCAGCTTCCTTCCGTATTTCAAACACACGTTAGGTTCATCGAAGACACTCATAGTTGTGAATGTGAGTGAATTGTTGTTTATCTGTATGTATGTGCCCTGCAATTGACTGAAAATAAATGTATCGGATGTTTTGTCCCACAATTTTTCCACCTTGGTTTGTGCTCTATTCAGGGACTTTAGCTTTGTTGGGGTTTTTTTGCATCATGCCCACAAAAAGCTATGTTGATGTATGGTCCACCGCCATTGTCTACTCTACCACACATCCACTGATCACATGATAAGTGTCCTGTAACAATACGCTTCACACCGGTGGGGCCATATTTCCATCCGGCCGCTTTTTTTTATTTCCTATTTAATTTTCTGAATAAAAGCACAAATCTCCCCGCCATCGCACCTTTTCTTGCTTATCAGCCCCGGCAATCGCGGGCCCTTTCAAAGCCAACAACCCTGGTTTCAAATGGGCTTGTTGGGCAGGTGACTAGATGTAGCTCATTTCACTCACGGACCGGCAGCAAGGTCACCACTCACTCTCTCAGGTTCATTTTGCGGGAGGTTGGTGGGAGACCGAGGGGAGGGGGAGCCAACCACAGAATAAGGCCTCGTCCTCTAGCCTGAAGGTCATTCCCAAAGCCAGTCATCATATTCAGTCGGATAAGGGAATTGCTGAGATAAGTGTGTCTGTGTTTCAAAGTATATATAGCGGCTGTTGCTATATATGCATACAGTACACACTTCTCAAGTTTGGCTGCTTGAGTCTGCTAGCCTTTCTGTAATTACAATGCCCGCATGGAGACCCTGATAGAGAGCCGGTGAATTATTAGCATATCCCCACCGTTGGCTATTCTGGGGGATTTTCTGTAATAAGAGGCCCCTTTGTACTTTTGCCTGTCCTCTTGTGTGGCTGCTGGGCTTGTCAGTCTGATAGTTTAATCAGCCGACATGTCACAACCGGTGCTGGAGTGGGACTGCGGCCCTGTAAATGCAGATTTATATCTAAGTTACATCATTGAATTACATTTTCTGTCTAAATAGCAGGGGGGGGCGCTGGCGGAGGGGCTGTAATAAAACTAATCTACATACAGCTCTGGGTGGATAATCACATCTAATAAGTGGGGACTCACGCCCCTATTAGCAGGCAAACGGCGGGGGGATGACGGAGGACAATTTGAGGAGTCAGCTGTGCTGGCTAATTATCTCTTGCGCCCGACGCCCGATTGTGTTTGTGTGACGGCTCTGCGACATGAAGAGGTTCCGCTGCATGTGTGCAGCAGGCCCCGTTCGAACGCATGACTCACTCATTTGTCGGGGTGGCTGGAATTAATGGGCTTGATTTATCGCCACTTTCCATGTTTGCAGTCGACATTTGTATGTCAAAGTTCTATCTCCCAATGAGATCTATTATATTCGGACTAGTTCATTTTAAAAAAAGTCATACAAGTTTAAGTGGAAGTTTCCCTCCAAGCTATCGCGAGGTCTAGCTCGGATGGACACGGCACCAGTGACAAAATATGAACGTTCACAAAAAAGTTGAAAGTTATGTGGGAGCCATAAGAAGTAGTAACCGACTCAAATATACAAAAGTTTAATATTTTTGAACTTTGGGCAGAGTTTCAGTAATATATGGCACCGTTTTTTCAGGAAAAACAGTCACATAATATCCAAAACCAAGTCCCGTGTTGACAAAAAGTTGGTCAACACAATTTCTATCAGCAATGCTGGGATATTTAAAGGTCTTAACAAGTTTGGGAAGGGGTATTTCCACCAACACATCACGCCTGTGGTCCACCATTCATGTTTTAGTCGTGACACATGCAAATTGGCCAACATTTTATTTTGTTTATTTTGACCAAAATAGCCCCTTACATGTCCGACCAAGCTGGACAGCAGAAGCAGCTGGATAATAAATGTGTCTCCAGGGGCCAAAATGTCAGAATTCTTGACTTGTGTGACACAGCTGTCGACGTGCGGGCCTTTGCTCCGCAAAAGCACATGCGTGTCTTCACCTTAAGCCATGCTAGCTATCTCAATTTCCTCTTTTTCTTCGCTCCGACATCAATGGAAATGTGAGCATATGAGGCCTTGAAGTATTCTGCGGTTCTCCAAATGCACGCCTAACAACCAGCAACCCTGAAAAATGACTTGATGAAAACTGCCATTTGTATGGAATGTTGGCCTCGCGTCTTGTGCGCCCCCTCAAGGTGACAAGCAGAACACTTCACCTTCTTAGTCTGCCCTGACCCCCGTCGTTACGTCACCATTATCCCAACCCGAGGCCTGGTGTCAAGCCCGAGCCTGTGGCAATGTGTACCTCTCCCCTCGCGTTAAAGACGTGATTAAGGACAAATATGTTGCAGTATGCAGGGGTCACAGCAATCCAGGCAAGAAAAAAAACGTAGGAACCTCTTTGCTCCCCTCGGGGATGCTGCGCAGAGGGAACCAAAGAATTGCCCTACTTACAGAAAATTGGTTCTCTTCAGCTTTCGGGAGAATGAACGCTCTATAACTTTTACATGAACCAAATCTGGCCTCTAAACTTCGCAACAGGTGCTTGATCCACATGACCAATAAATGTACTTGGTCAATTTGAATTGGGATTAAAGCAGTCGTCTTCATCATATTCGTCACATTTTGACACCATGGGACCATGACGACATCGAACAATGGATGAGTAGTACCTCACCTTTGCCAGTCTTCCAACAGAATGTTGTTAGAGGGAAGTAACCACTGACTATGTTTACATGCAGTCAACATTCGAGTTAAGGTCAAAATTCAGATTTCTGAGTCATTCAGAATCACCCGTCTACATGGCTTGAGCAGACAGACCCCCACATTTAAATAACCCGATTGAAATGACGTCACATGGACAACGTCATGATTTAATTATACGTCATCTCCGCTTTTATTTCCGCTCTCCCTTCCTTCCCCCCTCCTCGCTCCAAAAGTGCGGTGTCGTACTTACTCTAGCTTTTACCGTGTTTTGTTTATCACCAATTGTGTATTTCCGGTGGTTTGCACACTAAACACCACACCTACAAGCACTTCCTGTACTACAAAGACCAAGTTTCCTTGCTGTTGAGCATTCACATAGTGTCCCGTACAATCGGGGTATTCCGATCGGCGTATACGTGCACTCTCTATAAGTGCACATATTCGGGTTGGAAAATGAGTAACCCGGGCACAGTAGTCAGAATTTAAAAATCCCGAATGAAGGCATATTCGGGTTATTGCGTGCATTTACATGGCTTTTAAAAACCAGAATACTGCCCATATTCAGGTTTTCAAAGGTTTATTGACTGCATGTAAACGTAGTCACAGTGTCATCGGTAATTTGCAGCAGAGATTGAGACTGAGATGGGAAAACTCACAGAATGGAGGGGAAGAAGACTCTTTGAAAATGTGTTGGTCGATCCGGCTGTTTTTAGCTCCTTGTTAGTGAGCAGCAGGTTGTTCTTAAAGCACTCAAACATTGACATGTGTGCATTCAAAAGTTTGGAAGAGGTCAAATCAAGTTCACCTGTAAAGGTTTTAGTTCAGATGAGGTTTATCCAGAAATTTCAACCAAAAAACAAATGTCCGAAAGTATCTTTGGTGAGGATTGCATTCAGTGTGTACAGTAGTGTATGAATTACGGAACAGAAGAACCCGGGCAGCTCTCAACCTGCAATACGGCACACGACTATCAGGTGAAATTGATGAATCAACCTTGACACCAAGTTGGGCAAATGTCGTCTTTTTACAAGTAGTGGGAAAGGTTTGTCGCAACCTCAGAAGCCAGAAAACGGACTTGATCCCCCTTGCCTCATATTCAAAGCCAGACATGTTTAAACAGAAGATCCATACAGTGACAGGTGTCCCAATTTTATCTTAAACAAGCTTTCAAGGAAGCCTTTTATGACCACTATTTCCCAAATATTGGCCCGTGGCTGAGAAGCCCTTAATGATGCGATGGAAAAATGAATCCGGTCCTGTGATCGAGATTCACATACAACATCACACACGGAACACTGAATTATTCAGCGGCCGACTCGTGTCGTTTTACATTAATGACAATATGATAGGAAATTAATGAGGCATTATCCATTTATGATTTTTTTTTCCACCTGACTTATTAATACCACACCCACCAGGTAAAAGTTAGCTTTTTAATTGGCGGACAAGCATTAGGAACATGATCTTCATGGCCACTTAATCACTGCCCGTCATCAATTATTGACTCTAAATGTTTCCACTGAGCTCTGCCGCCCCTCTCACACACACCTCATGCTCACGCACACTCACAATCTCACACACATACACGCCCACGCTCACATATTTCCACTTAGACTCTCTTACTCACACACACAGACACATGAACAACACAGGCCTCCGTGCTTCAAAATGACACGTTTGGGTGAAATTCACAGCGACATTATCATCATCTCAGCTAAGTGGGCAATCTCCAGGCTCCGGCGTGCCGTTAGTGCGCTGTTTTTTTTTTGTTTTTTTTTACCCCGATTGAACTGTCGAGAAGCGATGCGAGGCGTGGCGAGGCAATGCGAGGCCCCCCGGGTGCGCTGTCGCCGCATTACCTCCCTAACTGGAGACTCCTGTTTCACCAGAGAGCTATCACATTTCATAACATGGAAAAATAACACTTTAGCAAGCAGGGGGGGTCAGGTGGGAAAATGGCACCCCTAAATGAGGGTTAAGGCCGTATCATTGTCTTGCTCGCCACCGCTCACCGCCGCCTCCAATAATTCCGCTGACCTTCGGCGCCATGCGGCTGGTTCGACATGGAGGGGTGAGCTGGCGGGGAGGCGATCCTTTTCACGCCGCCACGCTCCCCTCAAAATGGCTTTTTTTCTTCTGGCAGACAATCATCTGATACGCCAGCTGAATGAAATCACAGATTACATAAGAAAAGGTCCTCGCCACCGCACACCACCGCCGATAAGGCCGCACCTGAAGTGACTGCTCTCGCTGCACCGCCATCATCTCCGTTATCTGCTCTCCTTCCTTCCTTCTTCCTTTTCTTCCGCCTATTAACCTCCGCTCTTGATTTAAAATATCCTGATGGTGCCCAGCCAAGCAGATTAATATGTAAATGTCTGTAAAGCTTTATAATTACAGAAGATTAACTGTATTGTAGTATAATACTGGAGAGAGATGCTAAATTCCATCCATTCTCCGGTGCACAATAATCTTTTTCCCCTCTTTTTTTACTAGAGGAAATATTTCCTTTTTCTCCAGAACAAAGCATTAAATAAGAAATGATATCCTTTACGCATTTGGGGATCTGTGTCTGTATGCGTGTGTGAGAGAGAAATAAGAGAGGAGACTTCTATTTAAGAGGGGACTTCTATTTATCTTGGCTTTAAGGTGAAAGTGCACACCTTCCATTTTTGAATTTCAAGTCCGTCGCTAAACCTTTACAGGGGGACACTGTGAGAAAAAAAGTGTTTAATATTACCCCGCATCAGGTTTTCTTCAAACATACTCCAAGAAGATCTAAATGAAGTGGTTTCTGTGGTGGAGCGTTTGTAATGGAGTCAGAAGACTATGCCGCTACCAGGGAGCTTAATTAAAGCCACACACACGCACTGATATTTGATGGTGTGTGAAGCAGAAGGGAGGGAGGGAGTTGGCTCATAAAAGAAAGGCATTGAGAGTCAGAGTGCCACGCTGTGGGCTGGAGGGATATGAATAATATTAAAAAGTAACACAGGTATTCGAGTATATGTTAAGTGAAAGTGGACCAACTCAATACAGTACCAAAAAAATGACTATTACGGAGGATTGCAAGAACCGAGGCACACAGGGTGAAACTAATACGGCGCGTACTTCACTAGGGTATCAAAATGGACGGCACATTATGGAGCAACCGCTTGTCAAGGTTGACTTAAATTAAAAAAAAATAAAATAAAATAAAAAAACAAGCCCCAAAAATATTGTGAAGAAATAAGCAAAACGTCAACAACAAAAAAAACAGATTGGACAGAACAAGTAAGTTTGGTAGCTCCCTGGAACATAAACGTTGACTACACATCAAGGTTGACAAGGAAGAAAGGGACTAGGCTGCCTTGCCTTTTTTATGTAGCACATTTCATACACAAGGCTACTCAACGTGCTTCACACTAGCACACTAACATCTACAAGCGTTTACAAACAGTCAATAACATTCAGAAGCAAAGCAGAGAAAAACAAAAGTAGCTTACAAAAATTACTGAAATAACACACATTCACAATGTTTAAATACATCAACATAAAACTTAAAAAAAAAAAACATGTAACATTAAAATAAAGAAATGATAGTAGTTTTCTAAAATAACTAAGTTTTTAACCTGGATTCAAAATCATTTTACACTTTGGACTGACTTCACTTCTGTTGGCAGTTTATTCCATTTATGTGCAGCAAAACAGCTAAATGCCGCTTCACCATTTTTACTTTGAATTCCGGGCTGCACTAGTTGACCAAAGTCTGCAGATCTCAGAGCCCTACTGGCCAAAGATCACACAAATATCATTCCGACGGAGATCCAAACCCAGATTTCTTGACTGTGTGGCATGTGAATCACTAAAATCCACTAAAGTATTACATCAAATTTAAGTTAAAGTTAAAACGTTTTGTTTTTTATTTAATGATCGCACCCTGAGAACATTTATTACTATTGGATATTGAATATTATTTTCATATTGGATTCATTCATGAAGATCTCTGGCAAAACACCTCGTAGTCTGTTGTCACTTTTTTTGTGTAATTACCAACCTGACGATACGCATTCAACATCAAAATCACTTTTACATGCGATTGCCTGGGTGCAAATAACTTACAAGTATATTAGTATGTAATTACAAAATATGTTCTTAGTACTTGAATATCAAATTCACTTTTTTTTTATAAATCAATTAAATTTATTCCAATGTGATCATCCTACCACCTTATACAAAAACTTTACACATTCCCCTCTATTTTTATGCAGCACAGATTATCCTTGAGGGGTTTAACAATATGAAAATCAGAAATCAGTAATTAAAGGAGAACACGGCCTATGTATCCTCAGGATGTAAAATGTACAGTACGGTACATATTTTCATACTGTTGGGGAGGGAGGGGTGCGATGCATCACTAAATCCATCCGCAGTGGAAATGGGCTTAGAGCTCCTGCATAGATTACTCAAGTACACTTTTGACGATTAATATTAAGGTTATTGTTCGTAATAATCTTCCCCCCCAAATGGAATGATGACAATAGCTTAGCATACATTAGAACACAGCAGCTGACTGATCACAGGCTAGCACAGGAACATTGATTACAAAAGGCGGCGGAAGTTTTGCAATGTTGCAAAGAATCGAATGCGTTTTGCCGTCTCCGAAAGACTTCCCGTCGGCACAGCGACTTCCTGGTATCAAGTGTGTTCGCCAGATAAGACGAGGAAGTCAGGTCTTGTCGGATCCTTCGCTTATCTCGGCGAGACGCGAGAGGCAGATTGCATTTCAATCCACATGTATTATCTCAGACGCTTTGAGGTATTTTGTCGGAGAGCAACTCAGCTACTTAGAATGCTTTCAATGTTCATCCGGGGATGCACTTGAAAAAGTTTTTTTTCTCCTAAAAAACAAACATCTGCACGTATTAAAAAAAATTAAAAGATTTCAGAGGCGAGAGAGTGACCTGAATATATAATCTACAAACAATGCTCACTGACAATTTCATTTTATTTACTCACAATCGTATTGGCTCCTATAAATACAAATAGTAAAGTCAACTATCCCAAAAGCTATGACATCTGCTATAAAAAGGGAAAAAAAGAAAGGGAAAATGAATCCTGTCCCGCAAGGGCTTAGAGGTTCACTTCTCCGTATTCTTTGTGTAAGAAAATGTCTAAATCAAACGTGCTTATCTTAAGCAACTCCCCCCGATTACAGAATGAGTTTGCAAAACTCTTTCCAACTTATTTAGCCTGATTTGTTTATCTATTTTACCCCCACCCTTGTTGAAATCCTCTTTAATTTATTGGTTAAAAAGACACAAAGGGAATACAGAGGGGGGCTTTAATGCCGGGACAAACCAGAGTGCACATCCAAGACAATCCCGGTGCTACCTGTGCCATGAAGATTAGACCATTGTGCAGGGCGCAATGTTATCGTGCCAAGTGAAGACTGCACTCGGAGAGTCGCCAGTAAGGTGCTTAAGATATGAAGTTTTGTCACGGGATTTATTGATACGGTTACAGGGAGAAAAGGTGACCTGGTATCTTGGATAAAGTCCTCGCTGGAGACACTTTGGGGATTTTTATGATGGTATATATATTTTTACACCTCCTCTGTAGTGTTTAGGGGGGTGTTTGCGCCTTGCTAACATCCCGTCGACTTGCTCCAGAAATCAAAATCCTCAGCGGACTAACCCTACATAGACTGGAAGCCTTTACTAGCCCTTACTCTAAGCTATAACCTATAACCATATTCCTAACCTTATTCCACGCATCAGCACCCTAACCCAAAGCATATCCTTACTCTAACTATGACCATGCAATATCTGAAACCACATCGGTCTAAAGGCCTCGATAGACCAATCCGACGGATGTCGGGAAGCGTTGGGGCATCATATTGCGCCGTCTGACTGATGTAGCAAACACCGTCGTAACATCGGCTCCCGTCGGGAAGCGTCTGATGGACGTTTTAGCATTTCGAATCAGCGTAGTTGGTTGTGACATTTGGTCACTCTGATTGGCTGTTAGCTAGCCAATCTGCGCACGGGGCAAGAAAAAGGAAGTGACGAATGCAGATAAAGACTAAGCGATGGAAACCCTTGAGAATTTCATCTTTACTGCCTTAATCTTACAAGTACAAGATTGAGGGTTGCCAATCTAAGGAATGTGCGATACCGTGTCAAGACCGTGAGGGTTTATGTGTGCGGGTTCATCGTGAGCGAAAAATATAGTGTAATGCATTGTTTAAGTTTTCATATTCCACCCCCACCAATAGCTTTCCGTTTGGCTTTTTCTAACCATGACGAGTAGTGACTACCGCCGCCGATAGTACGGAGGGGATTACATCACATGTGTGCAGAAGGTACCTAATGGTCAGCGTCGCTGTCTGTCGTTGTGGTGTAACGACCTGAGCACATCAACCCTAGTTCTAACCCTCATTATTAAAGCTACAGCAACACTCTAACCCTAACCCTAACGCTTACCGTTAACGCTAACCCCAACCACTGACCTCACAGAGATCACAAATCTCAGCGTCGCAACACTAACTTTCAGCACCTGAACCTTAACTCTACTCTAGAACTCACATTAACCCCTGCGCTCCTAACCATGAACACTCCTCACCCCAACACGGGCAACCATTTCAAAACCACTCCTTTCCACTACTGATTGTAAATCCTCATCAAGTAAAAATAAAATCAACTTAAAAGACTTTGTAGTTGGTGTGTTAAAACATAACGTAGCCAATGTAATGACTTGAGAGACCATTTAAAAGCGCCGGGATCATATAACAATAGCAATATATCTCAAGGAGACCGTATTAAAAGGACAATCCAATTCTGGAGCGAGGCTACGCTCGAGGACGTCGAGGTGGGCTCCGGGCTGGAGCAATACACAAGTGAGCAGAATGGCGTCGGAAGTGGCACGGTGTTCCGTATCAGAGCTCTGCTGTGTCGGCACTCTGATTCCGTTTGTGCTCTTACATAATTAAATTTGGACTTGGACGGCGCTTTTTAAAGAGATTATGCGAGCATATGTCGCTTGAACACATGCCAGCCTGTGAAGCGCGCCTCCTTTTCATGAGCACGTATTAGCTTTGGAGAGTTTATTGGAAATTAGAATGAAGTTTGCTGCCAACAGTTAATGAATTAGCCTTATGATGTGAGTCCAAAAGGAGGCGAGCGTGCTGGAAGTCGCTTGTCGTCAAGATGAAGGAGAAAGGTCTATGAAACAGACTGCATTTTGTTTTTAATTCCACTTTAACTCAACGATATAGACGTTTCATATACTTCACTTTCAAATTGCCTTTTATCATGTTGTGTACAGTATTGGAAGCAATACCATTGTAGCTTTTGCAATCGAGCAGTTTGTACATATGTATAATACTGCATAATAATTGCAATTGCATTGGACTTTAGCAGAACTGAATACGAAAAACAACTTAGTGACATGTATGTATTAGTTGGAAAACTACTTATTTTGTTTATTGTAGCCTTTATTTTACTGGATGAAACTCTACATTTTATTTTATTGGTTTGATGTTAAATTATACATTGCGTCTATTCTACTCCAAACCAAATACATGGATTCACTTTTAGACGGAATTCAGCACCTCGTCCAAACTTAATGGCGTACTTTCAGTGTTATTTTGTTTACTCTTCGCCATCATTCCTGTCTTCACGCCTGGTCCGCGTCTCGCTGCCACGTATTCATCAGGAATGGGAGCGGACAAGCCAGTTGGCTCCACTTAAGCGCGTGCACATATCAGGCTGCTCTCCCCTCCCACATCTGTCATTTTCTCTTTGCTTGAAACATGGCCGCTGTCAGCGCACCGGCTGAATATATCACTCAGGCGCTAGCTTGCCTTTTATTCCCGTCTTGCTCCGCCGTCACCACTCCAGAGCGGCTGTGAGGGTCCGTAAAGGTTTAAGCGGTTATTCCAGTCATTATTGGCTGTTAAATCTGGTGATGGTCGTAAAGGCCCAGGCTGTTCTCCCCCCTCTGTGCCTCAGAGGTCAGCCGATGGTCTGGTTTATGGGCTCGCAGCACCGTGCATCATGACTGGGGCGGCCGTTTCATTGCCGACCCCTCCTCTCCAGCCACTTTCCATCCCGTGGGCAGGACGGATGGGTAGGCAGGCTATCTATTTTGCCCGTGTCTGCCGGGTTAACCCGAAGCGGCGAAAGGCCGCCGAAGTGCCATATTACTCCTCGTGGGCTGATGGGGGGCTCGCCGTGATTTGTGAGACCGCACGATATGAATTGACTGGACTTGCAAGAGTGGGGGCAACCGTTACGGGTGGCGCCGCATCAAGAGCATTCCAGCAAATTTATGGCGCATTTCAAGAAATTGTCATTTTATTACAATCCAGCACGAGAGTGAGTTACGTGTGCTCGTAAGTTTGCAACGTTTCCTCATTGCGTTTGTCGGGGAGCCCGAATTCCCGAGATCACCATTGAGTTTCAGAATAAAAGTGAACGACATCAATTTTATTTGACATATTCAAGAAGGGCCTTGCCTCACGTTAACTATTGTTATATGAGACCACATCAGTTATGGCTCAAGGAGAGTGGAGGACGACTTCTGTCGTACTGAGCACTTGTTCATCACATCGACACATTATTAACAAGGGTAAAAAGTTTTCGAGCTTGGGATTCAAAGCAGCCATTTTATTTCTTATTCACGAATCCCTTTCAGCCGCGTGAAACCTCTGTTCCTTTAAAGAAAAGTTACATTTGATGGCATTTCTGCCAGAATGTGAGGACAATGTTCTCACTGTTGCTACCGTGTGCTAATAATTCATTGACCTGCCAATTATTATCTCGCAAAATAGGAGGCAGCAGCGAGAAGAAGGTTCCACTAAAGGACTGCTGCACCCGTGCCAAAGACACTTGGATGTTTTCCTCTTCTTTTTTATGGCTCATTTCTTTTGAAGGCTTTCTTTTTGAGCTGCACACCAAGTGAGCTGTCGTTACTGTGAAGTGCAGGCGTCTTTATTGCCAGTGCCTCTGGTGACCTCACCCTGCTGAATGAAGTCATTGACTGGGCTGCAGGAAGACAAACCGGCATTCCGGGGAATTAATCAGGTCCATCAGCGGCAAAGCGGCAGGACGTTTGGAGGGCTATGCCACCGCCGGCCCCAGGGAGTTGACAGCCAGCTGATAGACCCCCAGCCCTCATATTAAAGTACATGAAAGGCCGGCGTTTCAGATAAGCTGTGACGGTGAATGGGGGCCTCTCAGCATGAGCTGTATGAGTGGAGAATGACCTCATCCCTAAAGCCACTAAGCAGTGCAATCGGGTTTAAAACTAACCCGAATCTTCAACAGTGTTACAAGCCCCAGTATGTGGGGGTTGTAGTGTCTTTTGGTGGCTTAAGGTACAGTGCCACTGTGGTTGGCAAACGAACAGTTGGGTGCCATAATAGTTCAATGTCACAAAGCAACGCGCTGATGTTTACACACTTTTTCAACAAGTCCAGTTTAAACTGTCCCAAAATATAAGACATGTTTTTCATCAAGATTTTTTTGCAGTATGGTTAGCTTGTGTTAGGTGTCATTATAACAAGCTTTTGTCCATTTATTGGTCGAAATAAAGTTGTGGAAGAGAGTAATGTGAAGAAAACAAAAGACGTTTAAAGCAATCTACAGTAACACCTTGATTTATGAGTTTTAATGGATAGATGGAATTTGTTCTGTGACTTAGTTTGTAATTCACTTCACTCATATATCAGATCAACGTTCACCATCGAAAGAACTGAAATGCCAATAATCCTTATACATTAGGGCGAGAAGCTCAATCATCTGGGAGGGCCTCGGAGTAGAGCAGCTGTTCCTCCACATCAAGGAGCCAGATGAGGTGGCTCCGGCAGCTTGTTAGGATGCCTCCCCTCCTCCTCAATGGTGAGGTGTTCCGGGCACATCCCAACTGGAGGAGGCCAAGGGAATGACCCAGGACACGCTAACCGGACCATGTCTCCCAGCTGGCATGGGAATGTCTCAAGATCCCTCCCTAGAATAGTTGGAGGAAGTGGCTGGGGAGGGGGAAGTCTGGGCTTCCCTGCTAAAGCTGCTGCCCTCACAAAATGACCCAAGCAGGATTTTGGTGCTGCATTTTCATGTATTCTTGTTCTTACTCTATTTTATTGCTTGCTGTTTGTAACCTAAAAATGATGCATGTCTGGGTCCCTGCATTGTGCTTTGAATGTTGACTCTCCCCTCACAATTGTCCTTGTACGATAGCTGCTGATGTCCAAACTGAAGGAATAAACTCCCTGCTCGACATTACCGAATCCGGAGCAGAGCCGTCAAGTAACTCTTCATTTCTCACCGGGCAACTGCATAGCAGTCCTGGTTCAAGTCTCCCAAATTGACTTAGGACATCTACTGATAATTGTTGTAGCATGAGTATAATTTCATCTCACTTTGAATGTGCTAGTGTGTAAACTCTTGACTTGAACTTGGGGTTTTCGGTGTCTGAAAGAGTCAGCGAGAGTTTCACACAGATTTATGAGTGCCACGGTAGTTGAAAAGGCAGCAAGGCCCTTGTAGAAGATGGGGAGCCATTAGCTCACAGACTTGAAGCTTTGTTATGTTAACTGCTCCGCACTCTATGTGGGAAGTTACACCCCATTTTATCCTTTTCAGCCAAATAGACCTTATTTTACCATTTTATAGCTGTCTTTCTTGCTTGTGAAAAGCAGTCATTCTGCGATGTTTGACAGCGCAGGCGTGTTTGTGTATGTGCCCCCAAGACGGGGGGGGGGGGACGTTGTGCGTCTGAATTCCTGAGCTGTGTGAAAAGCATCGCCTTCTCTTGGGGGCGGAATTTAATGAGATGATCAATGACCCTAGAGATTCGCATTCACAACACGAATCGGGAAGAATGAGCGCTCCACGGACTAAACGGGTTAACTGCGATTGTGTTCGTGGGGCCCTCTTGGAAATGCGAATTGTTTCTGAAATCTGTCTTTTTCATTGCAGATGGATTTCTTTTGATGTAGCTGTGAGGCAGACACAAACAGGTCGAAAATTCTTTTTCAAGTTCCTGTAATCGATGATTGTCTGATTAGTCAATAGCTATTTTCGCTATTTTGACCAGCGGTCACCCCAATTGGTACTCTCCTCTGGCAACAAACGAACCGACATCTCACAGCCGTGCAACAATTTGTTCTGACTGATTTCCTCCTAATTGCTCTCACCTTCGCCTCTCCTTTGCTTTGAACTGCAAAGGGTAGGACGGCAGAGGGAAAGGTAGGCTGGAAACAGTACTGACAGAGAGCAGCAAGTTCTCACTTTGAATTAACTGCTGCATGAGCCCATGTCGGATCATGTTGGTGATCACACAACTCTGGTATTTACATGTAGTTGTTGTGCATATGAATTAGCCTGCACGCTCTACAAAGTATTAAGCCTGCTGTACCCATACCCATTTTTTTTTTACATCATTTCCATTTTTTAAAATGTGAATTATGACATACATGATGAGGAAAATAACACATGTTCTTACCGTGCATTCTTAGTGTGTGGCGTACTCAAGATGACCAACACGTCAGCGACCCACACATAACAATATCTCCTCCAATAAAAGTTTGAACCTTTCCCCCCAAATCCGAAGGCTGACCTGTGAGAGGAAGCATGGTGCCATAGGACATCCAGACTGATGGAAATCTTAAGAGAACACAGACAAAACTGGACTGAGAAAGAAAGGTAATAAAATGAACACCGTATTATTTATGGAAAACTATCTGCCAAAGAGTACAATATTTAAAGATTTCTTAAAACAAATAAATATGCCCCCTCAAACCACTTCTTTAAACTAGTGTATTTTTTACTACTTGCACTTGTAAAATCATGGTAAATATTTTTTTAATTTTAGGTCAAATTTGATGATAACCTGTCATAAAATATATATAAAAAAAACGTATAATACATTAAATACGATTTTTAAGAAGAAATAGCTTGGCAGACGATTAACAAGCATATTGTTTGATTTGAGATATTCAATCTTAGTGAGAGTTTAATTTTTGCAAGGTAGTGGAAAATGGAATAAATGGAAAAATCTGAGATAAATAACTAACAATCAAAGCACCATACAACCAGTTGCTCCTCTATTTGTAATAGTACGAGCTTCAGTACGCTTCCCAATTCACTATCATTCAGTTTCACATCAAAATCACAGAGTCCTTCGCTACACCGAAATGTGTTGACCATGAGAACATTAGTATCTGCAATTGTAAATATTGAACAGGTTCAACATGTATGACTGTTGGCCTGCCCCAGAGAGTTTTCGAAGTGGATTCGGGATGGATTCTCATCGCACCCCACACCACAAGATAATCAATCAGGATCATCTTTTACAGAAACCTGATAATCAAATTTTGTTGACTTTGATCACAAGAAAGAATAAATGCTTAAATTTGCCCTGACCTTTGGTATGTGTGTACCCTGCTTCAGTCTGCAACCACAAAATACACCTAATACTACTGTTGTGGGTCAAATGGCATAACAAAGGAAGGTCACTGTCCTCTAGTGCCCCCCCCCCCCCCCCACACACACACACACACAATTTGCCTATTGTGCGAGTGAAGTGGGGGCAGTAGGGAGCGATGACATCACGCAGCAGCCAATGTTTGAAGTGCCAGTCCTGAAGGAACCACTTACAGCAATTAGGATATCCTTGAACAAGCGTTTGCGCAACATTGGCTGGTTTTTGGCATTTGCCTCGCCGTCCCTGCCTACTAACTAGCGAGGTTTGATCTCCCGTAATTATCCGCCCAACCGGCTCCTCACTCCTGACAGCTCCCTCCCCGGAGAGGGCTGAATGCCGCGGCTACTCGCTGATTGCATCAAAGTGTCAGAAATTGCAACATCAAAAATAATAACTGATATTCCAGCAAGCAGGCGGCGCTTTGAATAGTTCTTTTAAAACGTCCTCTAATTTGTGTCTCGTTCGATGCCAGCCAGCCAGCCAGCGCGTGTGTGACTGCGGCGGGCTTAAAGCAAATAAAAGCAGAGGAAGTGCATTCATTATTTAACGGCTATTTGCATATGGCAGACGATTCTGTCTGAACTGGCATGAAATAGATAAACGCTCATTCTGGTGTTGGTTCAACACCACTTCTTTCAGGACTTCTTCAGCGTCTGCACTCTTGGCCGGCTTCCTCACGGCGCGTCTCACCATTCTTAAGTCTTTGTTATCCTCGCTCAGCAAAGCTAATAGAATGACAGGTAGTTCGCAAGCTAAGATAGCAATCTGCTAAAATTGTGAAAACAACACCAAAGACACCCCGATTTCCCTTGCGGGATTAATAGTGTCTACCATCAAGCTATTTATCAATTATCATTTTCTCACAAGTCCCACACTGTTTACCTTTCATAATCGCAAGAGCTCACATTTCACAGCCATCAGTCGAGTTCGCTTCAGTTCAAGCAACCTTTATGCATTTCCTTTCAAAATGTTAAAACTATTCGTATTAGTAACATGCTTTCTCCAAAATACACCAAGAATCAAAAACTATGCATGGATGCGTGTATCAGAAGCTAATGCTGATAAAGCTAACACTAATCAGTGCTTCCAAAATCCATTACAGACAGCATCTCTACTTAGCATTTGGCTTCGATGTGATAGGGTTTCTGTGTATTATGGCGGTCACTTGAAAATGACGGGTCTTCACTCAGACTACCCAAACCATAGCTCGAGAAACTGTAATGAGTACCACGGAATGGTAAGAATGGCTTCCGATTCATCCCTCCATCCTTCATCTTATCTATCCACTGATGTCTGGATCTCAACTAGTCTCCAGTGAAGCGTGTATGGTCATTTTTCCACAGAAGACATTCAGAGAGAACCGGAAATGGCACAAACATTGTCCTGTGAGATACACCTATGTCCAATTTAATATTTTTAAAAATATTTTCACATTAATGGGATCTGTAATGCGGGAAACCCCATTAACGTAAAAATAACAAAAATGAAAAAAAATTGAGATACGTGTTTTTCACAGGATTTTTACAATTTGGAATGAATCCAAAATTTGGTCTTTCAATATGTCGCCAAGTTCAAAAATATTTTTTGATACCATCGTAGGGGATGCCCAGTGCACCGCAACATCAGTCGAATGACAGTTGACAGTTTTTCTCAAATCACCCCGGTGGTAAAACAATCAAAATCTGTGAATTAAGATCACTCACATTCTAAGCTGTAAAGTCAAATCTTTTTTTTCATTGTTTCATTGTCATGATGATCACCAGTAGTCATGTGTATGATTTGAGCAGAAGAGTTTCTTCAGTTCAGCCAAGTTCAGGGTTCCTGGATTTATTTAGGTTGATTCTACTTCCTGACTTTGTCCACTGCTGTTAAAAACCTCAACTGGCACTTGACAGCTGCCCGCTATTGAAACGTGTCACTACTCGCCGGCATCACTATCGGGACGATTGTGCCCTGTTACAAGCGCTCGTCGGTCAATGCATGTGGACTGCGACGGTCACTGCCATCAGGGAAGCCTAGAGTGGTGCTGCCAGTCGCATTAGCATTGGCTCCACTATACGCAGCTGTACGCTGAAAAAACATATCAATATTCCATCACCCAACGTGTGTCCAGAGGGTCCACTTGCAGCGATGTTAGCCTGCTCTTTGAGGGTGACATCCATATTTCAACACGCATCTTGACTTTTCCGACCTTGCCGAGTTGTGCATTAATAACACATTCATAATACATCATTTTCCCCCTTGTTCCCGGCGTGTACCCCGTTCGGTTCAACACGGGTGTAATCCGTTTTTAATTGTGGACATCAGAGGAATCATTTGCAAATGCTTCACACGCTTAAGTGTTGCACAAAAAGGCCATTTGCATCACATGCCCGCCGTCTGCGGACGGGGTTGGTAGGCGCGCTCACGGTGAGTATCGCTTCCCCCAATTGAAAGGGACAATTGTGTGTTCGAGCAATGAATCGAGGGAGACAGTTGGCCGAGCTTTTTTTGCAGGAGTGAAATTAAAATCAGCGCGTCGGCGAATGGGGCCGCTTCAGCGGCATAAATTAATGCCAGACGAGGGAGAAGAGGCAGATTTGCTTTGCGATGACAAATGTTGATTTCCCCCGAGGTATTTAAAGTGATTTGACCCAGTCATTCTTTTAAATCACAGACAGGAGATGATAAATGTGTTACTAATGAGGCCTCTGCATTTTACCTTGTGCTCTTCCACTCGAAGAAGGATTGTCCAGCATTCAAAGGGGTACCTGTTATGTTTTCGACAGTGTTGCTACAGTTACCTTGAAAAAGTAACTTTGTTGCTTTACAGGTTACTTGATTTTGCAATGACAGGTGCAATGCTACAATAATAAACGCAAATCCACAGGTTTTTTTTTTCACCAATATTGAATGGCTTTTTAGCCTTAGCAATGCGGTTAACCACGAAGTATGACACTCTCAAGGCACTTACATTTGCAGGCAAACCACTTTTGAAATCTGCATTGATCAATCGCATATTGTGCAGAGAAGGCTTCCTTCCTGCGTGGGAATTACTCATTTTGCTAGCTTGTGCATTTATTATTAGCCTTACGACAGAGACAACTTGATATGACTTAGGATTCAGTCATACAGTAGATGGATTTAACGGAGAGAATCCGGTCACTTTTCAAAATATAATATTTTTCAGCCTCGGATAATAAATAAACCGCAAGCACTGGCCGTTCTTTTTCTTCTTTCATTCGTGCGGCCCGTCGAGGTCCGGTCCAAAGTGGCCCGCGCCCCTGTGGTGAAGCTCGAAAAGCAGAGTTCGCCATTTATTTTGAGCTACTTTTCCACAGCTATCCTAAAAGAATACCACGCTCTGTTAAACTCATCATTCAGAATGAGACACACTGACAAAAAAAAGCAATAAACGAGACTGGCAGTGTCCAGTATTTACTTTATGACAAATAGCTAGGAGACATATTTTATCCAGAGAAGAATGAGGGCAGTGATTAAACAGCCTAGAGCAGCAAAGAGGAGCCTGTGAAGTATAATACTACAACGTCCAGTGCTGAGGCACAATGACAGCTAATAAAGATGAGCTCAGGTCCAGAGAAGCCGGTGGCATTTCTGTGTACATGTATTGTTGATAGACTGTATGGCTTTTGCTTTGCACGGTACAGTTTTAGCTTGCATTTGAAGATGTAGCGACGAACTGTGTTAGCAGACAATGGTTTTCTAAAGAGTTGCTGAGCCCACGAGGCAATATGCTTTACACAATGATGCCGATTTTTAATGCCGTGCCGCCTGAGGGATTGAAGGTCACGGGTATTCGATGTTGGTTTTCAGCCTTGCCGCATACGTGCAGGGATTTCTCCAGGTTCTCTGAATCTTTTGATGCTGTTATGGACCGCAGATGATGAAATCCCGAAATTCCTTGCAGTTGTACGTTGACAAATGTTTTTTTTTTTTGCTCATGCAGTTCTTCGCAATGTGGTGAATCTCTCCCCATCCTTGCTTGTGAACAACTAAGCCTTCCGGGGGTGTTCCTTTTATTATTTTTAATTGGAGACCACCTTGCTCCCCGCCTAATAGTTGTGTCGGGCGGTCAGGGTGGTGTGTGGGACTTGTGAGAAAATGACATTAATTCCTTCAATGAATTGAATTCTACAATGATTCAGAGGAATTGTCCTGCGCTTTTGACATATTTATGAATGAAATAGATCACATCCACCACACATGTCCACGGAACACAGAATCTATCTACCTGCGCCTCCTTCAAAATCACTGTGCTGTAAAATAGACGTCCTTTGAGCCAGTCTAAAACTTGCTTACTTTTTGTCACCAAATTTTGAGATAGTGCCAGAGGCCGTGGCAGACACATCACCTGCAATGCCCAGCAAGCCTTAGCGCATCAACAAAATTAAATAACGTGCTGAACTAGACTTACCACAGCACAAAAATGGAGATGCGTCTGTTTTCACGCCAAGCGTAGTATACTTTTTGTCACCAAATTAGCAGGTGCGGCAGCACAGTGCGCCTGAACGCAAAGTAGCTGCATTGTGGTTCCAAACACCCAAAACTAGACTTGCCCCGGCACCAAAATCAAGTTTTACTCGCTCATGAGATTGAATCTGTATTGTCCTCCTCATATTCATGTTGTTACATTTTTTCCACGTGCCCTTAAAATGTCTTTAATTTGGTTTAATTAAGCCTGCAGATACCATTAGTGACAGTTACTTTCCTCCCAGCATTGATTTACGGTAACTTCCCTTCGCTAGTAGTACCATGCAGAGAAAACAGGGGGGGGGGAGGCTTGGATCCCAACAATGCATACGTCGGCAAATACATCCTGTACATGCTGGGAGAAATTGTCTGAAAATTAAAAATCAAACACGTAAATCGCATTGTTCTGCAAATACACTTCCCCCCAAAAAAGCCCCGCTAATCTCAAAACGAGTGAGTGGAATTCAACCCTGTCAGCGTTTGTAGATATTATGCTAATCTTCCTAGCATAGGCCCTTCTGTTTTTTTTTTTTCTCTTCCACCTCACATCTCAAAGCTAAGCACTTTGCCTTATATACACATGACAAAAAGCAGAGCTCCAGGAGCTGTTAACAGCGCGGCACTCATTATCTGTGTCGCCGAAGGAGACGAGGGGCTCCTTTCAGGTGCAGATGTAGAGCATCATTGATAGGCTCCTCCTTTATAACCGCGGCACCCCTCTGATCAATCAGTGCTGACAGGGCGCCGGCTTTTGTGTGTGGCACACGGTGGGGACAAACGTCTGCCATGGAGCGGGGGGCACACCTGAAAAGAGGAGGAAGATTAGACCCCCAGCTCGCTTTGATGGATTAGCATGTGGAGAAATTGCTTGATTATTGATATGAAAATGTTTTCTTGCAAAGGGGGTACGGCTAAAAAAAAAAGGTCCCGGCCTGGTATGTTTCTCTGCCGGGTGATTATCTACCTCATTTCCCCTTCCTCTCACCTAACCCCCGTATACGTCCTTAGAGAAAAGTGGTGATACAAAGGAAGGACATGGGGAGGAGACACGACCCCCTCTTATTGCACGACATGTCGAACCGCCCTTCACGAAATATTGTTCATCATCATATTAACAGGGCTGAACGTGCAGAGATAAGACACAAAAAAATAAAAAAGTAAGCAGAATGTACCAGTGAGATATTTCAATCCCTACCCAGTCACAATTCCTCCCATCTACATACCTCCTTCATTCATTCACAGTGAATATGAAATATAGCAAGACCTTTTGCCCAGCCTGGAAAACGATGACATAATCACTTCCCCCTTTAATTGCTTGATTTGTCAATCCCCGCCTATCCTCTCGCTCTCAGACATCACTCCCGCTGACGGACCTAACAAGGCCTTTGGATAGTACAAACTCATGTTGATGTTGCCTAAGGATAGTAACACTTCAATCAACAGAACTTTTGTCCCTTGTTAGACAAGGCTATGATCTGTATGATCACAAAATCAATAAACAGCAGAAATCACCAAATAATCTGCTAAAAGGCAAACGCCAATCCGGCGTCACCGTTGTCAACTGCTCACTTAAACCGCCATAAACCGACTGTGAGGAGTTCCCGTGTCATATTGTAAATGTAAACAGTCCTCTCATCAGTTATTCTTGATCTGCTAGAAATAATCCGGAATAAAAGATGGTCCAAGACATGCTAGGAACGCACGGTCACATGCACACAATGTCATATGATGGCTCCTCTCACCAGTTATTAATAACTATCATCTTGCACAATGGAAATAAACACCTTCACTAGGAATGATTAAAAATAAAGCCGATCAACACAATTTGAGTCGCCTAGTGCGAGGACCAGTGTGTCTTTGGTTTCTAAGAAACACATGCTATGAGCACGACCATATTTGCCAAACTTTAAAGGTCAATTCAGACGACCGGCAATGTCAACCTTTGTTCGTCACTCACACCGGGGGATCTTTTTTTGTGTGTGCGTGTGGTTAGCGCTGGAGCAATCTCAGGAAATCGGTGCCCCAGCCTGTCGAACGTCAAGCGCGAACTGACGGACGGGACGAGGGCTCTCTCACGGTCCAGACGGTGGCCCCCACAAAGGAGCAGTGCCTAACTAATGGAAACAGTGTGTGCTCAGTCTGAACCCCCCAGAACACTGGTGACAAACATGGGCAACGCAAGAAAAAGAAAAACGTGAGTGGTTTACAACCCTCCTCGTAAAGGTCCAGTCGTAAAGGGGGAAATTTAGCCCTTCATTAGTGGTAATACAATGCACATAAGTTCCACGTATAACAATTGGGAATAGCTGTAAAGTGAGCGTTTTATACCTTCTCAATCTCTGACTTGTTGGTGACCTCTGCTGAGGCAAGCCAAGGGCGACTTGATTTACTTCCACTTTGCATGTCCTCCGATTAGCCGGCCTGTTTGGGGAATTAAAAAGGTGCTAAAAGACAAAATAGCTGAAGCGACTGCACAGTGTCAGGGTTATGAATCTCCAAAGAATCATTTACAACTTGTAACTGGAGTTTTTGTTCAAGGAGATTTCACAATAACTCATGTCCAACTTTGCTTTTTATGGCCAGCCAGGGACAGATAGAAACCGATTGCTCTTTTCCTGCTTGTTTTACCCTCTCGGCCCACTAAATTGAGGTTATTACGTTTAGCATCGTGAGTAGTCTTGTATAGTATGATGTTAAAACAAAAAATGAAGTCATAAGTCGTCAAGGTGGGAACATTTGTACTTGGCAAGCTTGGAGCTCTACTGTAAATCTGCAGCTATGGGCTAGTGGCCTGTGTGGGAAAGGCCCCAGGTGCAAATCTCTGGATTTGCGATTTGCCCTTAAGGCTGCGGTTTTCTTGAGCAAGGAACTTAAAGCCCACAGACAAATTCAATAATAAGATCAAGAAATATTTTCTAAGGTAACGCTGTTTAATAACATCTCCTCATTTTTTTTTTTGTTTGTGCTTTTTTTGGAAAATGAAGGCATGACCTCAGTGATCACTGTAGATTTTAATAAACATTTTCATTTCATTCCGTTGTATACTCTGTGATTAGCTGCTGACCAATCTTCAGACTGCTGGGATACACCCCGGCTCATCTGTGACCCTAATAAGTTGAAGCAGTACAGGAAATGGATGGATGGAATTGAATACTGAGTCGTATTTACATTTGCTTGGGGTTCTCTCAACTGGAGCCGTGAGCTACAGAGTGTCCCGTGCACTAGTCAATCATTTGGCCGGCATCGGTGTCAGAGGCTGGCACACACTGAGCGGGCGGTGTTGGGGGGCGTTGGTGGGGGGGCATCCAGAGTGGAAGCGCGGCGGCCATTGATGAGATGAAACAGGTTGACTTCTCCCTCGTCGGAGTGGAATGAAAAACAAATGTCACGCAGGGTGACGGAGTGCGTCTGCGTCTTATCAGCGCGGCCGATGTGAGTGATGGCTCTTATCTAGACACCCCCCCCCACCACCACCTAGACTGGACCCCTTCCTCCGAGGCTGTTTATTATCCTAAGGTGGCAGGGTGGTGCTGGGCCCTTTGCGATCCATCTCTCTGGAGCACTCCTTCCCCCTCTCTTATCTGACCGCTACATGATAGCCGCAGCTCTTGTTTACAGATGCCAACCCATTTGAATGAGGAGCAGACTGAAGGATATGACTCCTTTGCTCTTCCACTTCCTGCTATAGAGGGGCCAGGTGAGTTATAGGGAGGAGGGAGTGCAGATGCATCATCCTTTAGCACGGCACTGCATCATCACGTCCTATTTTGCTCCTGTGTGGGAAATAAATGGCGACGGCGGTGAGGGAAAAACAGCACACACACACACACACACACACACATGCATGAGAGATTAAGCTTAGTTTATCGCTTCTTGTGAATTACATTCATTTCTGTTATCATGTCTTTTTTATTCTCTGGGTTATCTGAGCCAGCACGTGTCGTCAGTGTATACATGAGTGAGTTGATATGAGAAGAAAGAAGCCATTTCCGCCTGTGGTGGCGAGCGGGTACTCTATTGAGGTTTCTGAATGGGAAGGGTCGCTCCTATATTTGCACGTGTTTTTGAAAGGAAAACCTCAATAAAAGGTGGCTGTTTTTTGGCCCCACCGTCCACCCCCCTCGCTTGTTCCATTTCCTTTCACCGTCCGTCCCTACCGGGATATTCCTGGTGCCTCCCTGGCAGGGCAGAATGCGCCGGTTTCCATTTCAAACGCAGCGCTCGTGTCCATCACATCACCGGGGGTCTCTCCAAAAATACATACCTTCTGTTAAAGCCCAGAGAGGGAGGGCAATGAAAGGAGAGGTGTTTTGAGACTACCACTCGTCAGTCCCCCCCCCCCCCGAGGCTTGCTGGACTGGCGGGCTTCCTCTTCGCATCCCAGTCAGCTTTCAACTAAAGTGGAGATTGAAGGCCTCTGAACGTAGTCCCCCATTCCTTTGCCGACATCCCCGACAACTGGCCGTGACATTGTGCAACCACGTTGACGCAAAACACTAATTGCAAACCACTAAAAAAGAAGCAGATGGCATGAGTCAAAGTGACAAAACTTCCAGAGTGGGTATAGGTTGGATCAATGCACACCACAATGCTACTGTAGCCTTCCTGTAGACTGAAAAAACAAAACATCTGTCTTTATATGGGTAGTGCATAAAAACAAAGCTCTGGTGTCATTCCAACAACATTATTATATTTAAAAAGCAAAAAAAAATTGTTTAAAAGTGTTGCTAAAAATAATAAAAGGGACCGACCGACCCTTCTGACTGATCCAGCAAAAACATCCAGATAAAATGTCTCCTTCTATTATAATTATTTTGGGACCATTGAAAAATGTAGTATTTATAAGCGTAAATTACCACAATAATGCAGTAGAATTTCTCACAACCTGTTATGGGACACTTTGTTCACATTTCAAAAAAGACTTTTCATATAGTGACATTATTCATATTTCCCATCATAAAACATTTATTAAGTCAACCAGCAACGTTTTAAGTAACTCCAAATTGACATGCAAGTGAAAAAAGAACTTAACCAGCCCTCAATAACTCATGTGCAACTTTGCTTTTTATGGCCAGCCAGGGACAGATAGAACACTATTGCTCTTTTCCTGCTTGTTTCTTTCCTGCGCTTGCTCAACGAAGATTTATATCGCGAATTGCGAGTAGTGTTTTTCCATCTTTTTTGTATGACCATGCACACAACTACAGAAACTGAGGCAACGGCTCTCAAGGTGGGACCATTCTACTTGGCTAAGCTGTATATTTGTAACTCTAACTTTGTTGGAACGGCTATGGGCCAGTGGTTTAGGGTGTGACAAGTAACTGATAGGCCCCACGACTGGCATTGGGATTTGCTTCCTATTTTCACAGCTGTCCATGACTCAGATATTAAATTTAAGGAAAACGTGCATCAAAGGTTTACAAAAATCCAGTGCACAAAATGAAATTGAGTGAGATGGCAGTGGTTTTACGAGTGTAAAAGGAGGTTAGCTTCTGTTAATGAAACATATTCAGCTAGCGCACCCCTTGTTGAGGCTCCTCTGTTTTTCAATAAAACAAAATAAAAAGCAAAACTTGTATCGTGTGACTATTCAGTGGTTTGAAAAGTGAATGACTCACAGTATAAAAATCGAGAAAAAAAGGGTTCAAGAGTAATAAAAAGGACCCAGAGCACAAGCGAAATATGTTGAGAGGAAACTAAGCTAACCAATAGTCGGCATGCTAAACAATAGTCCTCGTCTAAAATAAAAACTAAACTTCTACCATTCTCACATGTGGTATGCCTCATTTTGCATTGCTTTGAAGTCAACCTCAGGTTCGATGTATGAAATGTTGTGAGACTTTAGAGGTGTTTCTTCACCCCAATATAGTGGACAACCTCAGGGGAGTTAGATTATATGAACCAAAGTTAAATCATTGGATCATTGCAGCTACATTTGGGCCATGTGCAGGCTTGAGGTCATATGTTAGAGTCGACACATGACTCAAGGTTCATTCTTCTCAGTCCAGGACATTAAAAGAAAAGCAAAAACATCTCAGTTTGATCCTCGCCAGAACATGCTCTGCGGTTTCTCTCATTCCACTGCATCAAGCTGACACATCCAACAAATCCTGTTTTATTGCTGTGTCATTGTCCAAAGTGGATCTAATGAGCAAACAATTAGTTGATTCTTGCCTGCGGCTCTTTCCAATACTTTGTCAGTTAATTTCTATTGTTAAAGCACCGTCTCTAAACGGGCGTGAGCCACCTCCGACTCAACACAGCTAATTAATCACAAGGCACAACGGCTTGCTGTCAAAATAATGGCGTTTTAATAACACGAGGCATATAGCAGAGTGCATTACCCGGCGTTTCTAAATGTCATGGGCTTGCCTGTAATACACAATGACAGGCAAACGGCAGCGTGTGCACCCCCATGTAACGTAACAAATGCATCGTCCCCATAGCGGAGAGGCTATGAATAACTGTGATAATCACACCACAATGGATTCATTTGTCAGTATGTGCGGAGCGATGACATTCGCGTGATTAGCCCGCGTCTTTATTTTCTCTTGACAACGATGTCACAGGTGTCTCTATACTGTCCTGTGACCTTTGTTTGTTTGAGTGTGGCAGGTAACGATGGTTGTCTCTTGACGAATGACAGTTAATAAATGTTCATGTTTTTAAAACATTAGCTTGTGTCGTGTGACAATGTAGCCTTATGCCACAGCACAAACTAGTTCATTGTGCTTCGTTTTTTAACCTTGATATGTCATATGATGGCGGCACGGTGGTCGACTGGTTAGCACGTCCGCCTCACAGTTCAGAGGTCGTGGGTTCGATCCTGGCTCCGGCCTCCCTGTGTGGAGTTTGCATGTTCTCCCCGTGCCTGCGTGGGTTTCCTCCGGGTACTCCGGTTTCCTCCCACATTCCAAAAACATGCATGGTAAGTTGATTGGACTGTCTAAATTGCCCCTAGGTGTGATTGTGAGCGCGGATGTTTGTCTCTGTGTGCCCTGCGATTGGCTGGCAACCAATTCAGGGTGTCCCCTGCCTACTGCCCAAGGACAGCTGGGATAGGCTCCAGCACGCCCGCGACCCTTGTGAGGATAAGCGGTATGGATAATGAATGAATGAATGTCATATGATGGTACCTTCACAAACCGTACAAAAAAAGACATTGGGTAGGCCGCCTACTGCCTGAAGACAGCTGGGATAGGAGCCAGCATGCCCACGACAGGAAAAGTGGTTAGGAAAACGAATGGATGGACATAGTAGGACATACTTTGTTTCATTTACCACAACGTCCTTATTCGTCAGTCAGAGCACATCTTTGATTGGCTTTGATTGGCTACATTCTGTTTGCGTCACAGTCTGTGGAGTCAAATGGCAAATGGCTTTCCCCTCCCACACATTTCTAATCGCAAAATTTTGAAGTTTTCAATATTTAAGCTGTCGACCCTGACTCGTTTTGGACCCTATTATTAAGGTCCAATGTCATATGTCTTATAAAGACATAAGGCATTTGATGTCCTTGGTCGGGAAGGGGCAAAATCAGGACAAAAACAGCGTAATTATCTTCCTGGATCTCAATCGGACCCAAACTACACTGTAAAAGTTGTTTGTCAACATTTGAACCAGATTTTATTCAAGTCACACCAGTTGCATCACAATAAAAACAGCCTCAGGGACCAAATTACAAAGAACTGAGGACGTGGTTTTCTGCTGTTGTGTTGTGTTTTGGTATTTTGGTGGGTTTTTTTTGGCCTGGTTTAACTGTTATTTCCTAAAGCAACGCCGAATGCCATCTTATTGTTTTCTTGCTATTAACAATGTTTTTGTATGAGGTATTTAATTGACTTGTATGATTAACAATATATTTCATATGGCATTCGAATCGTTTGTCTGCCGTTTAAACTCCACGGGAAAAAGTGCTCCTAAACGGTACAGCTGGAGCCAAAGGGCGTGTCAGTAGCATGTCAGCCTGTGTGACAAACAACTTCCCGGCATTGTCGGCATCATATAAAGTTGCCGCATGTGCTTTAATATGAAAGTCAAATTCAGTGGCTGCAAACAATACAGGCGGGTGCAAAGGATAACATTGGTGGTGTTGGAAAATGGACAACTACCACCCTGAGATGGGACAATTGGCGATAGGTTGGATTGGAATGGAATCAGATTTTCGTTACGACACTGGCCAATAAGGGCACAGAGCAGACCTGCTCCCCCTTTGAACTTAAAAACTCCTAAAAAGCTTCTTTTTTTTTTCTTCAAAAAGGATCACAAATTCTGAGAGGGGCTGGATAAGTGATAGGAAGCATTAAGTTTACGTCAACACTGGGGCAGCATTCAAACAACAAGGACGACTAAACCAAAACCTTAAATACTCTTAACGCGACTAATGACAAACAGATGAGCAAGGAACCAGGAGGGAGGAACCTGATTGGCAGGCACAGGATGACACCAGGTGACGACAATGATAGAACAAGTAGACAAGTAATGGACAAAGCAGACTTAGGAAACACAAAACACCAGATATCGATACAAAATAAAATATCTAAATAATACAAACAGACCAGAACAAACGAAGGCCCTGAATAAAGCTATGTGTCCGACTGCATAATAGAATCTGCCAAACATCAACAGGAGCACCTTTGTCTGCATGAAGGTGAGTTTCTTTGTCTCATCTGTAAAATGTAAAATAATCCAAATTAATTTAGGCTATGGATTCAGCTATGTGATTGGCCACATTAAATTCCTAAAAAAAAATCAACAGGCACAACTCTGTGTAGTCCAAGTTAACATTGTGTATTGTTTGTATGAATTGTAAAATGCACCTATGCTTTTAACCATGCTTGTTGTATGCTTGTTAACTTGTATATATATATATATATATATATATATATATATATATATATATATATATATATATATATATATATATATATATATATGTATATATATATATATATATATATATATGTATATATATATATATATATATATATATATGTATATATATATATATATATATATATATATGTATATATATATATATATATATATATATATATATATGTATATATATATATATATATATATGTATATGTATATATATATATATGTATATATATATATATATATATGTATATGTATGTATATATATGTATGTATATATATATATATATATATATATATATATATATATATATATATATATATATATGTATATATATATATGTATGTATATGTTTGGATACTCTAAATTGGCCCTAGGTGTGATTGTGAGTGCGGATGTTTGTCTCTGTGTGCCCTGCGATTGGCTGGCAACCAGTTCAGGGTGTCCCCCGCCTACTGCCCAAAGACAGCTGGGATAGGCTCCAGCACGCCCCGCGACCCTTGTGAGGAGAAGCGGTACAGATAATGGATGGATGGATGTATATGTATGTGTGTATATATATAATATTGAAATATTTACTGTAATTCTGACTTTAATACTGTGTCGGTTTGATATAATATGGCACATTCTGACTTGCATACTAATTTGGGTTACATTGTATGTATATCAAAATAAGGACAAGAATGTGCCAGTTGACAGACAAAGCATCTCATAACCAGATTGTCTTCAAACCGGACGCAAGGTCACCATATGTACAGATGCCCATTACTTTCCATTTTTCCACAGTCGTCGTAGTAGTTATTAGAGAGATAGCCAGCTTTACAGGAAGGGTGTCATCTACATACAGAGTTGTTCCAAAGTCATTTCCATAGCGTTCATCAGTTGCATTATTCGTCTGTGCCCGAGCGCAATGTTAACATACCAAGTAACTGTATAGACAGCTGATGAGGAGATAGATGAGCTATGGGAATGTGATCTCTTTGTCGAGGGGGGGTTGGAGCACTCTGTCGTAGCTCAGTAAAAGAGTGAGATGGATAGGTTGACAAATGAACAGAGAACGAGGCAGAGAGAGAGACTGCAGCGGGGGCGGAGGCCGCTCAGTGGGGATCTGAGAGGAAGGAGGTAGCGGTGGAGCTGACCACCGTTGGGACCAGAGAAAGGTCATGGTGAAATGGAAACTGATTCTCCACCCCGACTCCCTGGGCAATATCCAGTGACTTTGCCTTTCCCTCCCTTCTATGACGGCATTGCGCTGCCGCCGTAACCCGAAATGTGCTCAGGCCCGACAGAGCAGGTCACAGAGTCTGTTGGGGTACATCCTTTATCATACCCGGGGGGGTTGTGTCAGGTTGGTGGGGGTCTGCGTTCACTGTGCAAAGTTTCTGACAGCCTTTGAGCTTCCAATGGAGACTCCGCCGGAGGTTCTGACCCAAGTTCCTTCCTTGCACAACTCTTTGAAATGTGCAGATCCCTCACATCAATTACCATAACGGAAACCCACCAGGAGTCTGACAGTGTGAGTTGTAGAGAGAGCTCCATTAGGGATGGACAATATTTTCTGAAATTGCTCAATAACATTTATTTAAATAGTCTGTTCTTCATTTTACCTAGTGCAGTGTTGAGCATAGTAATGCTGCCTGAAAGAATTGTGCCATTGTTGAGGTCTGCGGGGATGTCACTCAATTTCTCATTGCTTACAGCTTCTTCGGTCACCCTGATACGATCGAGCTCACCCCTAATCCCAGAGCTGGGCATTCCGCCTATGTGATGGACACATCCGTCTATCCGCCTGTGACGGACGCCCATTTTGTAGGCGATTAACGAAAGACGGGAAACTTAGAAAAATGCATGGACTAAGCATAGGCGGAAGTGTGTCGTCGGAAACTCTAAAGGAAGACCATTTGAAATGATAGTCGGACCGACCCATAGGCGATTACTATTTGGTACGGCTTGACAAAAAGGCGGATAGACGGTTGGCGGAAGGATATCTACAGAGCAGGCGAAGGCGATAAACGGACCGCGAAATTTTTGTAAAATGGCCAGCTCTGTCTAACCCTGGTAAGGACAAGAATTATGGAAGGTGGATTGGTGGGGTGGTATAATCTGTTTTTGAATGTTCTGATCTCTTTTAAAAGCAGTAGTGTCATGTTGAGTAGAATATTTTCAGAGAAGTTTTGACATAGTGGAGATCATCATAATTTAACATCCTTTTTCTTTGGATAGCAATCAGCAGCGCCAAGTAGTACACTCCATTACACCACAAACACCAGTCAACAATCAGTCTCATCAAAATCTCACCACTCTTCCTGTGTATTTACATTTGAAGATCCAAATTTTGGATAATCCTGAAATTTTGCAACCCTAATCCCATTCCATGAATTTCACCATCGATCAGATAGTTTAACTCAAATCAACAGAAACACACAAGTTAACAGTCATGCTTAGTAGTCGCATTATGGCCTGACTCTTGAATAAAAGACACAAACACAAGCAAGGTCAGCTTTGTGCTCCTTCTTTCAGACCGCTAACAACTCAGGCTCAGGATAACGCAAGACAGATTGAAGGGCCAGCTTTTGGAAATTCAATGAACTGTACCCGACGGCGAGATTACTTTTGTGAGACATTTAAAGGGCTACCCTTTTAGCGCGACACTAGTGTGGTAAATAGCCATTATAATATGAAGTGTTCAACCAAATTGCTTCTCATTTTCACTTTCACGGATGGTTTAAGCATCTCCTGCAGTTAAGAGTGGGGAACACTTCTTTTGTCAGATGTTAATCAGTGATGGGGACTGTTGTGCCGAAGTAAAACATGATTAAACAAGCGTTATAAAGGCAGCACGAGCAAGTGGATTCCTGCAATAGTAGGCGGTAATTCATATGGTGGCCTCTGACTTTAAACTTTTTGGCTATATTACCTTATAATCTGTGTTGATTTTGCTTTGTAATGTTTACATCATAAGTGCAAAGCTACATGCATTTGTCGGCTATTTTTCCCCATCTCTAACCCAATCATATAAGTAACATTCATAGTTAGCCAGCCCAGACCATCACGGGACATTTGCTGCCAACTAACCAGAAAATGTGTTTCTGGTTCCTGAGACTATTATATGGTTTTCAAGCAGCAAGAGGCCGCGAGCTTGGCTGGCTTCCTGATAGAGATTTATACAAGCATCTTGTGAAAGCTGTATGTGGACATGCACATAGAAGCATAAAAGGTATTTACTTTTCCAGTAGGGAAAATATATGATGAAGTCGTTCTTTGGACCTCTTCCTTCGGGGCTTAGTGACCAGTAAAAGCATTTTATTTTAGAACTTGTTTGATCTGCCATAGCTTCATTGTGTGGGGATTCAATTGTGGTTTATTGTAGCAAAAAAGTACACGTAACAACACAATGACCAACATATTTAAAAATGTCTCTTCAGTGTTTAGTCTGCTTTGAGTCAACATGGGCATTAAATGCGTTTGTATTCCTTGGAGGGAAGGGAACGGACAATGTTGACCAGGAAAAAGCCTAAATTGATCTATGATTGTGAGTTTTTTTAAGTTTTAGAATGAGAGTTCAGTTGCCAAAACTTTATAAAAGTGACCCCATGCTTAAAAAGTATCAAGGACCGTTGCCGTACCTCCTTGACATATCTAGTTTTTGAGAGGCCATGTTTCCACAGCAGAAACTGTGAAAAACTGTACCACATTGAAGGCATCAATCATAAGGAGACATGTGAAAAACACGCAGAATAAGGGTCTTTGGTAGTTTCTATTTGGTGAGGAAACTATGAATTCTGGACTGCAAGAAAATAGGCCGCTTTCAGCGAAGTGGAAACAAACACACAGCAATGGGATGAGCTAATATTTTGCATGTGGGTTAATTTTAATGTATCTTTGTGAACATGTAAAAATGAAGACTTAATGCCAAATTTTGCTTGGCCAGGGAGCGACCAGCAGTTTACCTCTAGGGCTGAAACGAATCCTCGACTAATTCGGGTACCTCAATTCAAAAAACGATTACCCGCTTATTTACATGTACAATGTCAAGAGGATGTAGTCAAGCTAATCGCAGCAATAATAGTTCATGCTATGCATGACAGTAAAACGCCGCCAACGCGGTAAGAAGGTCAACTTCAAAATAAACATTACCGTACCAAATAATATTGGGACATCAGTGCCTAGGTACGTTTTTATTTTGAAATTATTCCGGACAGCATGTCACAACATAGCAGCTGACTTGACATGTCTTCCAGACTCTATTTGCACCTCTCACAAACTGTTGCTACCAATGTCAACAACACAACGTCGTCCTAAAATAACGTTCAAACGCGAAGGGCTCTAAAACAACGACTTCACGACACTGATACTGTATTCTACGGCGGCTGTAGCCAGCATTTAGCGCCGGCTCCAACATTAGCGGATAGCAGTGTTAGCGGCGCTCGCGGCTAGCGAAAGCCGCCGGATTACTTTTAAATGATTCTGCACACTTGGACGCTGACAGCCTGACACAGTTGCTGTTCCAACTGATGACTACGAGTGTCTTCTATATGTAAATTGCCTCAAGACACATGGAAAAGGTCCACAGGACAGTGGTCGGCATTGAATATGAGAGTCCAATATTGGCTACTGTATGTAGTGAAGACACAGTGAAAGTGGCCTTCACTTCATTGTATTTCATCGTCCTCAACCGCGTCAAGTCGATTATCCACCCCCCTCTTTCTGATCTCCTGCCCTTGTTTTCGGCCGATCCCCTCTTTGCGGCCATCATTCACGACCGCCTGGCTTTTTGACACGCGTGCAAATTGGCAAATTACAGGATGGCGAGCTGTCACTAGTCAGAGTCATGTGGTCACAAGGGGGACCGGGGTGGAGGGATTGTGGGGTGCCAGATTTGCAGGGTGGGAGGGGGGGAATTAGCCCGGTTCGCTCTGGCCTTAACATTGTTAACGCTGACCGCTTGATTGACATTCACTGCTGTCATGATTTCAAAAGGTCCTCTGTGCTGTGCTGCTTTAGGAGGCTTCCTCAAGTGCCCCACCACCCTTTGTGTCCATGCCCCCCTTAACGTTGTTTCTCTATTCTGCATCCCACCACTTCATTTGCATCAGCTGCCGAGTTTCCTCTCACACAAACCCTCCAGCAAGGCCCTCTTTGTCTCAGCGTGAACGCAGAAGGCCTCCCGCTTTGCCTCTTCTGCCCCGGGATGGGGCTGGCGTTTTTCAGGGTGGGCTTGCTGGGAGGAACAGCATGATGGTGTTATTGTAACTGGGCATGGGCCCATCTGAAGCGGCGTCCACACGGCTGCATCTGGTTCATCCAGCTGATCCCGCAGGAAAGGATGTCTTTCTTCAAGAGAACAGGAAGCCGCTGCGGAGGATGGGATTTCTGGGTAAATAAAAGAACCGCTGTTTGCAATCCCAGGAGTGGCTTCAGGGACAGTCTCCTGTCTCACGCCGATGATTTGTAGTGTGGAGAAACTGGACATGTTAAGAGAGTTGATGCTACATGGTGCTGAGTGTACAGTCTTGTAAGAACAATAAAAAAGTTGATAATATTGATGAAAATCTTACTAATTTACCTTGAATTTTGCAAACATTCCAGTTGTGGGACGAATTAAGATATCTTGTCTTAAACGATCGACCACATTTTAGATCATCCACTTACGGTAGGACTGTTGACATAAGTAGGTGACACTCATCTGGCCTTAATAAAATGATTAACAAAGCTGTTGATTATGTTGAATTGATGATCAATCATGTCTTGAAGAAATTGAGGGAACATGGAGTTCAGTACTTGACTGCAACCAGCAGAGTCGCAAATGGTTCGGTCTCAAATAGGTGGCTGTCTGAAGAAATACCGAATAGTGTCAAGAAGGGGAAGTCGAGCTAAACACAGAGGCACAACTCAAAGAAGTTGAGATCCTTCAGAGAGGAATTCTCCTCTCCATTCTAAAATCAACCACTAATCAGTGTGGTTATAGTTGGTTAGGTTGATAGATAGCTGGTAGGGGTATCCATCTGTTCAATAAAAGATGATTTGATACATATCTTGAGACATGAGGTGTAATATGATTCAAGGATGATTCAATTTAAAGTGAAACTATTTAGTTCCAGCTTTGTGATATTATGAAAGGGTTTAAGGAGCTAAAGCATTTCAACATATAGTTTAAAAGCTCTCCAAAGCACCAACTAACCAAGTTAATTAAATTCCAGTAAAAAACAAATCTTCAGCAACATCAAAACGATGTATACCGATTTCTAAGTTTTTGATAAGGCTATCGGTCGGTTCAAGTTATATCGCGACAGATTACTTTGTCTGTATGCCGATGCACGCACACCTTTTAACGATTCTAATTGTTTTTTATGGCACCATTAATGGCCAGATCGAGATACTTTTGTGAATAATAACTTGGGGAAATTGATTTTGCGAGCTTGCTAGCACAAAAGCTTTGTCATCAAAGGCAAGATCATAGACGTAACAGCACAATGATATCATAGCACTTGGTTAGCCAAAAGAGGACTGGCGGTATTTCTGAAATACTATGGAATGCTTTCATGCATTAAACATAGCGCTTGTTTCTTTTCCATCCCCTTTCTTGCTTTTTGGAAAAAAGCCATCTTTTTCAGCCATGTGAACTTAAACAGGCTCTGTTACCCCTGCAGACAAACACCCCCCTCCTGCTTTTAAGTGGTTAGAACGTGTTCTTAGCCTGATTAAATTAATGGCACCCCTTGCTGCGTGCTTGCGCCCTCCTGCTCAGCTGATGGCTAATGTTTGTGCTGCCAGTGCAGTCATCAGTTTCAGGGGTTAGGGCATCTCAGGGACCGGTTTTAATTAACATTGAGACAACACCTCTCTCCCTGCTCATCTTTCACCTGGGAGCTGTTTCCGGGGTGGGAACTCTGACACCATCCCGGCATGCTTCTGATTAAAGCAGAGCCTCATTTACCAGTGCCTGCAATCAACAAAACACCACTCGTGGCATTGTGCCCGGGCATTGCTGGTAGGGTAGGCCTAAGGTCTAGCCCCACCCTCATCCACAAGAACAGATTTAGACTGATCTCTGATACAGGAGCTTAATCTCTCTGTGATGTGATCAAGGATGCTTCTCATGTCATTGGACTGAAAAGGCTTAAACAGGTAGAAGCAAGTTGCCGACCCTGGGAAAGAGCATTTGTGCTTCTTTCGTCAGCTGATGGATGGCAGCGTGGATGTGCCTCGCATTCTGGCGCTGACCTCATACACGTCCCAATCCCTTCGCCCGTCACTTCCTCTAAATATAGTCAGAAGCCATTGTTCAAATAGCTCGGGTTGCCCCCCATTTTGATGTTCTGGGCGGAACAAAGCTGCGAGTGGCCCTCATGCACTTAAAGAGAACACTCCAGTTTGGAATCCTGAACATGACGCTTGTGTCAACCAGTCCATTAACACATCGGTGCTCTTGACGTTTAACGGATCCGTTACATACAAGTTAAATCACATTGTGTCAGAACCAAAATGGCAATAACACAGTTCCAAAAAAGACTAACGGACAAGAGAAAGGATATTATCACCCTCAAATTAAAACTTCATAAACTTCGGGATGACGTTGTCTTTAAACCTACAATATCTGTTTTCTCTTGCATCTACTGCTAAGTGTGCAACTACACAACCAATGTCGTAATGACGCAATGCTGAGAACAAGTCTCGCTCTCATCTCTATTTGGAAAACCAAGTGCTGACATCTTTACGTAACAAAGGTAAAAATCGGATGGTTAAATTACTGTAGCTAAAATATTAAAACATTTTAGCCTGCTACCCAAAGCTGGTCATTTTACTAAAAATTGAGCGTTCGTTATTCGCCATCCATCTGCAGCGTGGGTACCCTTCTATCGTTCGTCATTCGCCTTTTTTTCCGGGGGTAAAAAAAATATACTAGTGGCCGGTCCGCCTCTAATCTTAAACTGGTGTCGGCGAGTCCGACTAAACTTTCAGTAGCATCCGGCATCCGTCAGTGACAGGTAGACGGACCGGTCTGTCACATAGGCGGAGCCCAGCTCTGCTGCTACCTATCGTTGCAAGATAAGATTGGAATGTCCTTGTTCAGAAATACACATTCCAGTTAAACATTTTTAAAAACGTTACATTTCCAACAGAATAGTTCTACATTTCCGATGCCAGAGTTGTCTAAGGACTTGTTTTGTTTTTAATCATGAGGTAAATAATAAACAATACATTGTCTTGTATTCTTCCCACAACACGTCAAATTTCATTGGACAGTGATAATACAACTCCTTCATCTTGCTTTATTTCTCTCCCCTAATTCTAACGTTAAACTTGTTAAATGTGTCTTTCCTCATCTCCATCCAGCCCCACTACAATACCTACTGCTACTCCCAAGGTGCATTTTGACAAGGCCTCCATTTTAACATGTACAAGCCCACTGCAAGTATAAAAGAATACATATCAACTGCAAATGTCACTTCTCTTTAGTACACATTGTACTTTCTTCTCTTTGATTAGTTAACAGGAACATTTCCATTGAGTTATGCCAGTAGCCATTATTTGGACTTTTCCTATACTTGTTACCTTTAACAAGGGAATGCATTAGATTTGACTGAGTGTGCTGATTAATTAGAAAAGTTTGTTTCTTGTAAAGAGGCAGCTCCTCTCTTTAAGCAGCCCTTTTAAATGTTTATAGTGTACAACTGACCTCAAATTGGAAATTAGTGTTGGCTCACTAATGCAACTCCCGGCTGTTGTTAATTTTATATTTGTCCAATAAATGGCACTGGGGTTACAGCATATGCCTGATGCCTCCCCTGTGAACCCAATACTCCGCCCTCCTGTTTGGCGCTATTCATGTGGTTGATGAGGGGCTCCCAATGTTTAATGCAACGGTGTCATTTTATGAGCTCACACAGTATTGTGTAAGTTCTTGCACAGACCAACGCAGTACAAGCTTTACATGTTACTATTTTTGCAGATACTCACATTTGTATGTTTTTGTGCTCTTTCTGAAGTGCCCCAAGGCACCAAAAGATGCTACAAAAACCCTATCTAAGTAAATATTGGTGTCAAGGAAGTGATACAACTCAACGTAGAGACAAGTAAAATGACTTTTAAATGCCTGCAATACATTGGTAGTACATAGGTTTGTGTATGTATGTCTGTTTGTGCAGAAGTCCACAGAAACGACGTAAGGCAGAATAGGAAATGCACGGCAATGATTGCTGCCTCTGGCACGCTGAACTGTGGAACCACTTCAAAGAAGGAAAAAGAAAAGAACTCCAATGATGGGTGTTTTCAAACTGCGGCCGCCTATTTTGTCAGTGGAAACAATATCAGTGATGTAAAGGAAATGGGACATGAATGGCCCTGTTTACAGTGGTTGGATGTTCACACATAAGCAGCAAGTTCCAACATAAACATCCACTTAGTGCATGTAAATCGTCGGGCTATTAATAAGCTCTTTTATCTGCTCTTTTTTTGGAGAGCTGCCCTTGGAGGCTTCTGGGTAATCTGGTCCTCACTACCTTGCCCCGCTCATGTGTGCATTTTCCTTTGCTTTTCTTTTTTGTCACTTTGGCTAAAGGCAAAAGAAACTACTTTCCAAATGCCGACGTCTCCACCACAGAGGCTCCTTATTTACAGATTTAAGTCTGTCTTATGTTTGCACCAGCGATGTGGGTGATTTATGAGCATCCAATACTTGATGGCAAATTGTCAGTTTTGTTGAAATTGATCATGTCATGTCATTTTCCAAACCGCTTATCCTATACAGGGTCGCGGGGAGTTGCTGGAGCCTATCCCAGCCGTCAACGGGCGAAGGCAGACTACACCCCGGACTGGTCGCCAGCCAGTCGGAAATTGATCATGTAACATTTAAATCAATGTTGTGTTTCTAATGTCGGACTAAATGTTTTCATTTTGGCTCTGCATGTTTGCCATCTGAGCGGGCCATCGGCATTAGATGTGGGATCATTTCAAGCCAGCAAATAACTGCGGTCATTGTGAGATTTTAGGACTGTTTATGCATTTGAACCACTAAGGCAACCACTGTAAAAAGGCTATCTATTACAAGATGCTGTTGATCTCCAATTTGGAACAGTTCTGGCACAGGAATTGTTTAGTTTGGATTCATGTGTAAACTGTTTAATCGATTGTATGCTACATACTTACCTGCCAAACAACTGCAAAAAAAAGTCAACGGTTAATAGTTATAAAACCAAACAAATAAAACACATAACTGTAAAGGTGAGCTTCATCTCAGTCCTTCTTAAGCCTGGTACCTAAAGCACACAGTGCAAGGCCCCCCTAACATTTGTGCTGTACCATTGGAATGGATCTTTTTCACTCTCTTGACGATCACTAAACTGATTTCTCATGTCGACATTCTCACATTACTCAAAAAGAAAAAAAAAGTAGGATGGACTTACAATGTTTTGTTTAGTTGGGTTGCACATATGTGGTTTTGCTCTGAGCCGCAGTCTCTGTTGATTTTACAAGCGCACTTTGTTTGACTTTTTCTTATACAAGGCAGTTAGTGTTTTCATTGTTTAGTGTATTGTTTTTTTTTTTTGTGCTGGAGACAGCCTTTCTTTAGTTGTTGCTGCCATGGCAAATGTTTGTTCCCTTGTTCATTAGCCTCCATGGTGAGGGTTGAAGTTGATCCCACTTTGGAATGCAGTCAGTGAATAAGGCTTTTTTTTTTTTTTTGGTCTACATTTGAGTGTCTTTTTACCTAATTACGGCTTACTTGAGCTAAACTTGTGCGGCGGCCTTTCCACTGCACAGTACTGACTTGCTTCAGAGTCATTTGCATCTGTCTGGCGTGGTTGGTATCCCCCCTTCAAGATAGCACTGCGGGAAACTGCATAAATCACATAGCATTGAACCCATCGGACAGAATATAATGAGTTGTGCAGTGCTGTAACAGAGCAAAAGGGTCAGCTAACATTAGCATGTGTGGTTCAGGTAGGGTTGCCAACTCCGTCAAAAATAAATAAGGGAAATCTCATCGACAGGGACGGCGGACCTGACTGCCTTCAACTAGGGATTGGCGTATCGATACCAATAATCATTATTCCAATCCAGAGTGCTCTATTTTAAGCGACTAGTATATTGTAGCTGTCCTGTGAAAAACACTTATGTCCAATTTGGGGGGAAAAAAATCATTTTCTCATTAATGTGACGTCTGTAACGTGGAAACACCATTTATGTAAAAAATATAAAATTGAAAAGAATGGACATAAGTGTTTTTCACAGGACATTGACAATAAATTAGTTGTTTGTCCATACAATGCGGACCTTCATTGCACATTCCCATATTAACCTTGATCAAAGGGTTAAAAAAAATCATTCTTTACATACCATAACTATCTCTGGCATTGCATGGTGGATAACAAATTTGTCATGATGATTTGTTGACTTGCGCTATCTACTTTGGCAAGCAACATTACCTCGACCAATAAGATAAGCGGATTCTGTATCCTGATACGTACGGATGTGCTGTCACCTCAATGGTCACAGAGCAGGGGAGGGCCTAGGATCGTCAGAAGTTTTCATATAAAGGGAACTGTTGTTCGTTAATTCCATCGACATTTTACAGACTATTTTTGACTCTCATAATATTACAGGTAAAAAGTGCGTTTCGTTACGACTCAATACGGGACACGTACTTATATTTCTAAATATGGGACGATTCCGTTTTTCAAGGGACGGTTGGCAACCCTAGTTTCAGGATGAGCAATAAACACTGTAGATGGATTATTATGAATTTTCACAATCCTTGTTATTGTGGTGCATCATGTAGCTGTTGTTTATTTCTCACAGACTATTCACATTCACCCTTTGATTGACAACCAGTCCAATCCGTTACATTCCTAGTTTGAGTGACCCTGAATAGGATAAGCAGTCATAAATTGATGGATGTTTGAGAATTGTTTCGAATTGAACCTTTGATAGTGTAGTGATTTACAGAGCTGACTTTCATGCCATTGGGATCAATTCCCACTCATGATCGCCCTGTGGCCTTGAACAGGATAGGTGATCATAAATAGATGGATGGATGACTTTGAATTTTCACAACTGAGCTAACTGGGATGTCCTGCAGCTTGAGTGACCCTGAACAGGATGAATGGTCCAAAATAGATGAATGGATGACTGAACTTTTGCATGGTACATACTTGATTACATACCTGATGTTTGTGCTGCTCGGTTCAATTCCCAGTTGTCCGATTTCCTCCCTCAGTCAACGGGGATGGACTGCAGCTTGGGTGATCCAGGATAAGCGTTTATAAGATTAGAATATTAATAGTATATAAATATGATAAGAAAATGTATCAATCGATGATTGTGAATGTTCTCTATTGAGTCACTTGTAGTGTAGTGCTTCTCATATGATACTGTATCTGACGGCCGTGGATCAGCTCTCTATCCCATTATTCACATTCATCCCAGGATTGACTGCATTTAGGCTTGAAAGAAAATGCCAAATGGATTTTCCCAATGACTGATTTAGGTCTAATTGGGACCTGTATCTGGTCCCAAGTTGCAGACCTTTAGTCGAATTCAAAAGTTCTTCATGCCTGGAGTAAGTTTCGGCCTGACTCTCCAGTCTTTCTGAGTGTGCTGTGTTCAGCAAGACAGTGACAGTGCTCCCTTACACCTTTTCCTCTGCAGACTGATGAGTTCTGACAGAGCGTATGAATTCATCTCCCACTTTCTCTTCATGCAGACCGGCTTTCAACTCTTGTTTTTCTCATTCCTGTCGACACAAAAGTTGTTTTAGCTTCCTGCCTTCCCTGCGTGTCCATGACAGGCCTACTTTTCCTGGGCTTGGGTGCGTCTACACCACTGTGTGTGTGTGTGTGTAGGTATGCTTGCACATACAGTATGTGCATGCATGTCTATGTATGTGCCATTACTTCAGTGGAGTAGAAGCTGCTTTCATGTGCGTGCCAACTGTGCAGAACGGCTCCACCAGTGAAGGACGGCCTCTCTTGCCGCATTGGGTTTCCCACTCCTTTCGGAAGAGCCAAATACCTTTTTTTCTGTGTTTTTCTTTTTTTATCTGCTGTTGGATCTTTTGTTATTTGTCCATGAAACTACTACTGAGAACATGTTATACTTGAGGGACACAATGAGTGATCTCCTCCATATCAGCGCGTGGACACGGACATAAACGGAGTAGTTCAGCATCATATATTATTACCGTCTCACAGCCAGATTCCCGCTGCAGCCATCGTTTTTGAAATAGCAAACAGTGCTCCTGGAAACTCTTCCCCTAAGCTCCGCGAGGGATACGCCACTTGGCCCAAGTCCGCCAGCGTCGCTGCCGCCGACGTCCCAAAGGCTGCGATGTTCATGTCATTGTGTCGTGCCTGAAGTAAACTGACAGCCATCTTGAGGCGCATGTTGCAAACTACTGTCTTGTGGTTTATGTTGGTCTCAAAAGCAGATGGTAGCAGAGTTTCCCCCAATTTCCCAATCATCCACTAAAGCCTTTCTTCCCCGGGTCATCGATATCAAATTCTGAATTAGTACATTACTGACATTCTCCGCTGAATTTGGAAAACAAACTCCCCCACCTCCTGTAACCCCTTTTGCCAACACGCACATACTCACACGTCTATGCCATAAATACAAAACAATAAAACAAATGAAAAACAGTACATAGTAAGTTTCATAGAGTAAGCTATAAATATCATATTTGGTCCTAGTAAACAGAATGAAAAAATTTGATTAAAATATTCAGCCTAAAATTCTCAGAGTAAATTTTAAGCTGAATATTTTACTCTCAATTTTTACCGTTTACTGGGGTTAAATATAATTGTTGTTTTTTTTAGTAAAATGCACTCTTACTGTGTATGTAAGTAAACTTATGTTGTTGTAGTTTGGGCAGAACAATCTACTGTACATTATATTTATCTGAATTGTGTGACGGTAACAATTGCCATCTCTAATTATAATTAAACATTTTCATTTCTATTTGTGGTCACACCAACAAGCAAAATCACTTTTTTTTCATCTAAATTATAACCAAATTCCAAACCTGTACAAATCTGCCCCAAAATTGCATGCACAACTCCTTTTGGTAGGAGAAAAAATGCATACAGTTAAAAATCTGTATGGAACATTATTGTATAGCTCTTTTTCCCCCTTTCTTTTCATGGCATACACGAATAATATGTCCAACTTTTATCACTACAGTGCAAAATGGCAAACATTCAACCAGGCCTGGAAAATCAGACCCAGCTTGTCCATCGCTGCTTGGGAATAGTCGCCACTCCGGTCCAAGTTAAAAAAAAAAAAAAAAAAAAGTTTTGCCGTCTCATTTCGACAATCTAAGTGTGCTTCACACTTGAGATGGAAAGTACAGCCCGGCTGCCAAAGGCTCGACGATCCAGCAGGACGCTTTGATATCTGCTCACATTTCTTTGATGCTCCCAACACGAGATATGCAGAGATATTTACTAAATCAAAGACGCCTTTCTTTCGACAGCTGCAGAGAATTTAAGATGAATGGAAACAGTTGTCTCGCACTGAAAACACAGTAACGGCACCTTGAGGAGAAAGTGATGTTTTCATGTCTGGTGAAATGCCTTACGCCTAAAAATGGCTTTTATTTCAAGTGTGTGGGAGTTAGGGGAAAAGGTTTGTTTTTTAAATGGAAAGCACTGGAAACAAGAAGTTTTAATACGCCGGCCTTTTATGTTTACACAACAATATGAACAGCAACAATGTGTGATGATGTGCTCCCAAATTATTTACCTACAAAATGTTATCTACGTTCAAGTCATCGCTTCATTTTGACCATGATTTACACATTAAAAAGCACTCAGACAACTTTTAGTCTATATATTCATATATACGATCATGACCAATCGCTTCATGTATTATCATTATTTATTTATTTTTTTTACCCAATCATTTTCAAGGAAGTCGTGCGTCAACACTTATTTTTGTCTTTCTTTGGCAACATTTTTTGGTGTCAGGAACAACTGTAAAGTCCCCTAATTTATTTTTAAATTATATATTTGACCCAATAATCACTTTACTTTTATTAATTTCTTTATTTCATTTTCATATTTCAATTACATGTTTTTAAAAATAACTATTTTATGTCACGTTCCTGCATGATGCTTATTTTCATTTGGTAACTTGTTTATAATAACACCCACCCAACCTCCATTCAAGCCAACAACTAACTGAAATCCCAATTACATTTCAAAATAATATTTTGGAACCATTCAATTTATATTTATTCATTTATTCTATTTTACCTGGTCATTTTGATTGATTTAGATTTCCCCCCCCCCCCCCTTTATATTATTTATATCATGTCACATTTTTTTCAGGCTCTTTAAATGTAATTTAAATGTAAAGCAAAGTCACCCAAATAAAATTTTGAATTAAAATCAGTGGGTAAAAAATCAGATTCCTCAAATTTCCCATTTATTCATTTTTTTTTCTTTTTGTTTATATCCATTTTGTATTTGTTTTTCATTTGTATTTTATTTATCTTGATTTTCATTTATAGTCCCCTACCCTTCCAGTATATTTCTTAATTTTGTAAGATCAATGATCATACGCTGTACATACTCATTGTCCTCAGCGGTTCTTATGGGGAGAATTAAAAAGCAACAACCGGTGTGTTGCGCTTCCATCAGACCTGACGCAACGCTGGGAGAGTGTTTTGATTGACGGGAGTGGCATTGAGTTTGAGCCGCCTTAAGAGCGCCCGTATCCCTTTACACTCTGCTGGAAGCAGAGGCAGGCTGAAAATGGCCTCACCCAGGGAAAGCCGACAACTGGCTTTCAGCCCGACCGTTTGTCTTCATCAATCAACCTGCACTTGTTGACCGAGCAACATGATGTCAATATTCCCGTCATGCATACCCTCGACAGGGAGTGGGGAGCCCCTGTCGGTCCTCTGGATTGGCGTTTCCTGTCCCATTGCATTGTGGGATATGTCAGCTTCCACTTGTATTTTCTATCCCTCCTGCATGCCGCCCCTTTGTCTTGTTGTTTGCTTTGTCGCAGCTCTTCTTGTGTTTTTCCCTTTCTTGTGACGCTTCCCACTTTGCGACGGCGAACTGGATGCAGCGGCTCGTTTGATCAGCGCCTTAGATAAGCGGCGCGGCACGCTCAGATCAGCGCATTAGTATCTCATTTGAAAGAATGGTGTCACCGTGTTGACAAGCCGGCGATAAGTCGGCGGCTTCTGACGGGGTGGAGAGAGGGGAAAAAGAAAAACACGTTTAAAGCAGATAAATGCCTCAGGACTCCTCCATCTGTCTGTCTCGTTGTCCCCGTTGTAGTTTTATTTCGGGTGATGATGAAAACCTCTCGTTTCAAACAGCCTTTTGGGATGTCGTTTTATTAGAAGTGCAACGAGTTAATGTTTTCTCCCACTTGCTTCTGTATTTACTGTCTACACTGGGAGCCTTTTATCACTGCTTTTTGTTGCAACGCAGGAAATGCGCATGGATGACGATCTTCTCCTCCTTTCCTGCTATAACGAGCACCCAGGTCAAGCTGCCTTTTGCACGTTTCCTGATTTCTTCTTTCTCTTCAACTACTTACTTGAATTCTACTTGCAGCGTTCCGTTTGCCCTGTGGCACCGAGGTGCCTCTCACAGCTCCGTTTGGGGGAGGAGACTCTCCATTGTCAGTCATTTGAAGCACGCTGCACAATATGAGAGCAGTCAGCACACATGTGTCAATGATTACGTTTACATGCAGCCAATATTCGGGTTAAGGTCGAAATTCCGATTTCTGAAACCTTCGGAAAAAACGTTTACATGCGTGCGTGGACAGAGGTACGACTACTTTTGAATAAATCTATTGAAACGGCGACGTACGGACGTCATGACGCAAATAGACGTCGTTTCCGCTTGTTACCTGCTACCGTCAATAAAACACATTATATTCATGTCACCACAGGAATAAATCAGTCGGTTTTCCTCCGTGTTCCAAAAGTGTGCCACTGCATTACGCCTCTGAGTTTCGCCATGATTGTTTTCCTCTAGGCTTTTGTATTTCCGGCGAGTTGCGCGCCAGACATACGTACTTATACACATGTGTATATATATATATATATATATATATATATATATATATATATATATATATATATATATATATATATATATATATGTGTGTATATGCGTCTATATACTCACTATTTTTGCCATAGAGACAGAAAATAGTGTGAAAACGCCGCAAAGGAATCATTGTATTGAAGTTCGGCTCGCTACGGTGAGAATGACGCGCTGACAAGCGCTTCTTCCTCTACAAAGACCAAGATTCCTTGTGGTTGGGCATGGACAGAGTGCCCTGTGCATTCGGGATACTGTCTATCTGCCGTATACATGCACGTATATTTGGGTTGGAAAGTGAGTAACCCAGGCATAATATTCTGAATTTTAAAAAACAGAATGAGGGTATATTCATGTTATTTGGCACGTTTACATGGCTTTAAAAAAAAACTGAATACTGCCAATATTCAGGTTTTAAAAGGTTTATTGGCTATATGTGAACATAGCAGATATTTATATTTACATTTTTAAAAATCAGTTGAGATGTAGAAATGTATATTTACATTTTTAAAAATCAGTTGAGATCAGTTCTCGAACTCGGCATGCGTGTACCGCGCTCCAGTGGTTTCTTTGCTCTCCAGGACATTCCAAATGTTTTTTGCAATTACTCCAATTCAGTTTTGCAGCTTCTGTTTTTTTGACATTGGTTACACCTAACAAGTATGAATGTATTTTGTAGTATTAAAAAGGGTGCACAGAGACAATTAAAGGGAAGTCAACCCAAATATTTTCTTTCTAAAATGGTCTTTGCGCCTCCACTAGTCTAAACACGGCATTCTAATTAATATTATGTTTGTGGAACGTGAGTTAAGCAGTAAAACCCACCCGTTTTTAGCCATCTCATCTATTTTGCCACTTTCTCTCAACTGAAAATGACATCACAGTTGCTCAGCCAATCATGGCTCACCTGTTTTCTGAAGCTGAGCCATTATTGGTCGTTATCTGAGCCATGGGCAATTGTGGTGTCATTTTCAGTTGAAAGTAAGTGTCAACACGAGCGCCCACTGAGATGGACAAAAACGGGTGGATTTTACTACTTGACTAACTTTCCACAAATGTAACGTCAATCAGCATGCCCTGTTCAGACCAGTGGAGGTGCATAGAAGATATTATTGTAAAAAAAAATTGGGGGGTTGATTTTCCCTTTGAAAGCGTACATTTACAACACCACTAATGTGAATAAATGCCTCAGAAATCCATCTGTCAGTCTAGTTGTCCTCATTGTGGGTTATTTCTGGCGATGGTGAAATCTTTCCTTTTAAAGCAACCATTTGTGATGATACTTCATTAGATTAAGTGCAACAATTTAATGTTCTCTCCCACTTGCTTCTGTATTTACTGTCTACACTGGGAGCTTTTGATCATTTCTTTTGATTACGGCGCAGGAAGTGTGTGTTGGTGATATTCTCCCTCCACCCCCTCCGGCTTTAAAAGAGGACTTAGCGGCAGCTTAGCACCCAGGTCAAGCTGCCCTTTGGCCTTCCCGCGGCAGCCTTTTGATGTGGTGCCAGCGCTGTGCCTTTTTTAACGGGACGTCCGAGGGTCACGGGAAGGCCCCTGCGTGACGCCTCCCCTCGCAGATGTTTCTGGCGATGCCCCCTTCGCACGCCGCCCTGCCCGCCCCAGTGCCCATTATTATTTTATAGTTTGGTTCTGCATTCCTTTCAGTGCGAGGCGGACCTTTTGGGCTTTATTGCTTACACATGTCCTTGGCTCTCTCCTTTGGCGGGGAGAGGAGATGGCCAATAGAAGCCCTGCCATCCCAACTCTCCCCACCTTGAACTAATCGTCGGGAGGGTGCGTGAGTGGCTCTGCGCCCTCCCTCCCTCCTGCGCAAGTCAATTTGTAGAGACATAAACAGATACTAAAGCCAACGTAAGAAACGCCGTGATTTATCAGGCAGCTTCACTTCAAATTATCACAGCGCCCTCCTGCCGTCAGAACCCATAATGACGACACCCCCCCCTTTACCCGCGAGCCCCTTCAGAGGTGAACTGTGGTCACACTTCATTTGGAAATGCACAAACATGTGTCCCTCTGTCTGCTTTCTCTCTGAGCGTGACGCTTTTAAACAGCCAGCGCTCACGCAGGACAGAGCGTTAACAGATTAAAGGGGACACGCATTGGTAAAAGGGAGAATGTGCGACTGCGCCGCTCTTCGATGCCGACGTGCAATATGCACATGAAAGGTATTCGCTGTTTGTTAGTGAGCAGCATTAGGCAAATATTCGACTAGCTATTGTGATATACGTCCAATGAATAGTGTGTCTCCAAATGGGGCTATTTTCTTTTCACTCAAAACAAGAGGACAAATAAATATCATGTTAGTAGTACCGCAATATTGTTGTTAAATAATTTTTGGTGTGTGTTGAAATATGTTTACAGTGTAGTAGGTTCAATGTGATTGTGGTATGTGGGAGGAGTATTTTAAGGCTCAATTTACTAAACTAATGTTTTTTAAATTCCACTATAATATATTTTCTATACATTTGCTCACACTTTTTTTTCGCACTGGAAATCTCTCTGGTTTTCTTTTTGATTCCTCGCTAATCAGTATAAATGTACACTAAAAATAAGAGGTGGGGATATGTCACACATGTGCTAGTCAAAAATCTCAAGTCCTTCAAGTTTCACGCAAGATCCAAGTTACTGTGGCAAAAAGTCAAACAAGTTGAGTCCCCCCCTAATTGTCAAGCAGGTCAAGTTGAGTTAAGTGATTCAAGTCAATCTTTTTTTCCCCTTTTTTTTTTTACTGGTGCCAGACCAGTCTCCGCATATGACTTTGTCTTCCCAATTAAATGCATGGTGGTTTAAAGTGAATGTAGCTTACCTTTCTCAGGGTCTTGTTGTGAAGGTTGAAATTGGATGTAGTTGTCTCATTTTTTAGTTATATATACATATAACTCCATCCATTATCTATAGTCCAATATGCAGATTTTTCAACTGTGAACAGAGTCTAATCTTTCACAAGTTTTAGCCGAGCAAGTCCCAAGGCCGAGAGTTGCTCATTTGAGCCCGGCTCAAGTCATGTGACTCAAGTCCCCCACCTCTGCTAAAAATGGTCACCACACGATGTTACATGTACATTACGACTCTGTCCAATTACGTCAATGATTACTTCCCACATGTACATCAAAGGATATTGAACATGCTGTTTAATTATGGGAGGTTTGTGTTACATGCTTGGCAATGCCAACTGGTCAAGTCAGTGTGATTTATATAGTGTCAATTCACAACCAATGCAATCTCAAGATAGGCTACTTAACACATTAGGCATGTTAAGATGCAATGGACAGGCATGCATATTTCAACATTCGTACTATATCGTACGTATCAAAAGCTTTATTGTTTTTATTAGATCACTGTCATGTAAACACACCCCAAGTACTGCCATGTTAGTTCTTCTAAATGTCTCCATTTCAACACCTGCAACGGGCTGCAGAAGTCATTGGCTATAAAAACACCCGCGTCGTCTTCAATTGCGTTCTAGGTACGTTAGTAGTTTTTCTGGAAACGAACAGATGATTTTTTTTTTTCTTCTGCGTCAAAGTCAGGTTTCAGCGCGACGTGGTGCTCCAACAGCCTTTGATCCGTTGCAGCTAGAGGCCAGCACATGGATAATATATCTTTCAAAGATAAAAGTAAAAATGTGCAAAGGCCGATGATGTCATGCAGTCGTGGCCGCACGCCCGGGAGTAGAAAGCGAAACTTTCACAGCCCCCCCCCCCCCCAAAAAAAAAAAAGCTTTGCAAGGGAGAAAAGGAGGTGGGTGCGCTCTTGAGCCTTGTGGGAAATCAATTACACATTGTCCGAGCTGTGATTCGCGCTGTAGGAACTTAATCGTGGAGGCCCTCTGCGTCGGATCATCCTGATGAGTTTGGACACTGTTGTTGCTCCCTGATGTCTGCTCGCCTCTCTCCTCGTCCCCGTAGCCTTTAAAACCTTTTTGGGGTGTAATTTGCAACATTTGTGCACAGCTTACAATCCTGCAGAGAGTCATTCATCATCATTTGCTGGCATATCTGTCCTGGGCACTTCGCCTTTGATCACCTTGTATTTTATATTTTACATCTGTTCTGCGTTTAACCATTTTTTTTTTTTTTTTTTTAGAAGGAAGGAAGAGTTGTACCTGGTGGCTCTGAAAGCAAGCGTAAATCTGCTGTTTGAAAGCTTGCGATAAGCGCATATATGTCGACTTCCTGCCTTATGGGACATGACTCACAACAATCTTGTTCTTTTTGAGGATGTGCTGCTCTTTCAAGAGCTTATCTCCTCCTAAATCAACACTCCCCCACGAGGAAGTCTTTTTTAAACTATTTCCAGGTCTATCATTTCCAGTCACGCTGAGTGCATGTACGGTGGAGCCCCAGGAGCATAAGGCCCTGACCCAGCCTCCCCTTTCTCGGCATCCCTCTCCCTTTCCACCAACACACTAATCATCCCTAATCACAAGTGAAATGCCTTTTTCGAAGGAAGTAGCTGGAAAATTTCACAATCTGCATTGGTCCCGACCAGGCTGATTAAGGAAACATTATCCTGCTTTCACAGTCACTTTCAATCTGCTTTTAATCTGTCACTTCAATCGCCTAATTATTTAGTCAATGACCCGAGGACGCAATCTTACAAAAGAATGAAATGCATGCCATATCATTTTCCCTTTCATTTGCGCCTGATAGCGCCGCTTACATGTGCTCTCTCTTCCCTTTTCGGCGGAATACAGTATACGAGACGTGTTGGCGTGCTGGTAGGTGTGTGCTCTGAAAAAAAAGTGTTAAGTACAGTAGACTACACATCGACTTAAAAAAATTGATCTGGATCTAGACGATTTGATTTTGTGCAGCCACTTGATGAAATACAACTGAGTAAATTCAACAAAAGCTTTTTTTAGTGCATGTGGTCATTTCTCCGGGAATATACACATGCAAATGTAAGTGTCCAAACCTGGAGTGTGTTATTTACATAACTGCAGATGGGAGGAGGCATCACTTATTTGTACAAGTGTATCTTTGCAATAATACAAAAAAATAGCAATGGCATATTGCAAGTAATGTCAGGTAAAACTGAAGTTTAAAAAAAAAAAAAAATTGTGAGCCAATGTGGCGCCCTAGGCAATATTCTTCTATGATGCCCCCCTTTGTCAGTGATACACTTACAAAAAAAGACCATCGTTTTCCAAAAAACAAAACTGATAAATATTGTGTATTAGGATATGTGCATGGAAAAAACTGTGCATGACTGTATTTATATGCAGTTCTAACATATCAACTGATTAAAAAAAAAACTAAATGTGAAAATCGGCTGTGTTTACATGCAGCCAATAAACCTTTTAAAACCCGAATATTGGCAGTATTGGGCTTTTTAATAGCCATGTAAACATGTGTAAAAACCCGAATAACGTCTGAACGACATGAAGACGGAAGGCTACCAGAAGGATAACTAAAGAAAAGGAGAAATGCCACTCAGAAAAACTAAAAATAGATTAGAATGTTGGGATTTTTAAAATTCCCAATATCATGCCTGGGTTACTCCCTTTCTAACCCGAATATGCGTGCATGTATACGGCATTCGGAATATGCCGATTGCTCGGGACACTCTGCACATGCTCAATTGCAAAGAATCTTTTTCTTTGTAGTACAGGAAATGCTTGTATGTGCAACCCACCGGAAATCCACGTTTAGTGATTAAAAAAAACATGGCGAAAGCTAGACTAAGTACGACACCACACTTTTAAAGCGAGGAGGAAACCATCGGAGTCATTTGTGCGGTGAGTGACATGAATATAATGTGTTTTGTTGACGGAAGCAAGCGGAGATGACGTAAACTGTGTCATGCCGTCTGTACATTGCCGTTTCAATCGGGTTATTGAAATGTGTGGGGTAACTCTCTCCGCTCAAGCCATATAAGCGTTTTTTTTCCGAATGACTCAGAAATCGCTATTTTGACCTTAACCTGAATATTGACTGCATGTAAACGTAGTCAATGTGTTTGTTTTCAGTCTCTGGAATGTCTATCCAGAGACATGCAGTGCATATCGAACCACCCGCCTCAATATGATCACTCTAATGAGTTGTATCAAATATTTGGCCTTTGCAAAAATAATAACGCTCACTTATCCCTATCAGTCTATCAGTTATGGACTACCACAGACTACCACTTATTTTCACTGTCAGTTATTTAACAGTACGTATATTCTTGTGGTTGTAGTTTGCAGACATTTGCATCATAATTAAACAAGTATGTATTGTTAAATTCATAAAACTGATCATTAACATTTTTGTGAAGGATTAATATTTGATTGATCTCTCGTAGTGGGTGCCCTATCCTAATGTGGCTGCTTTGTGTGTGCATGCCCTGTGTTCATACATGTGTGTCAACAGTAGCTGCTGAGCTGGGAATAAAGCAGTTTAGTCTGAGGAGCCTTCAGGGGGCGTACGGGGCTCAACGGGGGGAGCGGAGTTATTGGAAAGGTCATGATTACAGTAGGAGGTCAGAATAACTCGCTGACACTCTTTATACACAAGCGGCTGTTGGCGTGCCCAAGGGCTGGAGAGAACTATATTGAGTATTGACTATATGTCACAGCAATAAAGAGGCAGCCTGGCGAGCCTCCAAAGAGAGCGGGCTTAGGACAAAAAGGTAGAATGAGCTTCGCTGTCACTGTTAACATGCTAATTTGACTCTGGAGGGGAAACGATGACGTCAAACTGTGAGCCGCCTGTTTGTCTTTATCATGCTGTAAATACTGCACCGTATGTATGCTGTACAGTGCTACGCTATAGCAGGGTGGATCTAACGTCAGGCATCAAAAAGGGTCCTAGGTCAGTTTTTACTGGTTTTGATTGTCACTGTGAAAATATATGATTACATAGATGGAAAAAAAATGGGCTTCCGACTATGCTTAGTCGGACTATTTTTTCCTGTTTTTTTTTGTTTCAAGGCCACATCAAATGATGTTAAAAACAAATGTTTTGCATCAACTTCCTGTTTCTTGCTAAAATTTCAAAATTCCAAATTGATTGGAGATATTGCAAGCATTTTTTGTTCCCAAAGTCCCTTTTAAAATGAATGTAACACAATTTGAACAAACAGTTTTTAATAGCCTCTGATTTCAAAACTAGTTATTTATCCATTTCTTGTGATGTGTAAAGGGTGATCATACATTTATTTTTCACAGTTTTACAGTCATAACGACCCTCTGAAGGAAAACCTAAACTACAATGTGGCCAGCAGCAAAAAATAGTTTGACACCCCTGGCCTACAAAATGGGCATCTGTCATAGGTGGATAGGCAGAACGGTCCGTCACATAGGCATAATGCCCAGCTCTGCATATGACTATAGACCAAATTTTCCCAAACTTTGAGTCAAGGCACCCATTTTTCATTTGAAATGCACACCACCACACAAATGTCACAAAATGTTTGAATACTGTAAGTATGATGATCTCATCTCAATTTAGTCACAATGCTCAATAGTCGCAGGATTCTGTTGTATGAACAGCAGCAGGTGGATACACAGGTTTATTGAACCCTCTACCTGTTCTCCCTGTCACCATACATCACCGGCAAAGACATATCTTTGATTAACAAGTCATCATTTCAAGACAAATGAAGGGAAATTGGATCATTTGCCACAGCACTCCTGATGATCACTCACAGTACAAGAGTGTGCCACGGCACCCACTGGTATAGACTACTATTATTTTCACTTTAAATCCAGTGAGGGAACTACATCTCTGATTTCAAGACGAAAATATTAGGAGACCCTAAGCTTCTGTATTGAGGGTCTTTCTCGACAAGAACATCAGACACATGCAGTAGTATTTCTTTCACTGGACCAGTGTGCCCTACTTGAAATTGTCCCAGTCAGACCGATAAGGACCCAGACTGGGTACAAAGCAATGCTTTCATCTCCGCCCTTGGCCCTTCCTCTAATTGCGGACGCCTTGTTCCTCTTATCAAGCACACATTCTGGAGGGCCCATCATGCTTATTTGTTCCTGACACCCAATCTGCCAATAAAGCCTTGTTTAAAAGCGTGTAAGAAAACATTCCAAAGTCTGTCTGGCAGGCGGCGTGTCTACAGCCTGACTTTTTTTTTCCCCCCTCTGCCCCTAAAGCTAGTGCTTAGCGCCCTGAGTGGCAAAACACACCCGCAAAAGAGGTCATGAACTCTGGCACTGGCAGAACACTTTGACTTTTGGGAAAAGCAGCGTTTAAGCCAAAACAAACACAATACCATGGACATCAAACACTGAGTCGCTCTTGTGATGAAATTCCATATTTGGGCTGCACTTAAATTGACACGTATGATGACAATATAATTTATCACCCCCTTTTTTCTTTATTTTTATTATAATATTCCTGCAATCTAGCCGCCTGCATGCAAACATGTATTTTTTTGTTTAAATTTCATTCTTTTAAAATCATTTGACATCGTGTAATAAAGTCCCTATTTGTTTCCCATAGGAAATAACAAGTCCAAGTCCTTTGTTCACAACAAGTTTCTCAATACAGGCCTCAAGTCCTGTTGAGTCAGCAGTCAGTATAAAAAAATATCAAATGAAATCAAGCATTAATGTAAAGTAAGACATGACACACACTTATGGCTATTAGCCGGTCGGTGGCTAGCCCGAGAAGCTAACATAGCGGTCTTCATCTTAACTCAGGGCTACATGTCAAACAACACAAACCGATGCTCAATACCAGTCACAGAAGATCAGAATCAAAATGCTTTGCTTACAAAAAAAAAAACTGTTCAATACTCTGAGTCTGATCAAGCCAACATAAATTGAAAAAACAACCAAAATAAAAGCAAGGATATCACTGTATTGCACTCTGTTATTGACTGATGCGCACTGAGCAAATGTAATTTAGTGTCGCCTTTATTTGTTAAATAATGCAGTGCAGCTGTTACTATCGATGCATTTATCCATTGAACGGCTGTGAGTATGACTTTAATATCCGATGAATTATTGAGTTATTCCTGCATTTGTCTGGCTGGTAGATGCAACGTGATGGGCCTTTAATAACAAATGGAGGGAGTAAGTCAATCTTCTTTCCCCCAAAAACGCCGCCGAGAAAAAGTATCGATCAGGACGCTCGGCTTGAAAAAGAATATGCCGTTCAAGAACACAAATATGCACTCTCTCCTGTGTCTCCTCTCCTTTTATTTTCATGGCCAGATGTGGAAAAAGAGGGAAATCTTATCTCCATTATTATCAGTTCACAAGAGCTGGGGATTTGACAGCTCTCCGCTCCATGGTGATTAATTACATCTTGACTGTGGTGGGCCCATGCCTTGCCCTCTCCCCTCGCCTTTTCCCTCCCAGCATGCCACTACGTGTGTGTGCTTGTCCGTGTGGATGTGTGTTTGCGCGTGGTGGCTGGAGGCAACACCTGATAAGTGCTGCCCTTATTACTGGTCTCATTGGGAGAAGGCCCAGGTGGCTACCGCAAACCAATCACACCTCGGTGAGGCCATGCGAGACATGCTCTTTTTCTTTACTCTTTACAGCATAATAGAAAGCTACATTGCAGGCGAGTGTGAGTGTCTGTGTGTGCTATGTTGGGCCAAGTCACTGTTTCTCATCAGTTGTAGGCTGTAACAAATACAAGTACAAATACTTCATGACTGTACTTGTTTTTTTTCTCTTTTTTTGTTCGATGTTATACCTGTTTTCAGAGTCTTTACTTTTACTTTTATAAAGGAGTTCATCAATACTTTTGCCATTTTTTTTTTTTGGAATCAAATATTTTCAGCTGTACTTAAAGCGGTCGTCAACCCAAACGTTTTTTTTTTTTTGAAGAATATGTTCCCATCAAGCCCACTAGTCGAAACATGGCATTCTTATTAATTTTGCGTTTGTGGAATATGAGTTAAGCAACAAAATCCACCCGTTTTTAGCCATCTCTGATGGCGGCCATTTTGTCACTTCTGTCGACTGGAAATGACATCACACACCCTTTAGGGCTGAGATAAGGACCAAATCATAGCTCAGCTTCAGAAAACAGGTTTGGTTGGTTTTGGTTGTTATCTGGGCCCTGAGCAGTTGTGATGTCATTTTCATTTGACAGAAGTGATAAAATGGCTGCTCCCTGAGATGTCTAAAAATGGTTGGATTTTGCTTCTTAACTCATATTACATATCAATCATATTGTCTTTTTTCAACTAGTGGGTCTGCATAGAACATATTCTTGAAAAATATGTTTGGATTGACTTCCTTGTTAAATACACCTCTGCCTCTATCTTGGTCAATCTCTTATCACCTGTCAAGTTGTACACTTTCTGCGTAATTTGTGCAGGTGGCGTACATCGTTGATTTTGTTCATGCGGCAGCAGCCTTTCAGAAAAAAAAAGTGTAATGTGTAAGATTATATACAGATATGTAAGGGCAAATTGCAATTTTAGTATCATTCAGTACATGGTTGACAGGTATGTTATCATTGCAAGATGGATACTATCATCAGACATGAAGGACAGACTGATGGACAGCCTTAATCACTTAGGGACGTCGTACCAGTGTAATCACACAGGAGAAGTAGCAAAACGAGACCCCGATGTAGTTAAGCACTTAGCTGTGTACATATTTGTACTCCTTATTTGCATTCAGCAATCCAGCCGGTCCTCGAGCGTCTTCTCGGTACAAGGCCCCAGTGTGTGTCTGAGTGGCACCTTCCCCGAGGCTCTCACCCGCTCACGTTTGTGCATATGAGACGCAGGCTGTGTGTGTGTGTGGGGGGGGTCACTATAGTTGCTGTCAGCGCCGCGTTTCTACCCCCCGAAGGCAACATGGCGGGGATGAGAGACGGGAAGACACATGGTAAGGCCACGGTGAGCGCTCGCCTGTCACACGCCTGTCCCCACTGGTGGGCACGCAGGCCATGATGATGTCTTCCAGATGGACACGTGTGTGCGTGTGTGTCAGTGTGTGTGATTCACCCTGGAGGAAGTCAGTTAAAAAGCAAAGACAGAGACTCGTGACTTTGCTTACATCCACGGATGTAAACATTTCTTGCACAAACTCTGAAGTGTGCTACCATGAAGTGCGACCACAAGTGACAGCACAATTTGCCATTACGATATACTTTGAATAATTTGTCCCCGAAAAACTTGACTGACTGTATGTAGAATTTTGTATGAAAACATTCAAACAGTAGTAAGAAAATAATTAAATAAATCACTGATCTAAAGTAAAACCAATGCCGTTGAGAATCTCTCATCCGAAAGCCTTGCACACAAAACTTTAACAACAATTATTATTCATGTTTTTGGAATACAACGGTATGTAGTAAGGTTTGAATCGACAAGTCAATGTGTCACCTTTACTACTTAGCAATGACTGTTATAGCTTGAAATCAATTAATACCAATCACCTCGTTCTGCATGAACAAGACGGACAATTTGCTGAATTCAACAGGTGGTGGTTTTGTGCATCAAACCAGCATCAGTGCTTCGAGCACGTTGAAATATTTGACTAAAAATGAGACGGGTAGCACGGCCACTTGTCATCTCTGATGTAGCCTATACAATATGATACTTGGACATATTGCTGATGCAGCAATAGGATTTTAAAGAATCCATCTGCTAACTTGCAGTCAAACTAGCCCGCATCAAGTGATATGTCTATTTCATTCCCAAGTGCTATCAGTCAGCCTGTCCATCACTGCCACATAAACAGCTTTCAGTGCCATCAGCAGTTGAGGTGTATTCCCTCAACCCCTCTTTTGGGTTTACCTTGTCATCGTTCATTTGGCGAGAGGGATTCCCAAAATGAATGACAGATAAAGAAGAGGAGAAAAGACAACACCAAGGGGGGGGGGGGGGATATAAGGGAGGAAAGCCACTTTGGAGCTGTTTGCTCTGCGATGGACGGACAACAATGAGCAAGCGCAGGCAGCCATTGCAAAGAGATGACAAGAGATGAAGATGAATGAGGGGCCACTAGAGAAGATAAGCATGTTTCTTCACTCTTTTTTTCCCTCCGCTGTGCTGTCCTTCTTCCGCTCTCCATCTATGATGAGGTGACAAGGTAACCTGGAACTGAACATTTCCTAAATTAATTTGTACATTTTCCCCTCCTGTTTTTTCTTTTTTTTTTTTTAACAGCGATGGGAAGGTGGCCACCTTTCCTCCAAGGGGGATGTTTGCTTTTTGTAATTTCACCCACGAAACTTGTGATTACAAGAGAGACAACTTTTTTAATTTTCCTTCTTTTTTTTATGCTCCGGATCCCGGCGGCTGACAGTCTGCCCGGCAGCCAGGCCTTTTAATCAATCACAGAGATAATCAAATGTCACTGGCTATCTGCTCCATGTAATTACTTTTGCAATTAAAAATCAATCTCCAGTCACCTCGTCTAATTAGAGGGATGGGCAGATCTTCATCTGGATTGATTTGATAATGCATATTGACTCCACAAAAAAATGCTGTAACGTGGCCACGTTTGCTCATTATCTTGGCCCGTGGAGCAACACCCGACAAAATGCCAGGGATTATGGGAGCGTGTGGCTGAGGTGTGTTGTGACTCCCGCTGTAGCTGGAGGAGTTCTCCTGTTGAGGAAAGGTTCAACCTTGCTTGCTTGTCTGTCATGATAGCACTTCAATGGAGGAGGAAGATGAACAGAAGCCTGGAAGAATGCATGACATCTGAAATGAACGTGATCCTGTTGATATCGTAACAGGAAAATGTTTTCAGGAGGTTTTTGTGTAAAAATTAGTGAGATTAACCCATTAAGGACGGGAGCGCATAACCGCGTTTCTACCACTAAAGCGCTGTTGCGTCTTTCTAACTTTAAAGCCGGGAGAGCGGATACGTCTGTGTTTTTTTTTAATCCAATTCTCCGTCTCTTAGGCAATTTAATGCATCAGAATATACACGTGACAGTGTCGCGACACCGCGGAGAATGTCGCAGATTTTTTTTCGAGCCGTACTCTAATGGTGCACACCGTAGATCGCCGAGAGCTCTGAAATAAATAACGGCAGTGATATATAGATGACGCACTTATGGACTTTGAACCAGTGGAACCAGTCGATATGATATGGTTTGTAGACAATGACTATATTGACATCTTTGTAACACAATAGAGGATTGATAATTACCACTCGATTTTTTTAAAATTAAAATAGTGCTTCTCTTGCACTGACATGTTATTTTTACATCTTCGATTGAAACAATATATTATTATTATTTACTAGTAAATAATAATAAACTCTGCTTGTGTGAAAGCCACATATCTAAGCTCTCTAATTCTTTTGGAATTATGTTCCTGTTTGCTACAGTGGCTGAGATATTAATTATTTAGTAAGTGTTGAATTTCTGTGAAAACTTCAGGTTTTCAAGGGTAATTCCAAAGGCGACCGACGGTTTTGGGGAGCTGTTGAGCCAGGCGCTTTAGGCCGTAATGGGTTAAGACTGACGTCATATTTCCACCAATAGAGGCTGGGAGCATATACACAATTGCAGATAAACTACAGATAGCTAGTGCAAGCAAATGTATCTTTAAACACCTATTACCACGACTACTAACGAATAATAGTAGTAATACTCCTTACCAGGGGTGGGCATTCTGTCAGACTGACGGAAAGTCCAGTCAGGCCATTAATGTTTCCGTCAGTATTTCAGGCCAACCCACGTGAGCCCAGTCTGTCTCTCATCGGTGACAGCCAATCGGCGTCGAGAGTGTAATTGCCACGTCACACACTGGTGCCGCACCAGCCGACATGCAGCCAAATAAGGAAAAAAAAAATAAACATACAAACAAGACACACAAACATGCACAGCGTGGTGATTGGTGAACTCAAAACAATATGGGACAATCTCATTGTGTGCTGCAAAATTATTTGCCGAAGCTCGTCTTTGCTTTTCCCATTTATGACAATTCAGGTAACGGCCCAAAATTGCTTCCTCTGATGCTTATTCTGTCAGTATTTCAAAGTTTCCGTCAGTCGTCAGTCCACCAGCAAAACGAGAGTCCTTTAATCACGGACTTACCGACTTTCCGTCTGTAATGACGAACCGCCCACCACGTCTATATTATTGAACCAAGTGCCGTGAGTCCAGTCCATTGATTATACATGCAATACATTACGCACATAAGCAGTAGTTAGCAGCACAAACAGTTCATCCATCCATTAACTTTACCGCTTATCCTCACAAGGGTCGCCGCGGGTGTGCTGGAGCCTATCCCAGCTGTCTTCGGGCAGTAGGCAGTAGTAGTCATTCTGGACACCCTGAATTGGTCGCCAGCCAATGGCAGGGCACACAGTGACAAACAAACATTCACTCACACTCACAATCACACCTAGGGGCAATTTAGAGTGTCCAATCAACTTACCATGCATGTTTTTTGGAAAGTGGGAGGAAACCAGAGTACCCGGAGAAAACACACGCAGGCACGGGGAGAACATGCAAACACAGGGAGGGCGGAGCCGGGATCGGACCCACGACCTCTGAACTGTGAGGCGGACAGTTCATTTAATCACAAATGTAGTGTTGTATTCAGCATTCAGGAGTCTGCGTCCTACTAAACCCCCACGAGTACATGCTCCATGCCACTTATAGAAGTCACACAAACATGTTCTGCGCGTTAGTCGTCATAAATGAGAGATCCTTTTTTTTGTCACTGGGGGCCATGTCTATGAATCATGCGTGCTTAAGGTATCATTTAGCCTGCGCTCTTAAAGCCACTTGCTGTCATTTGAGTGGAAGGTTCACTTTGCAGCCAACAACGTCTACGCCTTTAATTTACAGCTTTTGCCTGGAGGATACTCCTTTAGCTTTATGAAGTGGTATTAGGGGGCCTATTTAGTTGTCATTGCAGAGCGCCGCTCAGTGTGGCGCATCCAGAGTGAGCCAGGCTGACGAGGGGGAGCAAAGGCAGCCATTTCAAATGGGAATGGCTGTGCTTTTAACTCAAAGAGCTGTGTAGTGTGGCAGCTGAGCAGCAGTGCCTTTGAAGGGGAGGAAGAGAAGGGAGGGGGAAATATAACAGACGCGGGTCAGCCCCACATATTATTCCCCCTCAGGACATACATGGTCTATATTGGCTCAAGCAGCACGATGCCCCTTGGGGTCAGGGGAGCCTTTCTTGGCCGAGTGCTTAGAGGGGCCCTTTACAAACGGGCCGAGCAGTGGTGAACACTTATTAAATTTCCATCAAGTTCAACCTAAATTTGCAGGATTGGCGGGGTGACACCACCAGGGGAGCCGATGCCACCGGCTGCAGCCTCTCTGCCACTGAGGCCCTATGTGGTTTTTCCCCGCTTTGATCCCCCTTGACAACTCCTCCCTTCGAAAATCCATGCTTTCTTAACGGGTTTTATTCTCTTTGGAGAAACAAAAAATGGCATTTTGATCTCGAAAACAATGGCATTTTGAAAATGGTTACGAAAATGAAAGACATTTACAAACTCCATAGGTATCTTCTCCTGATGTTTTAATCCGTCGGGCATATTCATCGCATCTCCAAATCCGTAACTTTTTGGCAACCAAAAAATGGGATGCTTTTTGAGTCATTTGAAGCAGTGGGTAGGAACTTCTCTTGTCAAATAGCTTTATCTTCGCAAGGTTATGCCAAATAATGGCTGCCCATCAGCTGCGCGTTTAGCCGCACATTTGGTCGTTATTACTTTCAGTTTACTGCTTCTTCATTCATTTATTGGCGGATTCTGTTTACTTGAACTTGCAAACCAAAGTAAGAAGGAAAACCTGTACTCTGATTGGCTGCGGTCTCAACATTTCTGCAGCGTCTGTTGGAGTAAATATGCTAACATCTTACAGCTAGTCACAATTCTAAATCATATAGTCACCAGCCCTACTTACATTGCCATTCAGAAGGTAATCAACGTGGTGAGGAGTTTTTCTGCAGGGCTGGCGCTCTGCAGAAAAAACGTTTTTTTAATCTGTCTCTGTGGCCCGGTACGTGTCAAGTGAACCGGTGGTTGGGGACCACTGCTGTACAGTCCAGCACAACCGCAAACTGTCATCTCAATGATAAATGGTGTTAAATGGCTATCTCTCTGTGTTAGTTATCTTATAAAGTTTCGAAAGGTTTTTTTCATTTTTTTTCTAAAGCTGTTGAACCTCCCCTTAAGTCTATTCATGACTGTGAAAAGTATCTCCTGGATGCATATGAATCGATGGTCAACGATTATGACACTCGTCCTCTGGAAAGCATTTATCATAAATGAGTTCATTATGAACACAGGCAGCCATATATGAAACATTTTCTCCCTGCTTTGGTCCAATTCAAACCAAGTTGTTTTTTTTTTTCCTCCAACATTTTAGAAGTCAAACACTGTGGGATTGAGCACAATATGATACAATACAGTCATTGTGGAATCCAGATAGCTCAAATGATGGTGTTTACTGTAATTTGTCATTTAGAAATGTGACAATACAACAATGTAGATGGGATAAATAAGAATTCTTAGTGAAAGGCCTCTGGCCAGTGCGTTTATAGGACAGGAGTAAAGTCAGCATGACCTTAAAGTGCACACGGGCCCGCCTGTTAGATCGAGATGAAGATGGGGCGCACAAGACTGTCCCATTAGCTCATCTAAACTCCACCCCCACACCTCCTCTGCTTCCCCCCCACCATACCACAAACCGCACTTTCACGATGATGCCGGCCAAATGGACCGATCCTGTCGCCTGATAATGTCTGGGCCGTTGATGGGTCTGATGACATCTGCTCTGCCCGTCTGCACCAGCAGACAAATGCAAGCCCAGCAAGGTTACGTCTGGCCTTTCTGGAACCTTATCAATCAATTACATTTTGTCTTTGTCAGATTAATTGTATAGAATTGTTTGCCACAGATAGGAAGCAGGTAGTTTATGGACTTGGAGGTGGGAAGGAGGTGTGATTTTGTGCTGGGTTATGTTCAACCTGTTCCACTTTTACTTCTCCTTGATCTCTCATTTGATGCCTTGAATGTGTGTTTGGTTTTTTTGGAGGGGTGGGGGGGTGACAAAAAACACATAGAAACAGTGTTGTTTTGTCAGGTTGTTTACAGTAAGACATGATTTTGGATTCTGTACAAAAAAAATGAGTTGTGTGTTTCAAAAGTCTTCATCACAGCCTGAATAACAGTGTTACATTCTAAAAACAGTTAAAAATAACACAATTTGGGGTGCAAAATGGACCGATCCACTAATTTGGTCAACTTGACCCACCTTCTTGCATTGTTTTGCACAAAACAGACACATTTTTGGGTTGTTTTGTAGAAAACTATCCATTTTGGGGTTTGTTTTTGTAGAAAACAATTTAGTCAATTTGACCCACCTTCTTGCATTGTTTTGTACAAAACAGACCAATTTTTGGGGGTTGTTTTGCACAAAACTACCCATTTTGGAGGTAGTTTTCTACAAAAACAACCCAGAAAGTTGGGTCAAATTGACCAATTCAAAAACTCAATTGTTTTGGAGTGTAAAACACGGTGCTAGAGTAGCATATATGCTTATGACATGTTTATAGCTTAGAATCTCAAACATTGTTTTAATCATTACTCATTTCTTAAATCTCAAGAGTTTTTATTCCAAAACAACTATTCCAAAACTAACAAATTTCTTCACTTCAAATAAATCAATCTGACTCACAACACAACAGGAGAGTTAATAATTTCAAGGCATAGCATTTAATCGTGTAAACATAACCCAAGCCCAAAAGAAAAAAAAAAAATCTACCATTCACAAGCTAAGCGCGTATGGCTAGATTGTTGAATTTACATGATATGAAACGCTTTAAACACCACTGAGTGTCGACATCCACTAGCCCAAAGTCAGCTGGATAGGTTGAGTTCCATGGATTCTTCAATTTTCCCCATATTCAATCAAAGGACATTTTGTTGAAAAAAAAAAAAAAAGCCCATGCCTAAAACTTTCCCTAAATTAATGTATAATGTGGTTCAATTGAATGCAGAAATATGATTATAGGATGTCCAGGGAATGCCTCCCGCCACCTCCTTCCCTTATGAAAAGCCGGATTGATTATGTAACCCTCAGCTCACCATGCCTAATAGCTGATAATGATGTGTGATGGCTGAGTAGAACGCTGGCGTACCAGACTGCCAAGCGTTGCTGGAGCCAGGGTCAGGCTGTGTTCATCTTCCTAATGAGATGTTGCGCCGAGAAGATGAAGCGACCGAGTGGTCATTTTCTATCTAATTCCCCCTCTGGCTTTGTCCAGACAGGCCCGCCAAGTGACCACATCACTCCAAAGATTCATTTGTCAGAAGGGTATTTAGCCTGGTCCGTTTAACCCCACCAGGGTAATGGTGGGCCTGGGGTCCTAATTAATCTACTGCAGGGATTCTCAAACTCTGCTGCGTGCAACCACAAGGGGTCCAATAGCCCTCCAATATATTGATGTATCTACGTTGTATATATGTATATACTGTACGTATATAGGATATGTTTTTTTAATGTAAATGTTTGCTTTGAGTTAAAAAGTTCTCAAACAGTATTTAAACCACAAAATGGTGATTCAACTGTTTCAGAGAAAACCTTCAAACACAATTTTCCAACAAAACATCAGTGAGTCACAGGAATGCAAATTCAAGCATTTTTCAGTTGGTACAGTAAAAGCTCGAGCTGGTGAAGAAAAATGGAACGGGTGTAAAATATTTCTCAGAAACAGCGGTTGTACAAGTAAACATTTACAGGGGGAAAAACATTGTGTTTCATTTTAGGTCATGTGTGAGAGTTTGTTGTTGCAATCGCGTATGCCTGATTGAACATGATGGCTTTAATGCGCTATAAATTGGCTTTTTATGACGTGGCGTGCCAACAGTCAGGTTGCTGAAGGGTTTGCATGGCTGACAAAGTCCCCGAACGGCTGATCTACTGGACGCATAGCGAGTGATCCGGCCTCCCATCCAGTGTTTACCTCCACTCCCGAGGAGATGAGCCGAGGTTAAATCAGCGCTTGTCTTTTCCCTCTGAACATCTAAATCTTCAGTGGAGAGAAGTGCGATGTACTCCTCCTTTCATCCGACCACCTCCTCCCCCTTGGGCGAGCTTCTCTTAAGTTCTCCGCTGCATTTTCAGTGGGTCAGGTTGATCCCCTCCATCATTGAAACTCATTCGGGGGGCATTAAAGTGTAAACTAGATGAAAAAACAAAGGGCTTAGGCAAATCAGATGGCTCAAACAACAACAACAAACCCACACTCTGTAATCTTCTTAGGGAAATTAATGAGGGGGGAGCCCCCTCGGCCAAGGTGGATAATGATCCCGGACCGCGGGGATGAGAGGCTGCAGTGGATCAGGCAGAAGGTGAGAACGGGAAAGGGGGATTAGAGACGGACTCCCACCAGAATCAAACAGGACTCTGCCAAAGGGATCCCTCCCCTCCGATTGCCCAAACTTCAAAAAGTCCTGCCTAAGCTGGAAGTAGGTGTCTGTAATCCCCTCTGTGGCTGCAGATCTATGCGGCCGACCCGGGCCCGGGCTTTCATGCTGCGGCTTGTTCGCCGTGCTCTTCTTCCATGTCCTGGGAACGTAAACTTTTGCACCGCGGCGGCTCGCCGTTTGCAGATTGCGAGGATGGGGATGCTCATTACCTCTTCATTAGCGCACTGCATCGGCGGCTACCAAGAAGATCAGTCCCGTGCATTGTAGACCCCTTTGCTTCACCACACTGCTTATAGGGGCCGGAGAGCAGAAGCCTGCCATTTGATTAGTACTGGTACAACTAAATATTTGCAGGAAAGCATCTTCAAGCATCTATTAACTTTTTTTTGAACATTTTTAGAATCAAACAATGAATTGGTGGGGTTTTTTTTTCTTAGAATACTCAAAATGGATTGATGGTGTGCTGTGACAGTCTCTTCAAATTACATTTTACATGAACCTGTTATAGGCTGCTAAGAATGTTTCAGAGTTTTCACTGTTCAGGAACGTACTTGAGAGTCAATTAATGTTTTGAAGACATCGGAAGTGCTTAAGTTTACAAAGAGTCCTTAAAAAGGTTGAATTCAGCCAATGTTGTCATTTTTTGAGTGAGTCTTGTATTAAAAGTTCAAAATGTAGCTTTGACACTTCATCCTTGCACTACACTTGAATAATTGTTTGTATATATAGTAGCATTATTTGGAAGATAAGTGTTTTTGTGGCATCAATTTTCATATGTCTATTGGATTAATAAATGATTTAGAAAACATTTAATTAAATAGCTAACACTGGTGCATAGACTTCATCCTACTTTTCCTTTTAAGGATACGTTTTGTGAAAAGATCTGAAAAATCCTTTTATTGCCTTATACCTGTCCATTCCTGCTGCATGGTTGTTCAATCAAATGACGAAGGAATGGAAAGGGATAACGGAGGGGGCAATCTTATAAAAAAAAAATTAAAAAAAAACATATCCCTGCGTCTTAGATTCTTAGAATTAGTGTCATAACTGTCACTTACATCCTGCCAATGTCTTTTGAGCTACCTTTTGAAATGTGATGCCAGATGCCACTCGCAGCTGGATTTATTTGCCGCTCGCTTTACTTTCGTACCATTCGTAGAGTGCAGGATTATTTAAACTGAGGTGTGGAATTGAAAAAAAAAGAGTAGGCTTTGTGGTGCTTAATGCTCTCTTTCTAAGTCCCCCCCAACTTTCCCCTAGCCCCTCCGATTCCGTTCCCTCCCTTTGACTCAACCAGCCAGAGTCAAGAGCCAAGTCTCATCAACTGCTCTGCCATCGTCTGGTGCGTTAGTGGCAATACACATGTATGCCAGCTGTGTTTCAATGACGGGTTTTATGTACAAATGTCTGATCATGCTAGATTAAATTTGAAGTGTGTTTTTGTCAAAAACCTATTATTGAAGATGCCACTGCTGATTTACTGAGTCGATACATGAAATGCGTTATCCTAACTAACTGTATTTGTAAACTTTGCTCAAGTGTTTCTGAGCAATACAACAATCCTGTATAAAAAAAAAAAAAGAAAGAAAAAAAAAAAACAGACCACAGCACTGACATATTACTCTCTTAATAAGACATGCAAAAAAAAAAAAAAAAAATGCCAGGCCAGTAAATTATAAAATTTGCAGGTTTGGGTGAATTTTTTATTTCTTTTCTCTGAAAAATCCAAATGGATTCGTAGTGTTTTGGGGAAAGAGCTCTTCAAATGGCACTTTATAATAAACGGTCTAATGGACCAGCAAAGAATGACTAACAGCACTGCAGTGTGCCAGACTTGAGGAAGTCATAGCTGCGCATGTGCACTGATGCTAAAAATAAAAGAAGTTTTGATTATTCTTTGGCGACGTATGACCATGACTTGTAGATGAAGACTTGCAATGCAATAACTGGCCTTTTTCTAGGGCCCTAGCGCATACCTCGCCTTGTTAGCATAGCTTCTCCAACTTTCCAGTATGGGTGCCAGTAACACACACTCATGTTAGTAGCATAGCTTTAGCATTTTAGTTAGCAAGCTAACGACTACGTACCATTATATATCCATTTTCTGCCAGCAGGAAAAGTGTCGAACCTGCAACGCTGTGATTGGCCAATCTGTATTTTGAGGCTGGTGCTCACCGAAAGGTAAATTATTGTTTGGCTATGATGTACTCATGAATGCTCACACTTGTAGTGTTAATGTCCTCCCTTTTCACTGACTACTGTTTCAGCTCCAAGACAAAAACAGTAACACTAACAGCAGAACAATGTAATAGTGGTTTGCGCAACCACCTCACAGTCAGATCTGGATTTGAATCTTAGAGGGAATTTCTCTTTTGTAGATTTTCCTATGGTATTCTGTTTTCCTTCCATATTCCCCAAAACATACACATTAGGTCAATTGAAGACTCTAAATCGCCCATAGCTGCGAATGTGTGAATGGTTGTGTGTCAATGTGTGCCCTGCAATTGACCGGCGATCTGTCCCTGGTGTACGTGCCTCTCACTTGCAGACTTCTAGGATAAGATCCAGTTCGGCGCATATAAGAAATGAATGGATGGATAGTCACTATCGCTTCCCAAAATACACTTTGCCCATCGCAAACAGTATTTACAGTCTTGTATAAAACGACACCTAAACTAGTAGGTAAATGCTGCACCTCCTTGCCCGGCAGACATTTCCAAGGCCACGCACACACGCAGCGTTGCCGGCCCCACGCGGTTTTCGGCCAGGTGTCGAAGCTCGACCTCTCTGCTGGACAGTCGAGTGACTTTCATTAGAGTGCCCACTGGGGGCTTCCTGCTGACTTCGCTCATAGATTAAACACCGTTGCTGCATTTGAGATGACAGGAGATTTGAACAGCCACTTCGTTTGTACTGTATATGCCTTCACCTATAGTTCGCACATCTAACTACGGATGGGCATTGAATTAAACTGCCATGAAAGACTCATTGGGAAAATCCAAAATCAATTGTTACATTTTGACTGCTATTTTCTAATGTTTTTTGTTTTTTTTAATGTCCTCATACCTTTAAGGGCTAGGTCTTATTTTAATAGCATAACATAACATTGGCATTTTGGTGGGTGAGCTAGCAACAGCATATCCTTTATTTTACAGATGCATTGAAAATGAGTGAAAATGAGTTGAAGGGAAAGTCAACCCAAACAATTTCTTTAAGATTATTATGTGTTATGCAGACCCACTAGTCTAAACATTGGATTCTGATTTGTTTTTGTGGAATATGAGTTAAGCAGCAAAATACACCTGTTTTAGCCATCTCAGGGACCGGCCATTTTGTCACTTTCTTTCGGCTGAAAATGACATCACAGTTGCTCAGGGTTCAGATAATGCGATTGGTTACCTGAGCCCTGAGCAACTGTGATGTCATTTTCAGTCGACGGCAAGTGACAAAATGGCCGCCCCCTGACATGGCTAAATCCTGTTGGATTTTGTTGCATCAATCAGCAATATACGACACACATTCAATCGATTCCTAAAGATCTTAATGACTCTTTATCCCTTTCACTTAAAACATTTGCATTTTTCCACGAAATAGATGCATTCGCTCACCACACAGACAGACACACACACACATGCACGCACGCACACACACACACACACACACACCCACACCCACACCCACACACACACACATTAAATGCCTCTGGATTCCCCCAGCATGCCTGCTTAGCCTCCCGTCCTGCTGGTGTGTTCATGAATAGCTGCTCGCCCTTGTTTTTTGATATTTACATCCACTCGCCCGAGGATATTTATCTGCGGGAGCATATTAGCTTGTTTTCTTTTTCTTTTTTACCCCCTCAAAATGCTAACAGTTGCAAGGACACGGCACCAGGAGCGTGCTAATTAATGCCTCCAACATGGTCCCTGGAACAATTAATGTGTGTCATTATATTGTAATTGCGTGATAATTCTAAATCTAAAGCACAAGCGGAAACAACAAGCACCACTTCTTTTTTTTATTTAGCCCCGAAGGCAGCATTCCACGCTGCTCCTGGGAGCAGATTATGCCTTGTGATTGTTCGCCTGTACAGGATTAATAGTAAACTGTACTGTAAGCGTTGCCAATCCTTTGTTCTTTTACTATTTTGGGTTACAATTTCCCATGTAAAGGAGAAGGAAGAGTTCAGGTATAATTCCTAGAAATAGCAAATGCCAGAAAAAAAGGTCCCGTCAAACAAAAGTTGCAACTATATGTGAGCATGTTGGCAAAATTTGATGATTTTTATTATTTTTTTGTAAGCTTGCTAAAGAAAAAAAAAATACTCGTAAGAGGTGGTGCACATACTGTATAATGATTATTTTGTGATTGCTCCTCGCCAGGTTTTCAATTGCCATTGACAATAAAAAAAAATGGAAAAACTAGAAATAATCCAAATTGGAAATATGATAGCAATCAATATGGATGGGCTAACTCACATAACTATGATACAGCACGTGCCATAGTCATGCAATGTCATGAAAACTGCCAAGAGACAGAAATAAACAAATGGAAATAATCCACTAAATCAGGAAAGTTGCAGTAATTGAGTATTGTGTAATGACTCGATGGCACACCCAAACACTACCACTTAAAAGTCGTAAGGTGTCAAGTATGGAGTAGTGTGACCGACTGTTCCAGGAAAATACCTGCTGTGCGGTTGGCTTACCGACGCCCCCTGCACGGCCACTTCATATGAAGACATATGGGCTTCTGCCTCAGGAGCACCTTGCTTGTCATCCACTGCAAGTCCGCTCACCCTCATCTGTACTTTTAATTCACTAGACTGACTTGCACGTTCCTCTGGGGTCCTTTCACTTATGCAAAAGGGACAATCCCTCACCAGGAAGTCTGACAGGGTGCCGTTGCTTTTAGTGTCACTCACCACAGCGCTGTGTAGCTCACCCTTCAGAGAGCCTTTTATTAACCCCGTGATCCAAGGGGTCTTTAAGGTGTTTGGCTATTGATCTGTGGAAGACGGATCTTGTAGCAAAGTTTGCAAGAGGGCAAAGAAACTGCAACGAGTTGACTTCAGGTGAGAAGCAGGTTACCCCCTGGAGTGATTGTCAGTCAATCACAAGGTACAAAGAGACAACCATTTAGAGTCAAATTCAATCTAATGGACAGTTTACAGTTATCAATTAATCTAAAGCCCCTATCCAACTAAGCGACAAAGGTAGTGAATGTTGATTTATCATCAGTGTCCGGACATGGCGACAAGAAAATCTGTTTGCGACCATTAAAACTTTTTATGAATGTCTGGCAAACCTTCGCAAACACTCGCAAACCTTTGTCGCTCAGTGGGATACCTTTTAAAGAAGCATCTTTTTGGGATGTTGGGGAAACCTGAGTACCTGGAAAACACTAAACCAAGCACAGGAACAAACAAAGAACAAACTCCACACAAAGATGTTCCAACGGACATTGGAACCCAGATCGCTTGACTGGGAGGCATGTGGACAATGGTAGAAAATATCAGTCTAATCCAGCCAACTAAAACTGGCAAGTGGCTGGAGACCAGTCCAGGATGTACCTCTCACCCAAAATCAGCTAATATGTCGCAGCAGTTGCAGCTCAATTTGAATGAGAATGCACACTATATCTAGTTTTTTTTAAATCACTGGATGTGTGTGTTGCTATGGCTACCCGCTAATATGACAATTTTATGTTTTCATGCAGTCAATATCCGGGTTAAGGTCAAAATTCCGATTTCCAAAACATTAGGAATAACCCGTTTATATGATTAAGTGGACAGAGTTAGTCCAACAGTTGAATAACCTGATTTAAAACGATGAAGCACGGATGTCGTGACGCAAATAGATGTCATTTCCGCATGTTACTTTCTCAATAAAACGATATTCATGTCACTCATAAATAAATGTGACCAAATATTCCGGTTAGAAAAGAGGTCATGCAAGAGTCTTATTCAGGTTTCTAAAACCTGAATAAGAGCATATAGGTTTATTTTTTATAAAAAACAAAATACTGCCAATATTCAGGTTTTAAAAGGGCAATTGACCGCATGTTAATGTGGTCGATGTTTCTGAGACAACACTGTTGGGACACAAAGATGTTGCAGGTTTTCCGCTCACCTTCATGAACTTGATAGCACTTTGCCAGTGGAGTGTAAATATACTGTGACTAAAGTCATCAGCTATAACTAGCGCTGCTAGCAGTACAGAAAGCCGAGTGGTGAGCATGTCTGCTTGAACAGTTCTGAGGTTCATGGTTCAACTCTAGTCTCTGGGCACTTTACATGTTCTCCTGATGCTTACAGGGGTTTTCTCCAGGTACTCTGAAGTCTGCCCCTCAAACTTCCAAAGACAATAAAGTGATAAGAAATTGGCTGTAGGTGTAAATGGTTATTTGTCCACACTGGTATGTGCCCTGCAATTGACTGGTGACCAATCACGGGTGTATCTCACCTTTCGACCAAAGGCAGCTGGAAGTTCACCAGTGATTCGAATCCGGATAAGCGCTAAAAAAAAAAAAAATGGATGGATGGATTCTCCCACTACCAATATTCTGAAGCAAGAGCTTTATCAAACCCATCAAGCAAAGGATCTTTAGAAGTTTGGCTAATGGCTGAATGGAAGATCGATTTTGTTGAAAAGTTTGTAAGAGTTCGCAGAAACTACAAACCACTACTTCTTCAGAATCAATCCAAACCTTATTTTCGTCCTTGTCTTAATCTTCGCCCCGCTAGGGTAGAGTCATTGATGGGCACCAGTAATTGCCATGAGTCTTTCACTATATGTTATTTACTTTTTCGCCTCCATCGGCCTTGCTTACAAATAAGACACTCGAGAGACTAGTGGAATTTGCTCCCTGTAAAGCGGGTGATGTATTGGATTTTTTACGGTCGCAGCAGCTCCAGCAACTGCCTTTTGGTCGTCTCTCATCCTGAGAACAATTTTCTGTGTGTGTTTGCAATCGTCACTCCCTCCCTCCCTCCTCTCTTTGCGCCTTTCAGGGTATCATTTGCAATTTAATGCTTACCTGGGGTGAGCCTTGACAATAGCTTTCCACCATGAAATGGTCCGGGCCCTGCCTGCATGCCTAACGAGCTAGATGTTGAGCTATTTAGGACATTGTCGCTTTACAATATCTACTTAATGCAACTCCACGGGAGTGGATTGTCTGAGCGGTTAAAGATTCTATTAAGTCTATATCCCCCCCGACCCAAAAAAGCCATTCCATTGCGCGCCATGCACCGTCCGCTTTGTGGTGGGAAGGTGCAACCCAGCCGACACTTCTTGCGTTTGCCCGTTTGTTCCAAATCTGCAGTCGGAACGTTTCTTTGTTTTGTAACATATGAAATCTGGCTTGTGCTGGCTGACTCGCATTCATCTTCGCAGCAGAAGAACTTCTGCCAGCGCAGATGCGTCCAATGCAGACTGGTATTCTGAACGTGCAACCTTTTCAAATGACAAGGCAAGGAAAGAGTCAAGGGGTGCTTTTTTTTTCTTCTGCACTTTATATGAAAACGGTGTTGTTGTGCTTTGTACCAGCCTGTGGGAGTTTTTAAACAAGCCCATATGGTGCTAGCCACCAGCTTTTGAGAAGACGGGTGGGGTAGGAGGAGGGGTTGGTATTGGCCGGGGCCAGGATTTCACACAGTCAGTATTGAGTGGGATTGAGGAGGCGAGCTCTTAAGCTGTCTTTTCAGGCACAGCAAAAGCCTTCCATCTGGCCTCTCCTAAAACTGGAGGCCGAGTTTACTCAGCTCCCCGCCGGCTGATTGGGCCTCCTGAAGCAGAAGTAACAGCATCAATAGTGTAAACCCTTGCCACTTGAGAGTATTACATTTCTTTTCATGCTTGACTTAATCAAAAGTGGGGAAGTGAAATTAACACCTTTTTGATGTCCTTTTCTCCCCTCTCGCGGAGAGGGCCGATCTTAACCCGTTTGATCTCCACAAGAGCGCCCGCTAAATGGCCAAATATGCCAAGCAGACGGTGTGCGGTTGCCAGTTTACGCAGGGTCACCCTGTCGGAGCACTCCATGTGGCGGGGCGAGCAACCTCACAGAAGGCTCGTCCAAGAGCCTTCACCAGCGTCCAGCCAAGCTGCTGTCCTGCTTGGGAGCACGCTACCTTTCCCCCCAACTTCCCGCTGACCAGACTGAGCCAGAAAATCAATCATGCTGATGATCTAACCTGTAGTGAGCCTGGTGTTGATTGAGTGGCATGAAGTAACACTCTAACTACAAAACACAAATACATACTAGTTAAATGTCACAGCTGTGTGGTTATTTTATGGGACCAGCGCGGTTTTACTAATCTAGTGTGTACCAACGAGTGGTTGGAGTTGCATTGTAAATGATCTACAGCAGTAATTAGGAATTCTACCCTTATCCCATTCCATGATCTTCTGATTGGTCCACGTTTAAAAACCATGTCGTCCAACTTGATTCTGAAATGTAGCGGTCGGACTTACCAGCTAGTGGCTAGCATGACAACACCTTCTACAGTTTCACTCAGTGCCCGCCTTTAATTCTATTTCGCTAAAATACAGAGAGGTCTATGCCTGTTCATTTATGACACATTTGTAAACAATTATTACACATTCATTTCACCTGAGTGTTGTGCTGCATTAGTCAAGTAGTAAAAAAAAATCTGCCTATGATCATCCCACAAAGCTGTCACAGCTACGGCTGTGTCTTTACGACACATTTAGTAAGTAATCATTTAACTGTGCATGTGGTGTCTGCATTCATGAGGTTGGTGGGGGTAAGGTTGTTGTCTGTATGTAAAACTTGTGTTTTTATTAGGTCAGTAAGCGTCTCCTCACTTGAGCCGGAGTGTTGTGACTGCAGTGCCCGAATATAACCCAAGCTGAAGACTCACTGAGGGGGGATGACGCGGGCACGTGTGAAGGTTCCCCTCGATGGGAATGTGGAGCCAGCCAACGACAGTTGCTCCCGGAGCCGGCCTTTAATGAGTGCGTGATATCTGCCAGCCTTTTCAACCTGGGGGATCACGGGCCAAGCATCCGACTGATTGGGGGAGCCTTGAGGATTGAGTATTTCAGGACCTTTCTACACTTAGCCGGGGTTTTTGAAAACGCCGGATATAAACCTGCGGTTAGCCCTATCATCCAAACGTGTAGACGAGGCCTCAGAGGAAGTGTTTGCACCTCGCGGGCGAAGTCACAAGCTTGGCCGCCCTTCCTCTCTCTCTGCGGGCAACAGTACTGACCACCTTACAAGTTCCTGTTTATTTCCCAGTCTACCATCTTGTGTAGCACCCCCCTTTTGTTGTCCACTTTCTCACACCCTGGCTGGACATGGAAAAAAAAAAAAGCAGATAATTAAATGCCTTGTAGCCTGCGGACAACAAATTTCCTCCCCCATCTTTGAGCTGAATATAAATGACTGTCAAAAATGTTGTGAAAAGAAGCCCCCCCTACCTCCAAAACCCCCATCCAGGCTGCCAAAAATCCCGCTGAGGAACTTGTCTAGGGATCGCCATGTTCCGACAGCTCCAACGCTACAAGATACATAGTTTCCTTTCAACGACAAGCTTCTTATTGGTTACTATAGTTTCACTAATGCGCAATTGAAGGCGACGCCTAATCTGGACAGAATGGGTTAAAAGGTGCCGATGTCCATAGCCGCAAAACCACATGTTGAGAGTCAAGGGACCACTGGCCCACAAAGCCCGGGTCCCCCAAACCCCCCCTCGGCTTTGATGTGGCCCCTATCAAGGGGCAGGAGATTGAAGAGGGATGGGAGAAGAATACCCAGAGGCCCCTTGCAGCACACAAACACAGCAGACAATGGCGTAAAAGGGGGGAGGGGCTCGCTGAAAAAGATGGGGCGGGGGGGTATCTCACCAAGAACTTGCGTCGCCACTACTTCTTCTCAGCACATCATCAGAATCATCTCGCAGCTAAAGTGCAGCAAAGAGGCTCTCACGTTGGGCTACGGGCGAGCCAGAGTGTGTGTGTGTGTGTGTGTGTGTGTGTCCCTGGTGGTGGTGTTGGTGGGGACCCTCGATTTCAAAAGAGCGCCACTCAAAGGGCCCCGAGGAGTAATTGAAAAGCTAATATTGTTCAGCACATCCCAGGGATTACATGGCATTGTTGGAGCAAGTATGCAATGCTGCCGTGTTTATTTTGGGTCAGGCTTTGTTGCGGCCACTAATTGGTGCCGCCGTGTGTGTGTCTGAGTGAGAAAATATGGCGGGTGCATTTGCGACGGGACCAAACACTTTGACGGTAATGGTTTTGTGCTGTGTTATCCCCGGGAAATGATGTGAAAATGAGACCCTGTGATGAGCTCGATGGGCGTCATTTTACAAATGTAATGAGCAGCTCTGTTAGTCATTCGAGTGGGAAGAAGCAAACACGCATGGAGTCAACTATTTCGTTGTTGTTTTTGCTACGCATTTAGGAAGAACACTGTTGTAAAAGTGTTCATATATCAGCTGTTTTAGGCTTGAACAAAATTATCTCTGACAAACATCAGTGCTTATGCTTTTGTTTGCTTATTACATGTTTGTAAAGGTTTTATTGCACTTTCTAAATCGCCGTTTAAATTTGGGTTCGTCCGGAGTCTGTATTACTGATCCTGTCATTAAGAAACTGAAAGACACGTCATCAGTTAGTTTGTTGTGTAATAAACATTGGCTACGTTTACATGGACAACATTTCCTTAATCCGATCAGAGTTCAGATTAAAATGACGATCGGCTGCACTGTGATCAATGTACAGATATGAAGTTCATATTTAATTTACATATCTAGTTAATGTTTACATTTGTGTTTAGGCCATTTGCATCTGGAAGCCAGCTATTTGTGTGTCCAGTCAGCCTCCTGATTATGAATATATTTAACACGTTCATAAGGCATTTACTAGGCAAACGTTGATATTCGTGCTGTATGTATTAGTGGTTCTTGTGGGGGGAAAAAGCCTCTACACATATTTATTTTCAAACGAGACAGCTATTTTATTGTTGAGTAACGTTTGTATTATCCATTTATTAAGATAACATTTACATAAGTGTTGACGGTTATGCCTTTTTTGTGATAAAAGTAGGAAAATATTATTTGCTTACCAATAAGGAGGCTGTTCTTTTTTTTAATGCAAAAATAACATTAATTGCACTTTCATAAATTCACTCTAAGATCTTTTGTGGTCCCTGTATTAGTGAGTCCAATAGTTAAAAACAATCTGTCTTTTGATATTACTCACAAATATTGAGTGAGCTATTTCAGTTTTTGTGGTGTCTGGATTAGTGCTGATATTGGGGAAATGCTCGTATGTTCACAAGCTGGTGCATTACAGTAGATGTCCTACATGTTAATTACACATTTATTAAGCCTTTATTATGCATACATTTACATTAGGGATGCGCGTGTTAGAGTGTCACTCTATCAGCCGCCCGCCACATCTCCCCTCATTGTGCGGTTTATGGTAGATTTTAAATCAATTAACTATGTAATGTGTAACAACTGCTGAGCCTGGTTCTGGCCTAAACAATGGCAATGGGATAACTGCCCTTTAGTGAAGCATCAATGGGCTTACAATGTGCTGAATTAGCTGGCATATTAATGACCAGCCGCAGTAGTCCTCCATTCGTCCCCACCCCCACCCCTCCCAAATCTGCTTATGCAAATGGGCCATGAATCCAGTTCAAAGGGGCTCTTTAAAACCAAGGCCAGTACCCAAACCTCATTGTAAGAGTGAGTGTTGGGGAAAGTGACATGAGAAAAGTTAGGGACACTTGTCTCTTCCTCTCACAGGACATGATCCAGTTAGCATGCAACGCTACTGCTTGCACGCATGCAGGGAGCAGGCTAATCCAGCCAATAAACTACGTGTGTGTTTAAAATGTGCCGGGCCCCCCCAAGAAAAAACAAGTTTGTGTGTGTGAAAGAGGGGAGAAAGACGGTGAGGTTGAAAGTTTGACAGGATAGAATAATCCCCCCGCTACCCATCCCACCTCCTTCATTTTGGTAAAGGGCCCGCCGGGCTTTTTGTGTCAGCCGGGACAAATTTGAAAGGCGATGTCATAATGGTTGAATTGGACTGATATCTTTGGAGCACAATGGACGTGGCTTCTCTCCACGAACAACTTAAAGCCCCATTGTCCCTTTTATTGCTGGAGATGTTTGGATACATGCAGGCACTCTGAATGAGGATAAATTGTTGTAGTTACACCGTGTTGTCAAAAATATCGAGCATGATTACGCATGTTTGGGCTCGCACGAAGGGGTGGCAGCGAACAAAGAGGCCAAGTTTCCAATGGTAAAATTTGATAATGGACTACCAGTGTGACTGATGTATTCATGTTGATGCATTTCAAATGACAAATGATAATGCATATTGCTCAGCAGTTTGCTGCTACAAAATGGAACTTGTACCAAGGAAGTATCCAGTAGAAGTCATGAGGATCCATGTTTCCACACTTTTGGAAATTTTGTGAAAAACACTTGACATTGTCCTTAATGTCTCTGTAAATAACAAAATGTTTCAAATTTGCTGAATTGACGTTGTAGTTGTTATCGGTCTGGGCGCCATACTGACATCACTGCATGGCCTGTTGACTCTCACAAATGTTTTAAAAAATATTTATAGTGTTGGAGACACTTTCTCTGAAAGCAGTTGTATTTTTGTGTAAATCATTTATTTTTGTCTGAGGAAAAAAAGGAAATCAATCTTGAGACAAATGAATGTAGAAATGATACCTTTGTTGTAGTTCAGTCTGTTGTTCAAGTCTTGACCTTATATGGTCGTGCTTTTAGTATGCCCCTAAATGGCCAGGTATGGCTACTGCATTTAGAGGTGTGCTCTCTTTGATGGGGTCAAGGGTTAAAACCAAGATGGCCGCCTTAAGTCCGGTGCGTGTGCGTGTGGGGACAATGAGCTAGGCATGCAAGCAGGCCTTTGTGTTGGATAAGGTTTTTCAAAGAATTATCTGAAAGCATCGTTTGGACAATTGGAAGCATTATTTGGACATTTGGAAGGATTATTTGGAAACATTATTCGGAAGCAACCACAACTTGACTCCCAACTTTCTCGCCTGAACAAACAAATGGTGAGTCAATGCATTGAAGCCCCGATGAGACCTGTACATGCCTTTTGACTTATGAGCATTGACATTTGTTGAAAAATCGCTCAAAATGAATAGGGTGAGAACAATTATTGATACAGCAACATACCTGTTGTTTTTTATATTTTTACCGTATTTAATAGAGTTGGTAAAAATATTGGTTTTGTCAAAATATTGTGAACATCATATTTTGTCATGAAATATTTGAGACCATATTAGTTTGGGAGGGATAAAATATCAATGTGACATCGTATTATGAACTCACACAAAAATTTGGGACATCAATGCAATAAGGGCGGGATAAAATACTGGTATTGCAACATGTGGTAACATTATCCGGAATAATTTTTGTGAAATAATTTACTGTGAAATATTTGAGATATTTTAGAACAGGGGTCACCAACTCCGGTCCTCGAGGGCACCTGTCCTGCAGGTTTTCAATCTCTCCCTGCTGTAACACACCTGATTCAAATGATCAGGACCGTAGTTGGTGACCCCTGTTTTAGAAGTTTTAGATATCGTAAAGGCGTGGGATATGTCATTTACCTATAATAAGGAAGTCAATTCAAACATATTTTTTTCCAGAATATGTTCTATGCAGGCCCACTAGTCCAAACACGGCATTCTGATTAACAGTGCGTTTGTGGAATATAAGAAATCCACCCCCTGAGATTGCTAAAAGCGGGTGCATTTTGCTGCTTAACTCATATTCCACAAACACAATATTAATCAGAATGCTGTATTTCAAATAGCGGGCCTGCATAGAACATATTCTTGAAAAAAAATATGTTTGGGTTGACTTCCGCTTTAAAATGTACCTAAAGCATTTGTACATTTGTTACCAATGAATACTCCAAAGATAAAACGTAGGATCCCAAATTTACATTAAATCAATTTGTGTCAGTGAATCCACCTTGGTTATTTCAAAATCATTTATCTGTATCGGTATATTTACCACTACTTGTACTGTTGGAAACAGTAGCTGCAGTCATGCGCGATATTATGGTCAATAGAAGCCAGTTGGAAAGTTCTCTTTACTTATTCGCATCTTCATTCATACATTATTATACTGATCATATTTCCTCCATGGCCAGCTGATATACTGAGAAAAGGAAGAGTAATGAGTCTTGTTGGGGGGCTGCTACGCTTGAGACTGTATAAAGCACTAAAAACAAAATAACTCCCCCTCTAACTTATGACCCACACCTCCTCCCCATCATCCATCTTGGCACTGGGGGCGGTGCTGGACGCCGGCCTCCCAGTGCATTTTGCCTCCTTTTTTTCAAGGCGCTCATAATGGCGGTGTGAAGTCCCTCCGAGGGGGAGGTTTCTTAGGTGACAGATTCTTCCTGTCCATGAAAATCCCCCCGCGATAATTTGTCTTTGTGCTGATGGGCCCGTAACTCCACGCGACATGGGTTATGGCAGCGAGGGCGGGGACCATCCTCATCACCTGCCATCTCCGTGGCCCTCTTGACACTCCCTCACCCCTCCAAAGTCACACACACACATACACATTAGGTCCATTCCCCTGTCCTCCCACATCGCCCCCCTCCCCCTCCTTTCATCTCTCCAGCAGGAGCTGTCTCCTTGCTGGCAGAGCGACCAAATAATGGAGCTTGTCACCGGCCTTGTTCTTTGTGATTTTCAGGGCCCAGGAAAAATGCAAACACTCCATTGTAGTCATTAGTTTTCTCATCCTTTCTGGGTTGGCGCTGGTGGGTGGGAGGGCTTTGACCCGGTTCAAAAAGGGACTGGGCGAGGAATTCTTTTCTGGAGAAAGTGAATTCTTGATGTCACATACTTGCTGTGTGTGTGTGTGTGTGTGTGTGTGTGTATTGTATGTGTGCTTATCCCGAACCTTTTTTTTTTTTCAGGACAGGTTCCTTTTGAACAAGAACCCACAGGGGTGCATATGAGGCATTTGGGTGCATGCTGCCCCCTCCGGGCCCCCTCCTTTAGTCATCAGTCATTTGTCTCAGTTAAACCAGACTGGTACAAATGTGAGCCACTTCAATGATTTGTGTAATGAGCTCAGTGAGGGTCTGGTGGAAATTGATTGTTGTGACACTCACAATGGAGTGCTGCAGTGAACCCCAGCAGAGGGGTGGGTCAGGTGGGGGAGTTTGAAGTGCGTTGAAGAGGTAGAAAGCAGGTGATCGATATTGTTCGTGAGAGTCACCTAACTACTACTACTGTAAATACAGACGGAAAACATTTGCATAACAAATGGATGTTTAAATACGACACTTATTCAATTTCAGTGTCAAATTGTCCCTAAATACTGGGCATTTATTCACTAAAAATTGTGTTTTGAAAAAGTTTGTTTTTTTCACCGCTGTCTAACATACTTCTACTGAAATATACCAAGGATTATAGTTCACTTGACATCCACTTGTAACACTTAGTTGAAATTACTTATATTTTTGGGGGGCGGGGGTTAGGAGGGGTTGACGGGGTGCAGTTCTGTCTCATTTAAATGAGCCATGTCTCCCCATCCACCCCACCCTTCCTGCGGCCTGCATTACCATGATGACCGGGGGCGTATGTGAGGACTGCTGTTTGCGTGAACAAAACAGCAAGCTGCCATTTAATTGTATTTTCCAGAGGTGGGCATTCTGTCAGTACTGACAGAAGGTCCGTCAGTCCATCACTGACCGATGCCTGTTTTACCGACAACTGAGAGAAACACACTCCATCTGTCTTATGTGTTTGTTCGCCAGGCTGAATACAAGCAGGGTTGCTTCCATTGACTATATATGGGGACGCTTTGCGCTTCCGGTACAGTAGGTGGCAGTATGTACCAAATCCACCAATGAACAAAGAAGAAAGAGACGATGATGAGCATTTATAGGCAGGAGTAAAAGAGCAAGCTATTTGGATTGGATTTTGGATTTTACTCTTGGTCACAATGCGGAGTGGCATTCTGCAGAGGGTCAGCCATTTTAAAGTTTAAATTAAAACCTTTTGGCATCATAGTTAAAACAGCTCCAGGCAGCCACCAGCGTGATACTGCTGTACTTAACAGTTCAATACATTGACAAATAATTGTATGTGAAATGTATGTGTGTGGAAAGCTCTTTGGTGAGCCACCGCATGACGTAGATACATTGATTGATAGTGCATTTCAATTACTATTTTGATCAAATTGGATTTGTCATCTGTTGGACCTCATTTTGTTGGTGGGGGAGTGGGGGCAGACTGACGGACTGACAATAGACGAACCGGCGGACCAGTGAAATTTAATGACAAAAGCGATGACGGAAGCGCAGTTAAATTAACACGACTGACTGACGATTGCAGTTGGGTTCGGTTTGAAAAAATGATGGACTGACAATGACGGACAGGCCGCTGATGAATGGCGAATGACGGACCAGCAAAATTTGTAAATTGCCCACCGCTGGTATTTTCACTGGCAGAGGCAGCATTTCATTATCAAGCCAATTATTTATACTGAGTTACACGTCAATTACTTTGCAGGTCAGTGCATATGCAGTTACTCTGAAATGAGTGCAATACCTCTCCGACTGTTCATTTTATATGCGGTAAAGTGGAACAGGCAGCATCAGCTACTGTTTTTTTTATATGTATCTGTGGAGTTTGTATGTTCTCCCTGTGCTTTTGTGAGTTTGCTAAAGGTGTTCTGGCTTACTCCCACGTTCCAGCAACGTGCATATTAGGATCATTGAAGACTCTGAATTGACCTTAGGTGTAAATGAAGGTGCGAATGTTGTTTGTCCATATGTGTCCTGCGATTGGCAATAGACCAGTCCGGGGTGTACCCCGCCTTTTGCCTATTGTCCGCTGGAATTGCCTCTAGCGCACCCATGACCCGAATAAGGATAACAAAATAGAAAATGGATGGATGAATGGAGTTTTTGTACTGGATCTCATTCCATTGTTGATGTGTACCAACTGTTGTTGCCTGTCAGTATACATCATGCATATTTACCAGCTTATCCAATTCCGACATCCCATTGAGTGTATCCCTAGATCCAGACACATGACTGACTAGCGACTGTTGTTAGGATATTGTGCGGAAGCTTGTAGATACAAACAATTTGGGCCTGACTGGGAAGCTAAAACCCAACGCCTGCGCTTTTTTGCTGCCTTTGTAGTCGCTTGAAATTCAGCTGTTATCTGGAATGTACCAGCTGTCCACTGTACACAAAAACTGCTGCCATTCCCAAACCCGATCCTGGCTTTCGAGTGAAGAAAGGGAGGGGGATCGCCAGCCCTGTTACCCCCACCCGCCCCTGAGGGTTTAGAATTGGGGTCCCCTGGGAAGAATCTGATGGACAGCAGTGAAGGGGAGTAAAGCAACAGGCTGGCACTCACACTGGGCCGTGATTGTGTCCACCCAGGTGTACGAATCAGCATGCACGTGTGTGTTTGCATGCATTCAGCAGCATGTAAATACACGTTGGCGATCCGTCCGGTGTAAAGATGCCTTTCTAAATATAAGCATGAAAGAACAGTATGCAAACACAACATGTTCACACATCTTAGCTGGCTCGACAATCAGTCTTTTGACCAAAGCCGGAGCCTCAAACAGACTGATAACCCAAAGAGCATGATAGATTGTGGCAGCCACTTTGAAGTAACGCTTATCCAAATACTCAGCGGAGAACGACCCTTAAACATACAGTAGTCTGCAAAAGTCTTAGGGTGCATTTACATGAAATGTCGTCAGAGATGGAATGCTTTTGAAAAGAATCATGTACAGACATCGTTGCAATGATCCCTTAAAATTACTTTAAAAAGGGGCGAGGTCAAGTGGAGTCAATATTACCTTTCAACCGTCGATTGGATATTGCAAAAGTTAAATTGTCTCGCCGAATGTACAGACATTCTCCTTTGTAATACCGGCTCACTGGTAAACGATTTCAATTATAACGCTGAACATAAATGTCAGCACATCACAGAGTTGGCTGGTTCCTTTGTCTTTAAAAAGTCACAACTTCGGAGGACATTTCCACCTTGAAAAGGACCAACTCCAAGCTATACAATATAGCTATTACAAAAACCCACATTCACACAATTTGAATGAATGAGGTTACTATTCCTCCAGATGGCGTCCCAGAAGCTTGGAATAAACAGAAGTCAGAAGCTCGTATGCCTCCGTATTTTCCACCCGAAATATATAATGAACTGCTGTGCATAAAGTCCATTATAAGAATCTGGAGCCATTATAGAAGAATTTTCTGTGACTTGAAAATTGAAATTATGAGATTAGGTTTGGGTTAGAGTTCACATTTGGTGTTACGGTAAATTGGTAACGGTAATGGTTAGAGTTTGGTTTAGGTTTACGGCTACATGTCGGGATACGTTATCCGTCTTCAGAGTCTCACCAACATGGAATGGATCAACCTTTTTCTGTGGGTTTTTTTGAGGGGCTAACTGATGGACCAACGAACGTCTGATGGACTAACTGACTGACTTAAATGACGGACTGACTGACGTATTGACGGACTGACGACTATAATGCAGTTCGTCACGAAGAATGACAAATTGACGACTGATTGACGGGTACCCTGGCCGCTGATGGATGATGGACCAGCAAAAGTTAGTAAAATGTCCACCTCCGCTAAGTCTGCACCTTTATCCAAATCCTCACCAAAATGTAAGTTGTTGACCCATGCAGCACCCCTCTACAAAGTTATTTCATGCATGTTTTACCACATCAAAATGTGTGGTGTTGAAGGCCATGAACTATGCATAGGCCTTACCAGCATTCATTGTTGCTCGTATTGTAGGAACATGGCCGTCACATTCTGCAGTACACCTCTGCGGCTTGTTTACGTGCACTCACTTTCACTCATTTTCCTGGAAGCGATGGTGCCGCATAATATCGAGTTCACGCTTCATTTGATGTTGTTATCTGGCATTAGCCACAGTCTTCCTCCCTTTCGTCTTCGCCGGAGCCCCCCTCAGGTTAGAGGGCTCCTTCTCATCTTGCCCCTATTTTCCCCCACACTAAACAACTTAACCAAACTAATGAATTAGCCAATTAATCAGAGCAGGACCCTCTCCCCTGCCTTTAAGTGTTCGTTTATGGAGGCGGACCGCCCCTTTGACCTCTATCCCCCGGAGGGCTCCTGCAGCTGGCTCCGCCGAGTTAACATTAAATAAATATCATTTCAAGGCCGTGTTAATTCCTTGCATAGCCATCCATAAGTAATTAGTCACACTTACTGTATGCATTCCAGGTTGTCAATATGTGTGTGCGTGCGTGCCTGTGTGCGGGTGTGTGTGTGTGTGTGTGCGTGTGTGCGCATTTGTGCACAGTAGCTGTAGGTTGGTGTGTTTGTGAGTGTTTTTAATCCATTTAAAGCAAGTCCAATTCAGCCACTTCCTCTCCACATGAAGCTTATCTGTAGCTGCTGGGGACAAAAATCATTTGCAGTCGAGTAAAATGACTGGAAAATAATGGGGAAATATCAAGCGCATCTTTATTTTAGTTTTTCTCATTTATTCCGCCAAGCTTTATCGGGTTGAACACATCTCAACATTTCTTTTCCAGCTTAGATTTTATTTTTGCCCATTCCCTGACTTTTCATTTCCTGACAGATTGAGGCACACTATTTAACAGTTTTATTCATCGGCGCCTGCAGGCAGGGCCCGACGTTACAGTCAATAAAAAATGGCCGAGCTTTGCACCCAAACCCCCCACCCCGCCTTGCCTCTCATTTGTGTGCATAGTGCCAGCCGCGAATTTAATGGAGGGAGAATGTTGTGATTACTTAATGGTTTCCCAGGCAGTGGTGGACGGGAGAATTAAATTCCGCATCTGCTTTTCCGAGGCGTTAATCTCCTCTGCTCACATTCTGCCTGTTATAATGTGCACGCAGGAGATAATGTTAAAACCCACTAAAATGTGACATAAAGCAGCACGGGGCTGTCATTGGCCTTGTGATGACAAAATTACGTTTTTGTTTTTAGTCTGAACTGAGGTAAAGGGTCCTTGCTTAGCATCTACCGAGTGCCAGTACAGTGGGACCTCCACGGTCAAATGACCCGAAAAGCAGCAGAATTTGGATGTCAACAAAAAATCAACAAAAATAAATTAAAAAAAAAATAGTCCTCATTTGTCATGTCAACATAGACTTCAGCTAAGTGAGCATCTAAAGGAATAACTCCTCCGATTCTTTTTTTCCCACTACACTTGAACAAATGATGACGAAGACAAAAACTGTGATGATAGTAAATACAACCTACTGTGACGGGAGCATCTTAGGTTGCTAGTTGCATTTCCCAATCTATGCGTAATCATCACATCTTTTGTCTCACTGAGATGAAGTCTCGAATTAAGTGACCGATTTTTCCCCAAATTGAGTTCCAAATTTGACCAGGTTTACATTCATTAAAGTTTAAATAAGATTTTAACATTCCAAACTGTCATAGTCATCTAAAAATAAATTTATAATAGTCAAATAAAACAAATAGAAGTTCCTTTAGAGTTAATATATGCTAGGATGTGCTGTCAGCACAATATGAGTGACTAAAGCTCGTTTACCCACCCGTTGCTTAAAAGCACCTGTGGCTAAGGCCAAACTATGGCAGGGATTTTACTTTATGGACCTGGATTTGACATCTCTGAAATGAATCCATTTCATGTGGGGATGCTACATATGTAAATAGCCTGTGGCTAGCATTCAAACAACTACAGAAGTGACAAAGTATTTCTGTAACGTCGACAGCGGACTCAACGGTCTTCCGCTCCTACAATGGCGACATAGCCTGAATTTCTAATTCAGAACGAGCCATAGTCTCACTCACCTACTCTAACGCATTCATAAAGTCATAATTTCAGTAAATATTTGGATGAAAAACTGAGTGTGCTGTATTCCTGCGTCACAAGCCAGCTGATCGCGCGCCGTTCATAACATTATATGTATGTCGGGACATTGTCAACCAAAAAAAACTCCTGTATAGCACTCAAATGATGTGTACTTTTAATTTATTTGAAATTGATGTTGCTTTATGATACAGTAGCTGACTGAATGGATTATTTACATTATTTCCTATGGGACAAATGGTGTTGGAAGTCGACCGAATGAATTCTGTTCAACTTTGGAGGTTCAACTGTAACTGTATAACTTGACATTCCACTCCTCTTTGCATCTTTTTTTCCCTCCTCCTTTGTAGCTTTGAGGGTGTTATCAGTGGGAGTAGAGGCCCAACATCACTGTGTGTGTGTGTGTGGGGGGGGTATCATGCCAGGTGCATGGCAGTGGCAGAGCCACCGTAAATTACCCGTGGGCTACCCCCTTCGTACAGCCACTGTAGGGCGCTTGACCCGCTCCATGAATTAATTCCATCTTTCCTCACCCCTGATCTCCTCTTTATTTCTAATTTACATTGAGATCATATACCTCTGAAAAATGATATCGTAAAAAAGATGAATGTACTAATTACCTTTCGCTCTTATCCCCCCCCCCCCCCCCCTTTTTGGAGCAGTGTGTAAGGATGTCACTTATTTCACCGTGACAGGGGTAATGTATTCGCAAAAGTGAGCCATAAATACAAAGCGTTGGGCGTGGGCCCCTTGCTCTCCGGTGGCGAATTGACAAACATTCCCGCTGCCAAATTGCCCCCCCCGGTGTCACTGTGAAATAAGGTTCTTGACCCAGGCCTCTGATGCGTGCTTATATTTCGACATCGCCCGCCCCTCCTCACCACTTCCACCCCAATCGGTTTTCATGCATGGCCGTTTTGGAGGTAAGGGGTATTTTTAATACACCTGTGAAATGAAACCGGGCTCGTCATGAATATGCTAAAGTGGAGCTGTCACAGCACTCGGAGTGATATCCGCTCACCCCCGCCAGGAGGGGATAACTGACTCCTGCTTTGAGGAATGAGGCGGTAGAAAGGGACGTGGGGGGGTAGCTTATGCTGCCTGCCACTGTCATTTGAACAAATGGGCTTATTAACAGTTCAGAGGCCAAGGACGACAGCAAGGTGACGCAACTCCCGCGGAGGATACGGGAGAGATATTGAAGTGCGTTCACCCGCCATCTCATTACGGCGTAGCCTCGTCTGAATGTCGTCTTATGTCCGGCTGTCACACCAACGGCTTCCTCAAGTGTTTGTCTGCGTCGCCTTGGGGTGAACCCGTAGCGCGCCTGTCAACATCTGTTTGCCCAGGAATTCACCTTTAGAAATGACTTTGACTTTCACACACGTACATGCTGTCATTTTACGGCACACGCTATGACAGTGAACTTTGGCACTTTGACATTGCGACCTCATTCTCAGTCACACTAAAGCCACCCCTCGGAGCTCGGAATGAGGAGCAATATAACGGTGATTCTCGCAGGTCGCCATTGCTAAGCTCAGTTCAAACAAACCTCCCAAGAAGTCATCCCAATGGCATAGGGTTAGGGTTATACAAATCACCGTTCACAATTAAATTAATGTACTTGGTGGCACAGTGGGGTGGTAATTAATTCAACCATTCCAGTCCCCTGCCCCAAACATGTTGATGTAGTGTAGTTTTGATGAGGAAAAATAGCAGTCTATAACTTCACTAAACCTTGTGCCTCTCATTCTGAGGGATGTGCCTTGCACAGAAAGACAGATATACTCGGCTCACTGGCACGGCACTAATATTAGTCGTTCTTTTTCAAGAATTAGGAATATATGCCGGTGAGTAATGTTATATCTGTCTACATGGGGTCTAGCATAGCCATCGCTTAAAGAGTAAGAACACTACCAAAATCGATGCTAGCCCGTGTGTCTATAGAATTTCACATTGTATGTTAGCATTCAGGTACTGGAGGCTATGTGACTGCTTAAAAGACACAAGGTTTAATTTTTGTTGCTTTTTGTTTAGTTTGACAGTAACATTCAGAATAAACGGCTTGAAGCATCCCTTTTGAATATATTTTTACTAAATATAGCTGCCACATCGCTGCCTTTTGTGAAATCATTTGAGTGAGTTGAGTCACCTGCCACCATATAGCGCTCGTGCTTCAAGATCAATCTTGCCAGATTACGTGATGAAGACCCACGCAAGCATGGACAGAACTTGCAAATTTGCAGGTCATCATTCAAAGACGCACACGAACCTTCGCTTCGCCAAAGTTGCTGTGCCTTTGCTCTGAAGATTGCAGCATTACGCTCTCCTTTGCCGTTTTGCAGAGGCTATCTTGCTGCCCTCAGTCTTCTCTTGAGTAAAAGTGTTGTGCTTTTGTATCGTTTGTGGATACTCGACCAGAAATGACCAAAAACAAACAAACACATGATTTCCTGTGTTTCTGTGCTTTCACCCTGGAGGCTGCAATATTATACTCTGCAATATCCACTAATCTGCTATACTCCACAGTTTCCACTTAGCTGGCCTATTTTATCGCTGATCACAGTCTCCTGTCGAAAAAGTTAATTGTTCTATTTTGAAGTGTCGAGCGGACCAAGTAATTAGGCCACCACTGGATTTATTGTTTTTCCGCAGCGGTCATTTTGACTTAAACCTACTGAGATAAACATCAAGTAGTACTTAATATAGTCAGGGTGGTGCATAGACCACGTAAAAAACATTTCAGTTTTGTTGAGGGTGCAGTGTGATCATTCTATGTGTACCACAAGAAACTATTAAATTCACTTTTACCTGACAAAACTCTGGCACAAAGTCTTTCTGCTTTCACCTCTGCAACTTTTTGAAGTAAAGTACAGTCTGGTGAAAAAAAATAAAAAGAAGAAAAGGTGTTCTCCTTTGAACCGTCACTTCTTTTCTTTTTTTTTCTTTCTTCCTTGCGCGTGAGTATGCAGCCATTACCCTTTGGTGTCACACTTGGCATTTGTTTTAAGTCAACTCTTTTGGCGCTCACAAAGGCACTGCCTCGGCCCTACAAAAGCCTGCACGAAACGCTTTGCTTAACCTGCTGACACCAAAGAACCACTTAAGCCATTTTTGGCCCTGTCATCGTCTGCGAGCGCACTGACTTGCTTTCCATTTTAGATCAATAAAGGGGGAAGGCAAGATAACCACACTGAGAGGCCACAAATGAATGAATGAATGGCAATTACAGAGTTGGGTCTTGATATCCCCCAAAAATGTGAAAAAAGCTACATTTTGGCGAGGATCTGAATCTGGTGTTTAACTTCACCACTTGTTTTTCACTTCTCACTGTCTGGCCGTCATCCTCCACAAACCAGAAACTAGCTTGCTAGCCAACAAACAGATGGCTAAATAGATACGAATCCTGTGGATTTCCTCCCACTTTTGATAACGGTTAAGTGACCTCGAGACCCTTGAAAGCTGCTAAATAAATCAATAGTTATTTTTAACTGTTGGGCCTTGGCGGAGGTCTGTGTGAGTGACATTCAAGTTTTGGTTTTTATAGCATTGCTAAAACAGCCTTACAACTTAAGCGCAGTACTATTGCATGTATTGGCCAAGGTTGTGAGCTACCTATTCCAGCTGACTTTTGGGTGAGAGGTCGAATACATGCCGGAAAGTTCGCCAATTAATCCTTTGGTGAATATGGACCAACAACGATTCACATTCACACCTATGAACAATTTGGAGACTCCACTGAAGCCAACATGCATGTTGTTGAGATGCGGGAGGAAGCCTGAATATTCGTAGGAAAGATGCAAGTATCCAAGATTTCTACTGCGAACATCTAAAATGTGAAGTAGACACGTTAACCAAATGTCCGACTATGCTGCCAACTCACACTGTTATAAAAATGCTTTACCCAGGACGTCCCCTCAAAGAAAAGGTGAGGTCCGGCGCCTTGCTTTTAAGCACCTCGGTAGTGCTCAGGACTACCCTGAGACCATTCAAACTTTCCCTGTGGCGGGATGTGGAAGTTACAATCAAAACAATAAGCTGGCATACATCGTAGTCAATCACTAACCTATGCTAACGCAAAAGTAAAGTTATAAATATTGTACTTGTGTAAATGACACTTCTAAATGAATCAAATTATAAATGGTAAGAACCGCATTAACTGAGTGTTCTTTCTTGCGCCACATGACAACACATTCTTAAACCGCTGCAAACCGTTGTCGTTTTTTTACGCGTTGTACAAATACTGGGGCTGTTGTAAACTGAGGACACGCTATGAAGACACGCTGAACTCTTGTGGTAGAATTGGCCTGAATAAGTTGCCCCAAGGAGGTTGTGTTGGAGGTGAGGGTTGGGTGCACTCCCCATGTCTGGAGGGCGCGAGGCCACCTGGCAAAGAGGGAAGCGTCAGTGATGAATGCACCTTGTTTAGGGTGCCGTCGTCGTGGTGAGACAGACGAGGGGATCAGCGTGATGGATTATGGCCGGAGCGGGCGGGGGGTGGGGGGGGGGAGAACTGGGGGCCTGATAAGACATGGCCCATGAATCTGTTCTACATCATCGGCCCCTTTGATCATTGACACAAGTTCAGAGATGGGCCTGTGTGCATCTGTCCAAACAAACAAAAGCGACTTCCCTCCCTCCACAGTGGCCATCCTCCAACCAACCAACCCCCCTTGGCTCTCATTTGGAACTAATGACGCAAACACGGATCACATGTGAGGGGTGAGATGGGGTGATTAAGGAAAGGATGGCACAGTAGCCAAAAGCAGGGGGCTTGTGTTCTGTGAACCATAGCAGGAGCGCCTCCTCGGCAATGACAGACTCGGTAGATAAGAGATGATCCATGAAAGCCGATCGGTGCGCTGACAGTGGGGAGAGGGGCCGGCGGGGCGCATTACTGCGGGTAAACGCAGCTGTTGGGGCCAAACAAGTCTTGGGCAGCTTCTTGCCATCATGATGTTACCAAGCGAACCACCCCCCTTCCCCCCCCCCCCCCCAGCATTCCACCTATGACACATTTCCACACCAAGCCCGTCGCACAACTTCATTTTTTCGCAGGGTGATGAAGTTAACCTCTCTCGGCATCATATTGACAAGGTGCGGAGGAATGCCAGTGCAGAGGTTCGCAGGCGTTCTGACAGGTACGACGTGGAAGATGAGGCACCGGGATTTACTCAGGGACCAATTGAGCTGAGCCAGTTACGAGATCTCTCTTACTCGCCTAACGTGGTTAGATTAAGGGGGCTTTAAGCGCACGTCTCCGGATAGACAGACAGAAATTTGGACGGCATGGAGAATGAGATCCACTGTGTAGAACAGGACACTTTCATGTACTTTTCCCCCCTCGCTTCAGCAGAAATTAGCCCGTCTTCCGAGGATGGGGTGTGGTGGGGAGCTGAGGGGGAAAAAAGCAGTCGAAATGATTCCCTCAAGGAAATGAAAGGCGGTAATAAGCTATTTAATTTATACTTTATGCTCAATAGATACACTCGGGCTCCTTATTGCTATTTAAATGATTATTCCAGCCAAATTATTTTAATCCATTTTCAGAGGAAGGAATTGTACATCCCTCATTTGAACAGCTAAATGGGGGCATCCTGGTACTTCACGCGGTCGACACAGTAAATTAGAGAACTAAGAGGGCCCCCCCTCGTCCCTCCCTCTTTTATTTTGGCGTTCATTTCAAAGTATTATCTCGGTAATGGGAATCCTCACATCCCCAGGAATTATTTTACATATAAATGCTGAATTAAGCGTACAGTCTTGAGGCCTGTAGGATTGTTTGTGTCCTTTTTAAAAAGGAGTATTTTTAACAACCTCCAAATAAATCAGTGGTGGGGAGGCTCTCTCCTATCAGGGCCATACTAAATACATGCGAAACGTAAGCAAAAATTAGAAAAAAAAAATGTTTTCACTATAAATTCTGAGCATTTTGTCTGAATAATTTTGGGTGGACAGCGCAGTGAACTAGTGATTAGCAAAACTACTTCAAGGTGCTGAGAGGTTCTGGGTTTGAATCTCAGATGTGGCCTTTGCTTGAGGAGTTGGCATGTTTTTGCCGTGCTTGTGTGGGTTTTGCCCCTCACGCTCCAAGAATATGCATGTTGGCTTTATTGAAGACCCTCACCTTGACCATAGGTGTGAATGTGAGTGTTGATGGTTGTTGATCTTTATCTGCACTGTAGTCGGCAAGCAACTGGTTCCTGATTCCACGCCCCTTAAAGGCGTGTGCAAGACGTTGCAGTTTTGGGGGTTAGAAAGGATTCGGCATTCAAATTTATTTCAATGGGGATGTATGAGTAAACTGGGCGGCACGGTGAGGGACTGGTTAGCAAGTCCGACTCACAGTTCGAATCCGGCCCCGGCCTTCCTGTGTGGCGTTTGCATGTTCCCACTGTGCCTGTGTGGGTTTTCTCCGGGTTCTCTGGTTTCCTCCCACATTCCAAAAACATGCATGGTAGGTTAATTGAACACTCTAAATCGTCCCTATGTATGATTGTGAGTGTGAATGAAAATCCAATAGACATAATCACAATTGCAAGCTACATGATGCTTTATTGGCTCCCGTCTGCAGAAATACAGCCCTGCCAAGAAGTGTAACAGCCTTGGTGGGAGTGTCAAAGAAGCGTTTTGAGATCAAAATGCAAGACATTCTATGGGCTCTCAAATCCCTGAACCGCGTGTAAATTCCAAGCTTGGTTGGAGATAAGAGCCGCACACCACCTGATCAATTTCATATATTTCTTTTAACTTTTTGGATCTTGTATCTCGACGTCTCCTTCTCCGGCTGGCTCTCACCTTTCGACTCGCATTAAGCGGCGAGGTGAAAAACGTGAAAAGATGGCTGACCTTTTAATGAAAATGTCAGCATTCCTGTAAGGAGGAGGGGCGAGGCCGTCGCCATGACACCGGAGCTGCCGCAAAAACTCAGCTGTATAAGCGCCGTGACAGCCTCCCTTTTAAATGTCTTCTTTTTTTTTTTTCCTTCACCTCTATTGTTTTAAGCTCTGAGGCTCTGTCTGCATTGACTTCAGTGGAAAACACAGCCGTCGTAATAAGCGTGCCAATCCCGTTACAGTCAGCCTTCTTGGCCTGCCGGAAAAACAAAAGAGGACACACGAAGATGCAACCTAAATCTCATCCAGATGTTTTGCATGAAAGGCAACAAAAGGGAAGAGTTGATAAATGATTCCATGGTAATTCCTGTAAGTGGACTTGAAAAGACACAAATAAAGAACCATCCTTGAGGGCCGATGTCACTTTAATGTCTTCTTCTTCTACCGAGGAGCTTCCACCATCGCTCCATTGTAGCTTTTGTGATGTTTCGTCTCACAGACGCTATTTTTAGCACGGTGGAGGGACGTCAAGGCGAAGGTGTACTTTAAGTAAGTGACAATCTGACGCCGGGCTCCATTTGATGCCCACCAGATCAAAGCCCTCACGGCGAGGCCGTGCTAATTTGAAGTCTGCCGCCGCGATGATCGCCGCACGTGATTAGCCCACAATGGCGCTCCTATTAATCACATCACTCTGATTATTCTAATTTGACTCGACTCTCCCTCTCTCTCAGTCTCCCCGCCGTCGTTTCCCAATAAAACTGTCAAGCTGGGTCGACGGCTCTCCGCAGTAAGTGGGTGACATTTAAAAGGCTGCAACATGACTGACAGTGTAGTCACAGAGGGAGGGAGTTAAGAGTGCAGAGTCGAGTGGGGGTTTGGGGGGGATGCCCATGTTAATACTTACAAATGGGTAATATCTCCCACAGCAGGTGCCCCCTACCAGACAAACTGGATAAATATTGAGATTCTGTCTAACGCAGCAGCATGGCGAGTGAAGCCCAACTGTTATTGGGTCTTTTCCCATCAACGTTGTATATATTGAATTTCCATAGCTACAGTGGAGCACCCCATTCGGACTTGGACCAAAGTTTCAGGGGAAAATATGATACGTCAACGTATCACAGGGGACCTCAGCTCAGCTTCTGGGAATTTGTCCTTTTTGGGGGGGGATATTGTCATAATGTTCTTTTTTTCACTTGTTTGGCAGTTTAGGATGTTAAAATGTGGGAAGCGAACTCACGCGCATTTGCCCTTCATCATCCATCATTAAAGGCATCCTCCCATATAGTTTCTATTCTGGTTTCTCTTTGTTCAGAGCTGACTTTATCCCAGCTGACTTTGGGGGATAGGTGGCATTCACCCTGGAATGGGCACATGACAAGCATTCACTCTCACATTCACATTGATGGACAGTTTAGAGTCTGCAATGAAGCTAACACACATGCCTTTGGAATATGAAAGGAAACCAGAGTACTTGGGGATAAAACAAACCAATAAAAAACATTCAAGCATGGGAAGGACATGCAAACTGCACACAATCGGCCGAGATTCGAATCTCAGAAGTGTGCGACGGACATGGCTAACCAGTAGTCCACCTGTTGCAAAGAAGATATATTATGCATTTATTTTCTCACTATTTAAAAGAGTGTCCAGGTATCGTGCTGTATGTTTTGGACATTTTCCCCCAAAACCCAACAGTCAATAAATAGGAAAAAAATAAAATAAAATGGTGACCTGAAAAACAACAGGCCTTTATTCAGCTTCATTGCGGCACAGCCTCTATTAGAGGAACAGGCACTATTTGTAGGAATACTTTTTACCTGTATGCTATTTTTAGATACATAGCTACTCCGCCTCAAATAATCCACAAATACACCTTTTCCTGTTTCCTTTGATAGAGATTAAAACAAATTCTCTGTGGGCAACCTTGCTTTGCGAGGCCACAAGCTCAGTGAGAGTGGAACGCTCCACCCCGAGTGAGAGTGTTTTGTGCGTCATACTCAGTGTGTCCCCGGCTCAGAGCCCAGACAACACCGGTGCACATCCTCTCATCAGACAATGGAGGCCGGCCGCCATCTAATACCCGCTCAGCGGGCGTCTGCGCTGCCTCGCATGGCAGGAAGCTCCTCCAGCTGACCCGATGCCTCCTTGCGTATACAGTACAGTCGCAGGAAGGTAGTGAGGACAGAGAGTCCACCTTAACATCCCATTTTGGACTACAACTACCGAATGCGTACTTTGGGTAAAGCCAAGATGCCCGTTGAAGTCCACGCACTGAGGTATATTAGGAAATCACCTCCGCTTTTCACAGTGTGCTTCGTCTAAAAGAACAGATAAATATTTCAATAAAAAGGCCTAAACAATACTGATTTGGATCAGAAATAAATTGCACACTTCCAATGATACCAATCTTGCATTGGTCTGAATTGGTTATAAGAAACATGCGTTATGAAATGTACAATGTTGGAAATGTTTTTTTTTCCATAGTGAATATGTCACCTACCAATACCAGGCTTTCAAAGGACCGTAGGATTATACTGTATGTCTGAATTGTGTCACTTAGATTCATCCTGCAATCTCGCAATAGTAACCAATACTTAAAAGAAACAAATCCTGCACCAGCGCAGACGTTGAATGATTTTCTTTTTTCTTTCATGGCTCTTGATAGGCGATTCACTGGATGTAAATATTAGGGAAAGTTATCCGATTGCATCCATCTTGAAATGTTAATGAGCAAAAGTTTTAGAAAATACTGAGAATTCAGGGAAACTGTCCTACAGTCTGTAACCGGCTGACTTTGGATGAGAGGTTTGGTACACCCTGGAATTGTTGCCAGCCAATCACAAGGCACCTGTAGACTTACAACCACTCAAACGCGGCCAGAGCCCAGATCTCAAAACTGTGAGGCCAATGTGCTATCCACTAGATCACTGTGCCGCCGCAAAAACAAACCAAGGTGAAAACCAAGTAATTGTGGAAAATGTCAGGGCCTGTCTGTGATAATGGAGTAAAACAATATCTCATAATTTTTCACATTTATAAAAATGTCAACACTTTAGTTTACTTACTTTACTTGACCTACCGTATCATGAGGAATCCCCACCCCCTCCTTTAATCCTGTGAACTAACACACTAAAACCACACCATATTTTTTCAGGAGTAATTAAATAACCACCAATACCCTATTGTCATAGTTTGTGTGTAAAAATATTCACAGTTTCTTTCAGCTTCTCCAAGGAGGCTTAAGGCCGATAAAAGGCCGTCTGCTACCTCTCATGTCATTCTAGGACACTGCAGTGACATCCATGCAGGGACTCCATAAATGCCCTCAATTGTTGTCAAGCACATGCACTTGTGTGCATACACACGTGCGCTTCAATGTTGGTTTAGTCCAAGAAAAAAGGCCCTTGAAATTGTCCATGTGTGCATATGTCACTGGGAGTTCAACCAGATTAGATATGGGACAGTCTTTACTTGCTTTTGTTTGCGTTGGGGCACCACAAAATGACAGGAATGTTTTTGTTTTTTTTTCTTTTTATGTAGCAGTGTTATAGTAAGAAGAGGAAGGTGGGGGGAACACATTTGCATGGCCAATGTGTACACAAACACATACAAGACCCCCGCTGTGTTTAATACACTCTGAAGCCTGTGATATTCACACCTATCAGACCAGAATGCCCATCCAGACTGGTCCATTTGGCATGCAGATGGCCCAACTGGTAAAAGTGTGGTGTAATTGGTGCAAAACCGTGCCACTGTGAGTTCTAGCAGCCGTGATAGTGGGTGGGGGGGACTCATTTTCTGGACAAAGGGCAGGCTTTTTTTTTGTGGGGGGGGGGGTTCCATGGTAAATTGCCGAGGCGAGCCTATATTGCACGAGGCCATATGTTCACCACGTCTTGGAGCAGCCTGTATGTCTTTGTGCGCGTTGCTGCAGGGTCATACGTCTTTGTGCGCCATGTGTTATGGTGTGACATGGCCATTATGGATGAGTGCTGACAGCCGGTGGAATGGCCACAGACAGAGAGCTTGTACTTGTTGTGTTAACACTGGCGGGGACACAATAATCTGCTACTTGTAAAGCAGGTATCGTCCTGACACAACCATTATTGTGTCCATATGGTAATGAGGACTGGGGAGGGACTGGGAAATAGATTTAGAGGAGGCTGGTCCTGGGCCATGGCCTGAGATGGGGGGGGGGGGTTGTAGAGGGAGGTGGGAATGGGGGCATTAGGTTTGTTCTCTTGCATCACTGAGCACTGAAGAGTTGTCTAAATTGCCACAATACAAATTAGCTCGGCTGAAGAATGGGTGAGGGAGGGGTGAAGCAGATGACAAGTCTGAAGATTTAACTCAAAAAATACAATGAGCCCCTCCCTCATCCTGCCCACATCCTCCTCTCTGAGCAGCCACTCAGGATGGAATTCAAAGAAAGCAAGACGGGCCATGTTGTTGGTGTCTTCTAATGAAGCAAGCGAAGATGCAAGTCAATAGAGCAATTCATGAACAAATCAAAGTCCCAAAGGCCCTGGCAGCATGGTCGCGTTTGTGAAAAAACGCGTTCAGAATGGATGCCCATATGCCGAGGGTCAGGCAGAGTTGGGAGTGGGGGCTTTGTGCAAACGTCGACCATTCAGCATGGCCGTTTTGATCACCGCCGTATAACGCGGCCAAAGGCTCACACAACAGAACTTCCATATGGTCCATGAAAATTGATCTCCCTTACTTCCCACGGATTGAACTTTAGTTGCAATGTGGGCTGCTTTTTTAATTCATTCTAAGGATGGAGAATTCCACTAATGATTGACAGTTGAGAATTTTCGGTCACCTAGTGCAGTGGTCCTCAACCTTGTGTGTTCATACAAATACACGCTCTTTGCGGACTGGCAACCGTTTGCCAACCGCATCATGAAATTGCCAGTTTTATAGCATCTGTACTGAAAACTAACTGAAAAGGTAACTCCTGAAAACCTCAACATTGTATTGACATATGAAGTGATACGCCTTGAAATGGAAACCCCATTGTTAAGTCATGATCTTACATACAGCCTCAAAAATCGTTCACGTTCCAGCGTTCCGAATGCGGGACAGTTGCTATGTATAGAACAAGCCGGGGGATTTACCTCGCCACCTGGAAACTTGCCCGAGCATGTGATATGCCGCTAAAAAAATGAGTCCCTGGAGATTTGAATAATGCTCAACATTTTAAGATACAATCATCTGTAGGCCTAGCGAGCACTTAAGACACTCGCAAACACAAAAAAAATACAGAACTCACCATTTCAGCCTCATAGATTTCCAAGACAGTATCATAATCCATCAAAAATGGTACTATTACATCAACAAGGGTCCAGTAAAAGTATTCCAGTAAAACCATTAGTCCACACCAAGCCTTACATCCAAAAAGCCATGTTATTTGCTGTTGAAAATGTTACAAATTTCCATCAGATACGCATATTTTCGATATTTTTGATCGTAGATTGAGTTAATTTGAATGGATTAGCCACTTGAGCATTTTAGGTAAAAATGACAGGAAGGACAATTAACATCTTTGTTACTTGCAAATGTGCATACTCAGAAGATGACACGACTGATTGCTGCTCTGGTCTGGTGGCTGCACGGCTAGTCAGTAGTGGCTAAACTGCTAATGTTACGTGGGCAGGCTGTGCAAACTCCGCCCGAATTTTCACACTCTCCACATCATCTTGGGGGGGTACTTGTTGAAATGATTCAACAGGATTGCCACGGTGCCTGTTTATGATGACATACCTTGCACACCATCTTGCTTTGGAGATACCGCCACGCAAGCGATGGTGAGGATCGACTCTTGCCAAACAGCTTCATCTTCGAAAGATAATGCCAAGTCATGGATGCCCATCAGTTGCGCATTTAGCTGCATGTTTAGTCATTATTTACTTCTTACTATTGTTTACTTCTTTAGCTTGCAAACTAAAATAGAGTAAATCTGCTCACTGTAATATCACGATTCTCAATCATATAATCACCCAGCCCTACATATAGGTAATGGACAGGGTGAGGGGCTGGGGGGTTGTTGGGCCCAAAAAAAAAAATCTCTCTGTGCAACCTAGTACCAATTGGCCCGGGGTCTGGTGGTTGGGGATCACTGACCTAGTGCAGTGGTTATTGGTGACTGGTGTCCTGAAATTCCTTCCTTCCCATTGAGGCGTCTTCCAATAACGCCAATAGTGAGGTGGGTTAGCTTGGGGTTAGGGTTAGGCTGTCAAATCAGCCTATGATCGGGAGTTGTGCACGGGTAGGACATTTTGTCAGAACGCCGGTCCTCCCGTTAACATTAACAGCCAGAGCAACCAGAGAAAACCTAGTAAGCATAGAGCGAACATGCAAACTCAACACAGGAAGGTTCGATGTGAATCTTTATCTACAGAAGTGTGAGAGAGACGTCCTGGCCACTAGGCCAACAAGCTGCCCAAGATTCTTCCGTCTCATTGAAAAAAAACAATGCATTAATTATCTGAGCTAGTCAATCAAGGAAATTTAACCAAAGTCGCAGATGTTCCAGTCACAGCAGTTGCAGTCCAGTGCTCCAAATGATGCGCTCATCCTTTACCTCCGAGCCAACACTCGTCTTTCCGTTATGTTGCTCATTTCAGCTTCGGGCTCAACCCAGCATCCCCCCCCCCATCCCCCCGCCCCCCACTACCCACCACCGACTACCTCCCGCCTTCCCTCCCGTGCTCGCCTTTGCCTGCAGTGAACCTTTCAGGGGACTTTAAGAACTTCTCTCAGCAGTGGCGTTGATGTTGTTCCACACGAACGTGAGGGCAGTACTGATGTGAGTGAAGCCCCATTGAGACGGCAGTGACCCGCTGAAGAGGATTCCAGCCTGGAGGGCACTTCACATGACTCTTTCAAATCCGCACAAATAAAGCTCTTTATGGCCTGAAAGTGGCCCCCACAGAATGGGTGCTACAGAGCCCCCTGAAAAGCCCAACACGATTGTCATGGATATTACATGACATAAGCAACAACGGGCCGAGGAGACAAGTGTAGACGGGGAACAAAACTCGAGCAGACTTTTCCGTGCGGTGGGCCAGGGAATGTTGACAGGCCGCTGAATGGTCTGTTTAACCCTTTGAAAGTGAATGGGGGCTCTCTGAAACAAATGCATTCTGATAGACTTTGTACGCGTCGGGGACACAAAAAGTACACTAAGCCCCCACGAAAAGGGAAGCAGGCAGAAGGCGAGAGACGAAAATAAGATTGGAAAGGTGGGAACGTGTTTGCGCCAGATTCCATCAGCCCGGCTCCTTCCATTTTCTGGCTCCAACGCGTCCCTTTTGAGCTCGGCGGAGAGATGATTTAAGCCTTGACTGGGCTCTCGCATCCGTTTGGACTGAGCCTATTTAGAATTTTAGACAGACTGTTTGTTCACAAGAGTATGCTGCGGTTTGATGGAGAATGTCAAGCTTGAAGTAAACACTATTCCTCTTGGCACTAGTGCTCATTCATTCGAGCCCCTAAAAAAAAAAAAAAACTTCTTTATCGACACACAGGAAGGGGAGGGGATGTATGCCTGAGTGACAGCTACATAGAAAAGAACTACTTGCCCACAGGCCTTAGCGGAGAGAGGGTGTGGGGGAACTAATAATAACATCATTAGAAAATGCTAATCACCACCATGCTAATGCTTTACTTTGTAATTAAACTTTGCTCTAAAACAGATATTACTCCAGCTGATTTAAAATTGGGCCAATGTGACAGTTATGGGGGCCTTTAATTGCAAAACTGCTCAGCATTGCTAATTGTTCCACGGGTGATTGAGGTAACGCTCCGCCAGGGTACTCCATCAAGGCGGGCGAAGGAGCAGCGGCCTCTCTGGCAGCATCACCTTTGGGCACCCGTGCATTCGCTGTACCACCACCATGATTTATGTATTAATGGCAAAATGTATGTATCGATTCAAATGTATGTGTAACAAAATAGCTTTAATTAATTCTGACGAGAGTTCTGTTGCAGGATTGATACAAAACCTACCATATCACAAAAAAAAGCAACATTTAGCTGATTTTGGGATATGATGTAATGTTACTGAGGTGGTACGCTCAAATGCATTACTTTTGTACCATTCGTACTGAGTTTTTACAGCTTGGTTACATACAGTGTGTGTTTAATTTGCTCCGAGATCATGCTTGTAACTCTCGCATCTTAAATCTTTGTTTCCCATTGAAATGAATGGAAATGCTCTGAATCCGTTCCAGGCCCATCACACCAAGAAAAAAAACCTCTATAATATTGAACCTTAACCCTCTAAAAACATACAGTGATGACATGATTCAGAAGTCTTCAATCATGTTCCTCGAGGGCCGGTTTCCTGGATGTTTTTCCATCGCTCCCTGCTGCAACTCACATGAATCAAATGATCAGATAATCAGCAAGATCTGCGGAAGCTGGATGATGATGGTGATTATTTGAATCAGGTGTGTTGCAGCAAGGAGGGATGGAAAACAGCCAGGAAACCGGCCCTCGAGGAAAAGGATTAAAGAACCCTGCCATAATGACATTTAATTTGAATGTAAAAAATGAAAAACGTTTTGCCACAATTTAATAGACGTTTTGCTACTTGTAACTGAAAGAAGATTTGACTTGAATCATGTGCGCAATACAAACCGTGCCACTTCTACGTAAGTGACAGGGCGTTCTAACGCCGGCCCCGGTAGCCAAACTCAACAGCAAAGTGCTGCAGCTAATCCGTCAAACTCGATTCTCAAAACATCCTCTCAGGAAATCCCCACCCCCCAAAACTTCTTCCTGCCGACGGTAATTCACAACTTTCAGAAAGTGCGCGGCGAGGTGGGGAAATGTGCTTAGTTCAGCTCCATCTTGTCACGGAAGCGTCGTTTTGAGTGGGAGCAGACACCGCTGCAGTCGTGGGGAGGCTTTTGCAGTGTTTGTGTCGCCGCCACTTCCAGCAAGCGAGCCTTGGTGACAGCCGCGGGACGTGTGAGGTGCATTGAGATGTCCTGATTCTCGGAATCCTGCCACCGATGCCGCCGTTGTGAGGCCAGCCAATTATGCCTTCAGCATGCAAATGTCTCGCAGAGAAAGAGCGAGGGAGTGAAGGGGTGGGCGGCGGGGGCTAAGACAAAGATACAATGTGGTCTGTGAGGGTTCCCGTTTGCTCTCCACTCCAGTCCGAGACTCTTGTTTAATTGCTGTGTTTACCCGACGACTACATCCCATGTCATTAGCACACAGTGTAGTGTCATTTGCGTTGTCATACCACTCCACGCTCCACGAGGTCATTATCGCTGTGACTGGCTTGAGTGGAGAAAATTGACATATTTGACATCACTAATCCACTCCAAGAAGTTGTTTTTCCCGCCGGCTTCAAACAGCCATATGGCCAATTAAATTCTGACCGGTCCAAATCCGGATGAGTGCTGTTGCTATTAATGGGCTCAGTTTCACATCGCTCCCTGCTTGATGGGACATAAAACTGTAGCCTTTTAGAACACGTCTCGCTAAAGAACACTTGGAATTACAAAATGGATATGCATTTCTGTTATACATTTGTGATGGAATAATAGTAATGCTATAATTGCAAGTAATACAAGTCATTTTACAGTAAGTCCGCTTCCCAGGAACTGCTGAGGTGTCCTTGAGCCAAGCACTGAAGCTTTAACTTTAGCGTAAATATGTAGAGTGGAAATATAACATTATTCATCCAATCTTCTTTTATAGTGCCGATCCTAATTAGGGTCCCCGGAGCCTACTCCATATGACTTTGAGAAGGGGGTGGTGTACACAATGGAGTGGTCGCCGGGCAAATATTTTGCATAAGCATTCTCACCTATAGACAGTTAAGAGCCTTGTATGAACCTAACATGCATTGTGGGAGAAAGACAGAGTCACAGGAGAAACCCCACACAAACACGGTTAATTTTAAATGATTTCAAGAGTCAGAATGGTGAGGCAGTTGTGCTCACCACCCAACCACTTCGGTGCTTCATAAATTTATCTCCATTCATCTATACATTTAAATATTTTTCTTGTTTTTTTTTTTTACTTGTATTATTTTGATTATTCGTACTTTTATTTTATTTATTGTTGTTACACATTATATATAGAAAAACAATACATTTAAGGAACAAATATTGGTTATTTAAGTTTCCCTTGCACAGGCTAGTTTGGTCATTAATGTTCAAAATGGATCCTACTCAGTTCAACCACTTGATTGTTCAACCACAACTGTGTTTACGATGGTATAGCTTGTATCATGACAGATGTTTTTTAAGGAAAACATTTACCTTACTGAAGGGAAAAAGATAAGATCATCCCTAATAGTGCTGTTGCATAATTACAGCAGCAGAATGCATTAATATGAATCAAAAATCGCACAGAAAATAAATTTACATATTTTTAATATATGCATTGCTTGGAAGAACACACCCTTTGAAGCTGTGCCACGCCAATAGTAAAGTGGGAGGAACGAGCGAATGAACACCGGTGGGAGTGGGAGGTGACTCCCTGACTGCCCGGTCAACACAGGTGGCACACTCACAGGAAACACATTTAATTATGCTCCTTGGTAACAATGCGTTGTCCTTACAGCGGCTGACATCGGTGTTGACAAAGGCCGCCGCCGCATTCTAATCAGCAAACAAAATGCAGCCGAGCGCCCCCCAAGGCCCTACCGGTGCATCATTAGCCAACCACCTTCTAGTATCCAGGGAAGGAAGCGGCCGAGTGCATAAGTGTCATACAGCATCACGCCATCAGGCAGCCAAAGCTCGCCTCCCACCCCAGGAGGAAGAGGATGACCAATTGACGGACAGACGGGGGCCGGGGGGGGGGGGGACAACGGCGCTTGCCCTACCCGCGCCGTCCCACTAGGGCTCGGTTTAACAAGAGGGCTGACAGGCTGCAGCTGGGTCCTGCCTAACGAAGGCGGGGACATTAGCGGGGCCCTGTGCGTCTGTCTCATTAAAAGACATCAGCCCTCCATTCCCGCACTCGCCGTGCACTTCCGTGACAGCTTCCCCCCCAACCACTTCGGTGGCGGGCAGGTGACAAGAGGAGATGTTGACATAAGAGCGCGGCGAGGGACAAGGGTCAAATGTAAGGGAGACCTCTGTCTTGGGGACAGTGATGACCTCGTTAGGGGCGGCTGACAAAGGAGGAACCGTCTCGGCGAGGCAGCATACGCAGGGGAGGGTGACATCGCGGCCAGCTCGACCACTGACACGCCGGTGCTCGCTAATGAGCATCAAAGCGGCTGTCCTTCAACTCGTAATGAGGACATGTGAAGACAGTATCACACCGTAACATGGACTGTAACTGCAGTCTAGACAGTCCAGACAGAGCAATAATGGAAAAGATGAGAGGGATATTTAAAGGAGCCGCTTAGACTGTGTTTTCAAATCCAGACCGTTTATCCCGTTCATGGGCTTGGGACACGCAGCTGGGCCTATAGTGGCCTCACAGTTCGGAGGTTCTGGATCTAAATCTCGCATCAGGCCTTCCTGACTAACTTGGTATGTTCTCCCCACACTTTTGGTGCTTCTAAAAGCATCAGTCATAGGTTTGCATCCTTGATCATCCAATCACAAATCTAATAGCGGTTACATTTGCGAATGCCATGCATCTTAATAGAACTCCAAAAATCATTTCATTTTCAACCCCCCAAACAAAAAAAAAAATCAATAAAAAAAAAAAAAAAATATATATATATATATATATATATATATTTACACTGTATATTTATTGAACTGCCGAGTGTATTTAATTAAGACGAATGAACGGTTAATGTTGGTGTAACATGTTCAATATTACAATTCAGTTCACCCAATGACATACTGACCCAAACTGATCCTGATCCTGACCCCCCTCACAGGGGTGCACGCAACACAGTGTGGGCAGTGTGGGCATCCCTGATTTAGTAGTATTCAAACATACAAACTCCACATTCCCAAACCCACAACTTGACCACTGGGCCACTGTGCTCCCTCCTCCATTTTCTACTTGCCCTCACACTAACCGACACTCGAGTGCTTTTTCATCATGTGAAACCGGATTCATGAACATTCCTAATTATGCAAAAGGGTCCCAGCGCAGCGGCATTAAGCGCCCCCTCGCTCGCTCAAACCGACTGCTTGGATACACTTCCCAGCATCCTTCCTCTGCTCGCGCGGTCTCCAGAGCTCGTCTTAAAAGACGAGGATGAATGGCGTGATGAAGTGCGGGTCACACGTCTGTTTGATCCGGTGATAACGAGGGGGCTGGAGAAATCATCTATCTGCAGTAATCCCCCCGACTCGGGAGAGATGCGCCGAAACACGCCAGCGGATGACAGATGCACACACTTATCACCATATTCAGCAAGGGCCTTCATTATCACTGTAATGTGAAGCAGGGGAGCCCGCAACCAAAATGTCCAATTATTCAGCATCTCGTTTATCAGCTCTGGATTCACATGCCGGGGCTTTAGATGGGCCAAAACTGGAGGCAGACAGGCGTTGTTGTTTGTTGTCATTGGAGGAGTGGGCATGTTTAAGAAAAAAAAAAACAACATACGCACACACAGAGGAGAGGTTATCAAAAAAAGAAGATAAAACCACTTTTGTCCTCTGTCATGGATTTACACTGCATGGTTCTAGTGACATTTCTGGCTCTCAAGTGGCATACTTCTGATATGGGTCATAACAGTCTAAATAGAAGACAAAAAAAAATTCTGGGATCTGATAGCTTCAGATCGGAATCAGGCCTCTTCCAAATGTGGATACATATCAGATACATATTGGATATCTGTCAATGCGAGTGCAGTGTAAACACACAGATTTGATATATGCCCCGTCAATGCCAGCTTGACGTCATAGAATACACTGATGGCTAACGTACACACCCATGTCTTCCCAAACACGGAAAAAAACACAATAAAAAAGTATGTGCTCTTAATATATTTCATTTTTGATAGTACTTTTATCGATGCATGTCTAAAGTATCCCAATGCAAAACCCAACAACAAAGGGTTTAAGCAAACAATAAAATATAAAATAACACCATCTATGTTTTTTTGTTTTGTTTTTTCCCAGGGCAAAGGGTTCTTTTAGATATAAATTGCCATTCATGAACAGCACAAAAACTGCTGAACAAAAAAAAATAAACAATGTTAAGTACCCTAATAATTTATTGTGCACACTTATCACAAAAATAAACTCATTCCAAATTTGAATATTATTGAGGCACTATGTTTGTCATGCATATAATTACAACTCTGCAATAAAATATTAGGTCTACTCACATTGTGATGAAGGACATAAGAGTGTAAGCGCAAATAAGACATGGCTGTCTGCCATCTAGTGGTGATTGGTGAAATTGCAACTTAAAACTGCAGTTAATCCCTGCATGGTCGCAATTCAGCAACCGCAGATTTACATATTTGGGGAATTTTAAAAAACAAAAAGGTTTTTTTCAATTTGCGGGATTTTTTTCCCAGTACGGTATTTCTCCGATTTGTATCCCTATTTCCCCCGTTTCATGTGGAAAACATATATTGAATGTTTATCAGCCTTTTTTTTTTTTGTAGAATAAAAAATTCCCCCCAAGTTTGTTTTTCCCCAAAAATATTATTTTGAAAATTAAGGTATTAATCAAAGTATTGCACTGGTTGCCCATCTCTGTTTCAGACCCACCCGCATTTGTGTCATAGAAAAACTATATTAAAAAAAAAAAAAATTAAATCCACCTCCCACACACTGTAATCACTTTAAACACACTTTTAAAACGTATTTCAATCCAAAAATACAAAAAAAATTGAAATTAGGTTGAATTGAAAATTAGTGGTATAGTGGGACTTTAGAGGTGAACCTATAGTGTGGGCTTACTCTATTTATGTTTGTATGTTGGTTATTTCATGTTGTCTCTTTGAATTTGGCATTTATGGAGTTATTTACATACAATTTGGGCAACCACACTTTTCATGTCTTCCGTGCATGTAAACACAGCTAGATTGGATATGTGTCACTTGAAATGTACATGGAAATAGACAGTCAATATAGGTACCAAATTGGAATGGTGCACTTGGACCTGCAGTGTAAATCCAGCCTCATTTGCCGTAACATTTCCTCCTCTTCTTCAGTCACAGTGAAGGAGAGGAACCCATTTCCTGCTGGAATCCGTGTCAGGATAATCATGTAACCATTTACATTTGCCAGAACGGAGTATGGAGATGAGATGAAGAGTCAGCAGGAGGCATGACACACACACAGAAATAAATACACAATGACAAATCAGACCAAACACAATCGCAAACGCGCCTGTCCACGGTGTCACAGGACAGTCTGAAGTCACTTCACACGTTTCGATTAGGAGGCCGTCGATGTTGTTGTGCTTGCAAATGAAAGGCTGAGGCGAAGCGAATGAACAAAACAAACGCGCTAATGATTGTTTAGACAGCGGAAACATGAGGCAATTTTGGCTGATTATCACGACAATGTCTGCCAATGACGCTATTGTTAGCATACTGGCCCGAGCTTGGGCGGGTGGGGGGAGAAAAAAAAAAAACTGAGTGATTGAGAACAAAGCGGAGACAGCTGAACCCTTCATCTTTTATTCATTACATAAATGACATTTTAACAAGAGAAAATTCCTCATTATTGCTTCATTGTACTGTATTAGATCTCTGTCTCGCAGATTGATAGAGTGATGGCGCTTTTATGAATATCAATATGTTTTATACAGAAGGGCTGGTGAAGACCTCAGCCAAGGTCAAAGATATATGTTATGACAACAGCCACAGTGATAACACAGCAATCAGGTCAATAGACGGCAATAGGAGCGGAAAAAGAGTCTTTGGACGATAAGTTGTGATGTATATCTTTTTAATTGCGCAGGAAAAAATGTGACCGAACACAGTGTACGCCAAAACGATGTAAACTACTGTAGCGTTGCGTCACAAATGCCCCCCTTTTTCCCAGGTAAAGTCCAGAATGGGACTGTCCACTTGTCCTTCTTTGAAAGGGGAAGTGTTTTGTTCTCTAAACAACGGAGGGAAAATCCAACAAACAAACACACCGTTTCCAGAGAATGTACAAAAACATGTGAGCATAAGTACCAGTGTTCAAGTTATTCTGATACATTCACATATGTCTGCAATATCCACAATTGTGATGCTAATTTCTGTAAGCCTATTAGTGAGAACCACCAATGTGTGTTAGCATGAAGCTAAATGCTGTTTGGTCATAATCGTTGCGAGATGCATAATGACATTTTTAACATTGATTTTAAGTTGTTTGAGTCTGATATGTTTTGCAATTCTAACAAAATTATTCCTAGTTGTATTAAGGAAATAGAAAATTTTCGGCTTTCATTTGGTGAATAAAGGTTTTGTCATCTGCTAAGATAAATTCACACACACACACTCTTTAAACATTTACCTTGTTTTACTCATCAAGAAAAAAATGTGCAATTCTAATTATATCAATGCACTCTATTTGAACACACTGCTAAACCCTTTGAACACCGTTGTTAACTCTGCATGCTGTTAACCAAAACAGCAGCACCAACTCAAATAGTCTCTCCATAATAGTACTGTACTTCCCTTTTTATTTCATTTTATTTCATACTCCATGAATTGTAATTATGATAATTTTCCGCCAAATCCCTCCTTCAATAGTCACCCTCCCATAAAGAATGTCTCACCCTTCTGTAGTTGAGTAAATGATCATCCCCGTCCATTTTTGACAGAAATATGGTTAAAAGTGTGACTGTATTGACCATGGTATTATATTCTGCTTATAATCAGACACATTACACTCATAGGTGAATCGTAACACAGTAATTATTTAGTCCGGCTAGTTAGGAGCGGTATTAATAATGAAAGTAGTCATCAATTAAAATGCATTATTAATTTTTTTTAAGGAGCATGTGCTTAGTCTTTCATTTTTCCACTGCGGGTTTGTGTCTTGATCATAAAACACATTTCAGCATTTTTATTCATCGCCAGTATACTCTCTAATGCACCGGTGCATTTGGATTTACTTTTTTTTTTTTTTTTTTTCCTTTCTGAGAAATCTACGTGTCAGTCACCCATGAGGCGAGTGCCGCCTGACAAGTGAGAATACTTTATTCAAATTGGTCTTGGGCGGCCGAGAGCAGACGACGGTAAACGTCTGAATGCCAAATGAGGTATTTATGAAAAACTGAGCCACGTTGTCCTCCATCCTAAAGAAGCATTACGCTCGCACGAGACGGGGAAAGTGGAAATGTTGACCTTTTACGCCCGGGAGTATGGACACACACAAACGCACACGCACACACACAGCTCACCATCTCAGCTCTGGGGATGTTATCTCAAATAATTACCGTCGGCCTCCCTTGTCCCCAGTGGTGGCTGCTTGTGAGCGGGTACCAAACAACAGCGGGTCACCGTGGACAGGCTCCATGCAGGAGGAAGTGAGTGTTAGCAGAGTGGAAGATCTAAAACCGGCCTCCTATGGCCCTGGCAACGGCTCTTAATTAACCACCCAGGTATTCTTGAGCCTCACGGCCCGCTGCCCGGCCGGCCATATGGCTGGAGCAGCGCCACGGTCCTAATTGCCAGGGGAAGCGCTGCATCAAAAAGAGCTCAGCCAACATAAAGCTTGTGTAAATTATTTTTAATGGTTCCCTTCTGGCCGGGGCGCATGTTTGTCATTTCAAAAAGAACGGCCAGGGCGATTTATTTGCCCTTGACCCCTCTTTTTTCTTTTTTTTTTTTTTTGCTCCCTGCATCACGGCGTGACCTGTCTACCTGATTGTCATTTGTCTCGTACACACACACACACGCACACACTCAGATGGGCCGAAGAGCCATTAGCTCTGTCAGCCAGAAACTGGCCCCCTCATGAATTCAATGAGTGGTTATAATGCAAAAAGTGCCAAGAGCTAATTCCGAATGACTCATTGCTGTTGTACTCACGTGTACTCATTGCTGGAAGTCTAACATGTTAAATTCTAACTAAATATGCCCTCCTCGCTCAATATAACCTTAAAGACGAACAGGTGGTACGATTAAGACTGTGTTCACACTTGCAGAATACATTTAAATGCAGGCCACGCATTGACACTGACTATGTTTACATGCAGTCAGTAACCCTTTTAAAACCCGGATATTGGCAGTATTCAGGTTTTTAAAAACCATGTAAGCGCGCCCAATAACCCGAATATGCCCTTATTCGGGTTTTTTAAATTCTCAATATCATGCCTGGCTTACTCCTTTTCAACCCGAATACGTGTGCATGTATACGCCAATCGGCATGTATGCGCGATGTTTGGCACGCAACCCACTGAATATACACAATTAGTGATAAACAAAACATGGCGAAAGCAAGAGTAAGCAGGGCACACGTTTTTGGAGCGAGGAGGAAGAAAGGAAGGAAGCGGAAGAACACGCAGGGATGAGGTATAATTGAGTCATGACTTTGTCCGTGCGTCGCCGTTTCAGTGGAATTGTTTAAATGTGGGGGGTAACTCTGTCCGCTCGAGCATTGTAAACGGGTTATTCCGAATGACTCAGAAATCTGAATTTTGACCTTAAAAAGCTTCAGAAAACAGGTGAGTCGTGAATGGTCGTTACCCGATCCCTGAGCAACTGTGATGTAATTTTCAGTCGAAAGAAGTCACAAAATGGCCGCCCCCTGTGTTGGCTTAACTCATATTCCACAAATGCAATATTAATCAGAAGGCCTTGTTTCAACTAGTGGGCCTGCATAGAACATATTCTTGAAAAAAAATGTTGGGGTTGACTTCCCTTTAACCAAAATATTCATTGCATGTAAACATAGTCACTGGTAAGTAAAAATCAATACAGGAGGATGGAGGTCAGTTCCTACAGTGGCAACGTGACCCCAGTTTGTACAAGACTCACTATCTTACACAAACCCAGCAATATTCTCATAAGTAGTAAACATACACACTAGCATAATTGTCTTCGGACCCAAAAGTTGACTAGTATAAAGTAGATAGTCCTGTTTGAGTGAAAATGTTAGTGAAATTGGTCCTGCCAGCCCCTTTTTTCATTTCCCCTTCACCCACTTTTGCTCCCTCCCTGGTCCTCGCTTTCATTTCCCCCTCAGTTTGCTTTGTTAATCATCCCAGGAGGGGTCCGGCAGCGATAAAGTAAGCAGCTCATTGCAGTTTTCCGCTTGTTATTTTTGACCGTCCTTCTTGTACAAGGATGTTGCAAAGAAGATGAAGGTGGGGAAGGTGCCGGTGAACAAAGTACCCCGCCCTCCCGCCCGTCCCCACCACCATCCTCTCCTCCCAGTCCACTTCACAATATGTCAGGAACACTGGACATTTCCATGCCCCCTCCCACCACCTCCTGCGGGTCTCAAGCCAGGCCGTCGGTGAGCTGTTTTTATAAGGAAGCGAGCCAGCAATCTGGTCAGAGCGACCTCACATCTGCCTCGCTAATGAGGAGGCTGGCGCCCTCCCAATTCCTCTGCCTGCAAACTGTCCTGTATACCCACACAGGTCACGTACACTACGGGGTCAGCCTGCAAAACACAAGGAAGGTTCAAGGCAGCACAAACGCAAACATGCATACACCATGTAAGTGATATCTACACAAACGTGTTGATGTGTAGCCATTTGACCTTAAAACAAGTGCTTTGAAATTGTGTAGATGATACATGTGAGAATATCATCACCAATTTTACAATTGAAGGACCAGCCTTATACAGTAGTGAGAACCAGCGGTGTTTTGACGATTAGCTTCGAGCTCTGATTTTGCCTCGTATACACAACCGCAGCAAATTTTAAATGTAGATTTCAAAGTGCAGTATTTCACAGGTTTCACAAAAATAGGACCGTTTCAGGTTAGAAATGGGATTTTGGAACTAATTAAGTTTGTAAATTGAGGTTCCACTGTATATGTAATCATGTATCAGCTGTGATGCCAAAATAGGATGAATACTGCCACCCGAACAACAATCTTAACGGCCTTTAACTCATACAGATGCAGTAGAACCTCTGAACCCTTGAGGTTGTAAGTCAAATGTTACTTAAAATTGCCTGTACAGTAAATAAAACTAGTACAACGGTAACTGATTTCGACCGTTAAACATATTACTTCTATTTTCTATTATTTATGGGACACATCAGATGAGAACCAGCACCCGGGAATAGCTTTTGTTTGACCTCAGAGGTTCCATTGTATCATATTGTACCTGTAAAACTGATCCTAATGTTAGCACGACATACTTCAAACTGTAGTTTGTTGAACAAAAAAAAACCAAACGGTTTTGACTTTATTTAGAGAATGAAAACACATCCACATGAGTGTCTTCCCCAAATATGGACCATAAACCTCAGGAAAACTCACAAACTCAAAACCCCAGCTGCTCCAGAGTCCAAACTCCGGCTTAATGACTTGGTTGATGCTTGGTACCGCACACAGTGCACTTGAGTGGAAATGAAAGCATAATTGCCGCCATAGATCCAACACACAGTGAAAATAATATGAGCACGCCTTCATGCATTTAACTGCACCAAACGCCCCCCTCTCTCTGTCTCTTGACGACATCAGAGTCATTACTGCACTATATTTTAATGGTGTTTTCCCCCCAAACTTCACACAGGCGAGTTACGCTATCGGGCGTAAGTGTCGCCAAACAGACCCCCGTGCGTTGACTTGATCTGCTGCCAGTTTAATGTACCTACCCTGTGAAGCAGCTCCAAATCTCCTGATTGGCGGTTTCTGCATCTTAGGCCAAATGAGACGGCGACACAGGCGGCTCGTTCTCGGTTTTAATGAGCCTCACGCAGTGAGACAGGGAATGAGATATCGGCCAATGCGGGCTAATCTGAAATGCCCTAAAACAGCAGGGCCATGAATTAAGCAAAAGACACGCATGCCTGAAACAGCAAACACTTTGTAAAGTAGCCTTTTGTGCTGTCACTTTGACTTGCATTTACAGTGCTTCAAGTTTGTCTGGACAAGCCTCTTCTATCTGTCTGCTTTGCAAACACTCCGCTAATTCAGCTCTGTTGTGACCTCTAATTCATCCCCCATTTGACTATGTTAGCAAAAGTAAGATTAAACAGGATGCATTTTGGGGGAGGCTAATTCTGGCCCAAGCATATGGACGAGCATTTTGCAACGAATGGTTTACCACTACGCTGTGTCGAACCGTGCGGTATGTTTTTGTTTTTACTTTTATATGCTTTACTGTATACCGCGCGTTTGAACATAATTTCACTTGATAATTTTCATCCTTTCTAACTTCACTCCACACTCACGCATACGTACTGTGCCAGTTACATTCAAATGAATGGGAGTGAGTCCCGCCTTTCAATATATCCCCATTTTTTGTCTTTATTCTCGCCCATGTCCTCTTCCTGGCCTGACATTCCATCTATTTATCGATTAAAAAAAAAGTGATACGGTGCAACACGTTGTATAAGTAGCCTCAGAACACATTACAGGCTCGCACAGTTCACATCGCAAGGAGTCCTTATGCGAGATCGCCCAAGGTGAGCCAACTGTCTTTTTTTTGCGATGATCGCGTCCTACTCAGATTCCGAAGCATTGCAAAGTGCAAACCTACAATCAGTTGACCGTGTTTCTATCAATTAATCATGTTGGGCTAGCAGGTTCTCTTGTAGACTCTCACGTTCAAAGAAGAGCAGCCAACCTGTCGCACAATGACATTTTCTGCCCTGAAATGACCTTAAAAATGCCCACATAACATTGAATTGTCATCATTAGCACACCATTGTCATGCTCTGAATAGCCTATAGACTATAAAACATGTAGCTGTGGTCTTCCTTGTGTACCCAACTTTTTCAAGGCGAGACCGTTAAAAAGTCATTTGCAGATTGTTGGTTGGCCTGTCGCCATGTACTGTAAAGAGATTAGAGAAGTTGGCCTTTACACTCAGAGATGGCGGTTGCGGAGTACAATACAACAACATCCAGAGCTAAGGCACAGCACTATGCGGAGCTGACAGGGATCTGCTTGTCCAGTGAGCAACCAGCAACGGTTTACATCACCCATATGACGATGTACTCCAAATAATACCTCATACTACTTGGTGCCCGGTATCTACCTGTGCATGAGGGAGTGATATAAATCAGTTTCATACTTGAGTGAATCTTCCCCATACAGTATGCCATTAATACACTATCATTCATCATTGTACTGACAAACTATAGAAAAGGAGGCACACTTGCACTATAATTGGTCAACTGGAAGCAGATGAGTTCCTTGCAATGTTGGTTCGGAAGCCCTTTTAAAGAGCAACTCTACCCTATAGGCTGAGGCTTTGTTCCGTTGATCATCTGCTTGTCATGCCGATTTTCTTGAGCTAAGTGAAGATTGCAGGTGCACAGGGGCCCCTATTCTTGGACCAGACAATGGGGGGAACCATCGCTACCTCAGGTTTGTCTCATCGTGAATTAGATTAGCACATTTTAGATGTCAGACCAACGGTTTGTGCGGCGGTTGATCACAGAAGTAAATCGAGAACATAGACAGGACAAAAAATGTTCGCTTTCACAACTGACAGCCCACATATTTTTGACTAGTGAGTTTTGGAAATCCCTTTCTACGTCGTCCAGAAATGTGTCTTTCGAATTAAGGTGTGCAATTAGTACAAATAACTCCGAAAAGCTGCTCCAATTGCTTTGATTTGCCACTCCAGTTGTTTGTCCACAAAGCTAATGCAGTGATTCATAAATGTGTTAAACCGAGAAGATGACAAGCAAACAAGAGCAGCACATTAAAGCCTTCCGAAATACATCCTGGAGTCTAAAAACTTAATTTCAAAACAACAACAACAAAAGTGATATGATATGTTTTGAAGGGAGGGCTTTTCAACTCGACAAACGGCGCCGTATTTGACGCCAACTTGGTGCCAAAGCAAGCCGTGATCACACAGACAACAAGAGAACGGCCGTGTAAACATTGCGGCACAAAAGAAATGTTGAAAAGTGACGATGGGTTTGCGATGACGGGTGATGGACGCTTTGAAATGCAGCCGCCAAGTATTGTCACGTGCAGCTGCTCTGATATCTCTTTTGCCAACAGGCTCATTTGGAGTTATCCCGTCTGTCTCGTGGTGTGATCAAATCTGTTCTTCTTGGGCATTTAAAGCAGGCAAAATGATCTTATTTTAAAAGTTGCACGTTTTAATATCCAGACGCTTTCTCCTTGGATATATGCGCAGCACTGTGATCAATGGCTCGGTTAAATTATGGTGCCACACGGCGGCGCGGAGGGGGGAAATTCATTACCGCTCAGGGTCGTTTCCTCCCAAAACAAAAACATTTCATTGCGACGGAAAAGCCAAATTAATATTGGCTTTGCACAAAGTCGATTTTATTTGCTAAAGAACTGCTGCTTTCTCCCCCCACTTCATCCGACGCATGAAGGATTGAACGTGAGACTTGAGTAAAATGACTTCCACGCCTGCTCACACACACATCTAATTTCACTCCTCTTGTTTCTTTGCCTTTGTCACAGCCACAAACACACAAAGCGACACGCACACGCCGCATACGCACTGCAAAAGCATTTCATCCTTCCTTTCACCAAAAGGCCTTTGTTTCTCCATGATGCCTTGCCATCAAAGGCGCCTCGAGTCTCACTGTTGACTCTGGATGAGGCTTTTCGACGTCACCACATTTAACTGTGTCAAAGTCTGCACATCAAGGGCGTGCTTAGCTCGTTTGATGAGCAAACGGTGTGAGGACTGTAACGAATAAAACGTCCGATGTGTCTGCAGTCAAGATGGCATCAAATTCTAATGTTGGGACGATAAGGGCTGTTTACGAGACATCAATTTTAACTGCAAATGCATAATGTCATTTGTCTGTTCGTCTGCGAGTCTGAGAATGCAAACCTGAAAATGTGTGTAAAATTATACATATCTGAAAATGACACGTTCTGCTTTCGGTGTAAACACTCAAAACCGTCATCAGTGGGGAAAAAAGTGGCTAAGCAATGTAATTAAATAAGAAATAGCTTAGTAAAAGATAATACAGTGCAATAACTTTGAAATTTGAACCTTGAAAGATCTTAATCATAGGAATGGGAAAAGAGCATAGTTGTTAAACTGTTATTAAAATCCTTTACGCTTGGTATGTCACGAATCCATTATTTATTCATACTATCCATTTTGATACGAAAGGATACCAGCAAACCGGGTGACTGAATTATACACATGTACAAAGGGAACAAAAAGCTTTTTAAGGGTGATATTGGAGGGGCGTATTATACACGGGTGCGTGTTATTCACAGGATTTTACGGCACGTATTTTGTCGTAAACCTGCAGCTACCCTGATTTATTAGATTTATAGATTTTGCCATGGTTCTCAATAGTGTATCTAGTTGCAAAACAAATCAAAACTTAGTTAGTTGTGGTTGTTGGAATTTAAAGAAACATACAATATAAACAATTTATTGCGATGTTGTCAAGGAAAGTTTTGCAAAGCTCTTTTTTCACTGTTCACCGTATAGCATTGCTGAAACTACAGCCCTCATCCTCCTTCAAGTCTGTTTGTGCCAGTGCCGCTTGCTTCATTAATCTGTTTCGCCGTCTGACTCGGCTTCTCATATAACTGATTTATTCAGCTCCCTCATCATCAAGTATTTGTTTATGGTGAAAACATAAAAACAATCAGGATTCTGATGTGCGAAGGATAGCGTTGCACACGGCTATTTATTTGGTCATAAAGGCCCTATGCAAAGTCATCCCAAACCGGTGCGGGGAAGGTCAGGGGCACGAGCAAGGAGAAGAGAGATGGAGGCTTAGCGTACGATGGCTTTGAATAGCTGATGAAGTCCCGTTAAAAGTTTTATAAACATGGCTGACGCTTATTGACTGGGAAATGTGCACCTTGTTTCCCACTGCTGACTGGCCAAACATGGAATAAACATGTCCCGTATAATGCTATGAAACCCTCTCAATCGGGATAAAGTCCGATTTTTTTTTTTTTTCAAGAAGCTATGAAGTCCTTCTCATTCAACTGAACAACTCATCTCCATAAAGTGAATGATAAATTACTAGCGGCTAGCATTCTAGTTAGATTGGCCTAGTAAAAGTCAGCCCAGCGAAGTACCGACTGTAGATGTGATGATAGTGTTTACGTTTTGTCATCTTTTTCACCAGCTTCCAGGGGTTTGAGAAACCACATGATGCCAAAATATGTGTCAATTTTTGGGTCAGCCCTGATTTTCTTTTTCTCTTGAAGCAAGCAACATATTATGCAGTCATGAGCATTCCACACTTTCTGCAATATGATGCCACCATGTGCTATATTGGCAGAAGTGTTCATTCACCTGCTTCGACTCATTATTTTGACATGTGCAGACTGACCAAATATACCGTAAATAGTAGTAGAAAAATAAGCCGTAAAAACTTCCATGTCACCAAAACATCGCTCTGTCCATTTCTTCTTCAAACGTTAGCATTATCTAGCATATTTTTTCCATTTCTGCAAATGTATCAGTGCAGTCTAGCGCCCGCTTTGTCTTTCGCTCGCTCTGCTTCTACTAGCTTCCGAAATAACAGAAACGTGTATACTGATGTCACAGACATGCGCGATAAAGACTGTTTGTTCCGAAACTTTGGAATAAGTGTTTACTTGCGCGCCGATCTGGTTATCATTCGACATAAACCAGCCTTCTCATTCGGAATAAAATCTTGATCGGAATGGTCGGATCAGAATATTACGAATGGCGTGTGTACATGAAGCATTTTTATCAGGCTTTTGATCCGAATAAATGTAAACGTAGCCACTGATTGCGTTAACATGATTAGGTTATAGAGTATCTCATTCATAATTGTGAAGGCCGGTGTCTTTATGTGATTACTGTCATGAAATGACAAAAACTGCCATACAAAATCCATAAATTCAGGTTGTAACGTAACATAAAATCAATATTGGTTATTACCGTCACAGGTGGAGTACAAAATAACAATCCTCACATCTACATTTGTCATCTGAGTGTGGAGGAATTCTATTTTTATTTATCTCGCTAAACAAAGACGTTGTCACAGGCTGACGTGACAACAGCTCAATCAAAGGACGACGCAAAAGCAGCCATGATCGATGATGAGACGCAAACTCCTAGAAATTATTGAGAGGCATGGCCATTTATTTGCTCAGCTGCCACTGCAAAGTTGATGTCTGACGACCTTGCGTACACTGCGATGTAAAAACACTGACCATTTTAGTTTTCATGCGTCCGTTATTATTTCGATTACGTTTGATGAATTCAGGTCACACTGTGTTTCTATTCAACCTCAAGTATGAAGCAATCACATGCAAGACCTTCCCCTTGAAGAACCAGTGAGCCAGACAACATATATATATATATTTGCATACATTTAATCCCCCACTAACACCCAGACACATATGTTATGCACACAGAGACACACACAGACGGCATGTGCGAGTACACAAACAATTTCAGAGGTGCCCCCCCCCCCCCACACACTCCATATGCCCCAGACGAAATATTGCGCGTAGCCTTCAAAATGCGATGTTTGGGTCAAGTCAACTTGCACTCCTAAGTAATTTATAATGCGCTTTTACTCAGAGGTATTGCACAATCTCATTATCATTAGATTTTGCATATTTAACAACAGTTTTTAATTAGAAGGTGCTTTATTATTCATGCACATAATTTGAGGCGAACGCAGGCTGTTGAGGACGGAAAAAAGACAAGGTGAGGAAAAGCCAAAGATGCAGATTTGATCTTTTTAGTGTATTTATTTGCTTGTAAGTGAATCCAGAGAGTAGTCTTGTAATGGCTCTTTTAATTTAGCTAATAGTTATCATGTTGGGTACCTTTATGCATTTGCTCACTTCCCAGCTATGGGAGTTGTTCCCCAGTGCTGAAGCTGAATGAAGTATGCTTTGGCTTGCGTTGTGGTAGCTTTTTTTTTTTTTTTTTTTTTTTTTTTTTGCTGCAGCTCCTTGATGTATTATTAAAATTGGAAATGGACTCTGGGGACAGCATCTAGTTATGTGCTTTCATTTGCCGAATAAACCAAGCGTTGTTTTCATCTTTGCTCATGATTGTTAATGGCGCCGTTGATGAGAGGGGCGCGTTTGTTTGCTCCCGCTCTCTTTATCGGCGCACGCTTGTCATTACTCTGGCCAAATAGCCCAAGCTGCTGATTTTGTTTTCGGTTTTCAATTAGTCATTTGTCTAAGCACATCTGTTACTGGCAAAGGCCCAGAGCGTGAACGACCCACTCGGTCTGGTGCGGCTCACAAGCAGCCGAGCCTTTTGGGGGGGCACTTGGTAGCGACGAACACTTCGGAGCGCCTCATGGGTGTGTTCCCGGGTCCCCTCACATTTTACAGCCAAGTCTACAGATAAAAGGTGCTTCCAAGAAAAAAAAAAAAAAAAAAAAAAAGCCCCCAGCTTGTGGAGACTTGAGCGTGTGACGCCGCCTCCAAAGATTTAAAGTTGACACTCTGCCGCTGGTTATTGTCTGCATACATCTCCCGATATATTTTATTTGCTTTTTAATAATTTATGTATCACAGTCTGCTTATTCCCTCCCTCCTCGCGAGTGCTAAAATTGATGAATATACAATGCGCCGTCCTTTGAAGGGCTCTGTTTAAATGTGCACTGTTGCAAGTAAACTGCATATTTCCTGAGTGAAGTAGACGTGCTATTTAACTTTGTTCATTTTCTCTCGCGCCGGGATGTGCACTCACATCTTTTTAGCATATTATACACAATGTGTTCATACGCGGGGCCCTTCCCTTCCGCTACAATGGATGTCATTAACTTCCTCCAATGCACATTTAAGATTGAGCCCAGCGGAAAGCATTATTATACAGTAATGTAATGTGTTCTTTATGGTATTCTGTTTACAGATAAAATGGCCCATGATTCAACTTTGGCATTTTCGCTTCATACCATGCCCTCACACTGTTTACATTGTGATCATTAGACACAAGAGAAAGATAACAGTGCAGTCTTGCGACCAAAGTTTTTTTGGGGAAAAAATGCGTTTTGCTATTAGTTCAACTTGGTAGTACAAACTGCAGACACTGATGAAGTTGAAACAACAAGGCAGAGAGTTGACTTTTCTACTCCGCATTGGCGTTTAACGTTTGAAGCTAATTGTGTTTTTGGCATCATGTCTCACAATTTTATTGAGGATTTCGGCTTGCCCGCCTGCCATCAACAAGGTGAAAGTCTTCATACATCTGCAAGGGTGTAAAACAGTGTAAAAATAAGCTGTCAGTGAATGAGAATAGCAGTAAGCCTGGCTAGCTTTGGTTATACTAATCACCGCTAGTCTTAAAAAACTTTTTTTTTTAATTTATCATTAAGAGCGGTCACTTTTAAACTTGACAGAACATATTTGTATCGAAACATTTGCATTGTGTGGCAACCATGGCCAAGTGGTTCAGATCGTCACCTGCCACCGTGTTGACCCTGGACAAATGGCTGCAGTGTCCTTGAGCAAGACAATGTGGTGGGTCAAATTGTGCATACCAATTGAAAAAAAATGAATCCATGTATTTTTTCATTTTCAATATCTCATGTGTTATCGCATTTAACTGGAGCCTATCCCAGCTGACTTTGAGTAAGAGGCGGGCTTCATACTGGCCTGGTTGCTAGTCAATCACAATGCACATACAAACAAACAGCACAACACCGAGGGGCAATTAAGAGCACAGTTTGTAATTAACCTAACGTGTTTTTGCAATGAGGGAGGGAACTGGAGTACCTGGAGAAAACATGCAAGCACAGCAAAAACATGCAAACTGGGATTCAAACCTGAATCTCCTGAATGTGAGCCAGGAGAACATTCCACCCTGCTGACTCACCTGCACATACAATGACAAAGATGCCGTGCATAATTTATTCGATTTGATTTCGTCAAGTGGTTGCATGAAACAAAATCATCTGAATGCAGATAGATGTTTTAAGCAGAATATACATCTACATCTACTACGAATGTATCTGGATCCAGGGGATTTTATTTTGTGTAACCACTTAATACAATTTTGACAAAATAAAATGTCAAAAAAAAAATGCAACCTTTTTTTTTTTTTAGGACATTAATTAGGAGGATTTTTTTTAAAGACACAAACTACACTGAAAATAAGTTTTTGTTGAATTTACTCAATATTATTTCATCAAGTGATTGCACAAAATGAAATCATCTGGATCCAGGTACATTTTTTCAGTAGACTATACATCTACTTAAAAATGTAACTAGATCCAGATGATTTTATTTTGTGCAACCACTTGACAAAATGAAATTGTGAAAATTCAGCACAATTTTTTTCAGGGTGGAAATAAAACAAAAAAACATGCGTCCAAGATGAGATCACTGTTTTGACAAGTATGTTTGTGTTGAGTGTTCTAAAATGACATCGGGGCTAGATTTATAGGTCTTCAAAAGACAGCAGACGCACAGTTTGTCTGGGCTCAGCCATTTTTTCCGCGAGAGTGTCCGACGCCTCAATCATATGAAATGGCAGTCTATTTTTGGGGTGGGCGACACAGGCGTCCCGGCCCAGTAAAGCTGTAGCCAATCCCTGATTGTCGAGAGTTCAGGGAGGGTTCAGTCAGCAGCACCGTTGGGTCTGACTGATCCAAGAGGGACTCCCACTGGGCTTTAATAAAACATTTTGCTCATTGTGGAAAGTAATGACCAACAATGTAAACTTGTGACTCGACAACAGATGTTGGCATGCTTAGTGGAAACAAGGTGCTGTAAAATTAATTTCATCTGAATTATTTACTGCCTGCATTACGTGCTTGAGGAAGTAGGTGGGGGCGACGGGGCGGGTTTGGTTGGCAACAACAACACAACCATATTCAATTAGAGGTGAACTAGTGGGATGAAAGGGCGGGGGCAATGGTGGGGGATATGGCATAGAGAATGATCGCATGTGTTCACTCTTGAAATTCCAAAATGGGAATCAGAGCCACCACCGCTGACATCACCCTTGTGATTCATATTTAATAGGATTTATTATTTCATAGTGTCACTTCAAAGGTTGTGCTCGTGTAAACTTGCCCGGAATGTTTCCCCGCAATAAAATTAAGCCAAATGAATATCTGGAGAACTGCAGTTGAAGGGGCATGATTGTTTGTGCCAAACAGGATGAAGACAAACACTGAGAAGTTTGTGATTAAAAGGATGTTTTGAAAACAACAACAAAAAGAAAAATAGATACAGCGAGTGAGACTTTCTTGGTATGCTTTGTGTTTGGTGTCAGTGCACATATTTCACAAAATGTACTTTACACTGAAAAAAGTTTTTGAGTAGCTGTATAGTTGAGTTGAGTAGATGTATAGTGATTTTATTTTGTGCAACCACTTGACGAAATAAAATCGAGTAAAATCAACATGTCATTTATTTCAGTGTATATGGTGGCTGTCCTTTATTTCTAATGTTTTGGGGCATTTGTAAAGTCAGGAGTTTGCAGGCTTTAATTTACTGGGTAATTTTCTCAGCAAAATTTCGAGAAATGCTTTTCTGTGCAGTCTGCGAACAAGCGGCTGACCTGTCTTGGGTCTTGTTGTCCGCGCTGGGCAAGCCAAGAGGGCTGCACTTGCTGTCGTATCAGTTGGCAGTCAGCAGCGTGACGCCATCACAGAGGCACAAACCTGGATTTCCTTCATCGCCCCAGGCCGCATCCAAACAGCACGTAGCCGCTGTTGTACCGCCGCGCTGTGGAAAAATAACAGCGGGCGCTATTTATACAACAATGTTTCCTCTTAGCCATCGTCCCCCCCCCCCTGTGCGTTATTCATCTGCGTGTTTATTTTCTTTTTGTTGGTTGTGCAAAGGTTGTCTTTGTTTGCAATGGTCCTGCAGAACAGTTCAGTTGAGTGTGAAGTGCTGGGATACAGGAAGTGGGCTTACTCTTTCACCCGAGCCCTGTGATAAATGGAGACACTTAACAATAGTGTATCCTGTGACCCGCAGCCTCAGCTGCTGACATCAACTTGTCCACATCTTCACGCGTCCTCTTCTTTCCCCAAAGCTTGCCTTATCAGCTTCGCCGATGTACATTTCCCAACCCTTTGTACGGTGGAGCCTCAGTGCATTCTGGGATGTGATCCACATCTGATTTGTTTCTGTCTCCCGATTTTGACATACTTTGGATCAATCTTGTCGGTCAAGCAGCGCCAAGTTAAAGCATCATTTGAAGTTTGGAATTTTCACTCCTCGTGGCAGCGCTTCATCACCAAGCCACTGAATTATAACTATTCAATTAAGTTTCAGCATATCAGCCTCACAGTTCTGAGATGATGTCTTCGAAACTAGCTTCCTGCGCGGGTTTTCTCAGGGTACTCAGGCTTCCTCACACATCCACAGAGAACACGTTAGGTTTAGTGAAGACTCTAAAAGAGGTGTTACTTCAAATGCTACCACTGTGGATTTAGTTTAAAAAAAAAAATCACGATTTTTAGCCTGTGTTTATGGACGAGGCCATTTTGTGTGTGTAGTTGTAATGCAGTTGAGGATCACTGATGCAGATAGCGATAGGCAAGTAGCCAAAAAGCAGCCATGGCTGGATGGGGACAGCAACCCATGGCAGTTTGAATGGGACAAAGTTGATTCAACTCAGAGTGGCAGACAGGGACATCTCTGCTGGGACCAAAATTCAGCCCGGGAATATTAATCGACGGCGGCTGTCACACGCCGAAAAATAATCATCGCCAGGTGGGTATTTCTTTGCCACAGAATTACCCCTTGCTGCTGTATTTGTATATTCTGAGTTATTAAATTAAAAAAAAAAAAAAATTGCCAAACAATTTTGCGGTTGACTCGGACTACAAGATTATCTATATAATGTGAAATATTTCTTAATAAATAAACCCACATCGGTCAACATGGATGGATTTATGGCATAGACAGGCGCACAGCCTTCCCCGGGTTCTACCTTTGGCCAAGGTGTGGGGTCCTGGTTAAAGTAGACCAAACTTTAAAAAAATAAAAATAAATAAAATTTGCGGAGGGAGAAGCAGCAGCCATTTTGTTTTAGAACATGGAGAAATGATATTGATTGTGATGTGTTACTGTCATTGTTAATGACAACTTGAATAATGAATTGGGATTTACAGGGCGAGTCTGTGCTTTAGGAATAAGCAATACGTGTCCAAAATTAGTGTAACTGCTGCCTTGTACACAACAGAAGTCATTTCAAGTTCACAGTTCAAATGAAGTGAGAAAGAAAAGCCAGCTATACACAAAACACAACCAGCTGTGGCAGTGCCGAGATGAGTGCTGCATCAGCAACACACACTCACACACACAAAGAACCCATTACCCCATTAGCCAAGCAGTCTGAAGTTTCACTCACACTTATGTATTATTACTAAAAATCCGACAAAGGGTTTTGCACGTCTGTCTTTGGGATCCACATTTCACCGCAACATCCGTCTGTCAGCACATTGTCTCTGTGATTCCCGGAGTCACGAGCATGACTCATTCCAGCGCAATGCCACATGTTCCCGACATGACTTGATCCAAACCGGCTTTATGCATTATTTGTCCAGCATTTAAAAGAAAAAAAAAAAAAAAGAAAAAAAAAGTGAAGCTTGTCATCTTATTCGCGGTACACCGCAACGTCGCCATTGCATCTCTTCCACGTCCCCACATGGCAACGCACTCGGCCAACGTGGCCGCTGACTCGTATCATATTCACGTGTCAAAATATCTGACTGATCCAAATTACATTATCTCAATATTTGCTCATGAGTGACTGAATTTACCCAAAAATGTAACTGAAAAAAATTACCACATGTATATGAGTGCAGATTCTCTCCCTAAAAGGAACTAGCAAGTGCAGGCAATGCTCAAATAAACACAACATTCGATAAAATTCCAACTGGAAACTTAGTCAGACGTCAACTAAGTACGTGTTTATTAATGTTATTATGCTATATTTATATAAGTATGACAATCACTCAATCTGGGATTTCTTTACCCCAGCCAGCATGCATGTTTCCACTGCACTGTGTCTCATGGTCGTAAGTCCTCTTTTCTCGTATGGTCTGACTTTATTCTCATTACCCGGACTTTCAGTCACTGTCCATGCAATAATTTGGTCATCTACGTCTTAAATTTTGATTTGAAATAATTGAATTATTTTGAGCAAAAGAATATTCTGGAAGTAGGCTAATGGCCATTTTTGCAATTCTAGGTAAATCTTTGCCCATGTAACTAAAGTTATTGAAACATTTCAATTTTAATGAATGAGATGCCTTGTACATACTCAAATGTTGTGCCAAGATGTGGAGAGGGTGAGTGTGTTTAGTGACATGTCGGCTAAGTGTCACATTCAACAAGTGGCTACACTAATGGATAAAGTCAAATTTGACTGGTTGGTGATGAAGTGCTGCCTCCACAAGTGAAAATACAGTTGTTATTTCCTGGCGCATGCTTTTCTCTTCACACTCTTGGCTTATAGTAGGCCTTGTTGAAAACCTATATTCAGAATTATATATTGTTTATTAGCGGACCAACCTGGACCTCTTTTGTGTTACTGCTAGCATTGGTGCTAACGTTAGTGTTCAAATGAAAAGATCAAACATTATACTAGTTTTTAACACATTCACTGACTCACGGCAATCCAATTGCATTCGCCATACTGAAAGTAACTTGTACATTATATCGAGAGGGAGGGGGGGTACTAGTATTCCTTACTTGTGCTTTAAAGACAACATCTTAATTCCTCTATTCTGCATACGGATCAGAACAATTTGCCTTCACACAGCTCGGGACAGCCGTGCCTATTCAGAACACATTAGACAAACTGTGACACTGTCACGCTGGCAGATGTTCTCTCCATTCCCAACCTATTTCCTTGTCACTAAACCACCAAAGCGCCCCCTTCACTCGTCTTCCCTCCCCACGACGGCGCATAAACACACGGTGAAAGACAAAGAGAAACAAGATGAATTATAATACCAAGTGGGGTCCCAACGGTATTGAGGGGTGTTTGGTGGGGGGGTGTTTTTTTGTTCTGCTTGGAAATATTTTCTCACTTTTTGAGCGGAGCACGCTCTGCTCCCACATGTATTGTCTGGCTGTGATCATGTGTCAGAGTGGTACAAGTGGGATGCGGGGCCGGGTGCCCGGCAGGCTTGTCTGAAGCAGACGGCTTGTTTGCGTGTACTTAACAGCTCCTCACAGCTGTGTTCTCTCCAAATGTAACAGGAGAAGACCTCATCCATCAGAACGTCGCATTCCCCCATACGCCGCCCCTGCTTTCTTACTCCGCTTACCCCCAGCCAACCCCCCCCCGACCCCCACCCCCACCGCAGGGCTGCCCTCCATTTTTTTGTTCAAGTGCCTCCATTGCGCAAATGTCAGCAAACAGGCGAGAGGTCGCGTCGGAGGTCAACCTGCGAATGGCAGCGTTAGGCCGCCTTTTTTGTCTTTTCAAGTGGGTGTGCATTTCTCAAGGAGTTGCTTATGAGCAAGACGTCCAGGCTAGACACATGTTTAAGGGGGTGGAAGGGAGGGGGGACTGTGACAGCTCACATGCAGCTGGGCGAACATTAGCTTGCCAACAAAAGATCCATAAGCTTACATTCATTCAGTGTTGAAACTCCAAGGTTGAAAGCAAGCTGTTTCATGACGATTTGTTCAAAGTTTTTACAGTATGATAATATACGACAATTTAAAATGATAAGTAATCCATTCCAAGATTAAACTGTTGCCTTCATCAACTGTAAAACTGGCATTTCAACTGCCTTCCCTAGTCATACAAATGAAAAAAATAAATGTACCCACAATTTAAAGCAAAACATGTGAACCCTTTTACAATTAATGGTCAATGAGGAGAGTCTCAATAAAAAGTCCCATTTAATTTTTAACAAAGTGCTACTCATGAGTAAAATGGTCATACAATATAAAACACATTCTCTGGGAAGAAGAGAGAACGCGTATAGTCGATAACCAAGTCATAGGCTACTTAGCTAGCTAGCGGCTATCGTTACCGGTTGACTGGACTGCCGGGGACTTCACTGCTAGATTGGTGGCTAGTTTGCTAGTGGCTAAGGATAACACTTAACTTCAGTTTTACATTTACAATATGTCTGTCTGTCCTTCCAGCAAGTAGACAAGTCTGTCTGTCTTTCCATGTATCTATCAAGAAGTTTGCTAAGTCAGTAAACTGGCTGGCAGCTACGGTTAACACTCGACACCATTTTTACCTCCTTGCTCTTGTCTAGTTATCCTGCTATCAAACAGGTAGCTGAGTTGGCAGCTAGCTGGGTAGCTTTGGCAGCTAAGTTTAGGAGTCTACTCCAAAGTCTCGATGACATATACTATATCTACTGTAGCTATACTATGCCCACTAATCCCCATGTCCACCGGCATTCAACTCCAGGTGTAGGCCTATGTTGTTGTTTTTGTTTTTTTGTTTTTTTACCACATTTTGGTCAGTGTGCTGAATTTGCTGACCTTGGGAGCAATTGGATTTGATGTTCCACTGTCATATTGAAATATCAGTATATCAGTACTGCTGCTTTGATTCAGGAAGTGGTGGAAATATTGAGCCGGTCCGCATTTGAGGCCATAACAGATTTTTCTTATCTGGAAATATATTGTAATGTGTCTGTGGGGGATTTTTGTCCATTCTTCCAGAGGGACACCTGTGAGAGATTCAAACATGCCTTTATGAACTTTGCTTTGTGCACTGGGAAGAGAAAAGAGCGTTTTCAAAACTGTTCCCACAGAGTTGGAAGCATATACCTGTGCAAACTATGTTGGCATTAGGATGAACAACATTTTGGTTCCCTACTCTGCTTCGTGTCCATGTCTTGCTCCCCAGTTACTCGCACGTCACTTCCGCGCATCACCCTGCCATTTCACTAAGAGTACGTCGTAACCTTTATGCCACTGATTAACCCCAAGGTCTGCATAGGAGGTGGGAGGAAAAGTTTCCAAAGACAAGAAATCACTTTCGCGGAGAAAGTGCCGCCCTCCCCGCCACCTCCTTTCTCTGGTCCGGCTCAGTGCGCAGCCAGTTAATGTTTCACTTTGATTTCACATACAAGACAATAAATTAAGGGGCATTTATCAAAGTCACTTTGTTGCCGCCTGACAAAAGCCACTTTATGCATAAATTATGATGCAGAAAAAATACTTTTTGCTGTTTGAAGTCGACAAGCAAGATTTACTTATGACAAGAGTGATACATATAAATATGTTTTGCATTTTAAGTGTCAGGTTGATGTGCTTGTACTTGTGACTTACTTGGCAATAAACGGAGAAACGGAATGAGCTACACTACATCACTGCCACCCGTAATTTTGATATGGATATCAGTGAGTCTGCTAGGGAAAACACACGATGGTTTTGTATGGATAGTGATCCAGAAAAAAAATATCTTTTTTTTTTTAATTGCTGTTTTGGAAATATTTTTTGTTACCATAATAAACACTGGGAAGCACCAACACTATTCTCTTTGTCCCATTATTCCGTGCATGGTAGAGGAGAGGTCGTACAGAGCAACTTGTAGGCTGCTCTACACGAGCTCTTCTGTTAGCAAAGTGACAGTGGGAGCATTTGTGTTCATATGACCTAAAATTTGTATAGTTATAGAAAACGCTGTGTAGAAATATGGCTTCAGGTAATCGCCCACATTTGACTTCACCAAGTTGAAAGGCAAACATTTTAATATCTGATCACGTGCAGCACCTTGTGGAAAATAAGCATTCCAGTTGCAAACAGCGCTATTCGAAAATGACCAAATATGGCTATGGTAACATACCTCGTGCATATTTTTTAAAAATGGTTTCTTGATTATTTTCCACAACATGTCAGTATATTGCTAAGTGAAGCAGCCTATTTTGTGAGACTTCAACTTGGCAATCAAGGACAAGTGGTGGGATAACTATGCACAAGGAAATTGAACTTATTGTGCCTTACAATTGTTATACATGATTCCCTGTCCTGGTTGCTCAGTTTAATTTATCAACAATAAGAGAAAAGAACTGAATGCGTACCAAAGAAAAAGTTGCATACAGTCTTTCTTTGGGTGAAGCGACTCACCTCCCAAGCACAAATGGTATCCTCCCTCAAATTTATGGGAGAGTATTTTTTTCGAGAGAGAGTCTCTTTCGAGCTCTTAGTTTGTCTGACCTGCTCAACTGGACTCGTTTACATTGCAAACTTTTAAGTGTACATTAAGTGCACGCATATATCACACGCTCACGTAACAGTAGTGAACGCCACCTCACCTGACATATCTAACCACCCTGAGGCATGCTTTCAAATGTGTCAATATAGTATACGACGGAATATAAGTGATATAATGCAACACATAAAGCGAGTGCTGAAACGCAAACAAAAACACAAGCGCACACTCACACACACCTGGAGCCGGCACTATACGATACGGCACTCCCGGTGTGACGCGCTGACAAGAATGTATTCATGTATCGCCATGTCTTCAGGGAGCCGTCTAATTGCACGAGAACAGAAATAGAGCTGCAAGAGTTTGAACGTGCTCCCGGAGAGACACCCCACAACCCCCCCCCCCCCAACCCGCAAAAAGTCACCCAACGACCCACCCCCCGCCGCCTCCACTACTCTGATTTGCTTCATGCCTGTTGCAATAAAAAGTGCAGATGCTGAGTAAAAAAAATGTCACATTGTGAACTCTCCCCAGAGAGCCTTAAGTGAAATGTGAAGGATCTGCGCCTCGCTGTGATGTTCCGTTTATATCTTTAATGCCTGTGACACCCGCTCAGCCAAACAAGTAAAGTGCAGGGGCGCGGTATCTCCAACTTTGGTGACAAGAAGAGCACACGCCACCATGTGCAGCCTCTCGGCTTGTAACGCTGATACGAGAGAGAGGTTTTCTGAACAACACGCACACGGGAACAACCGCACCCATGCCCTCCACTTGCCCCACGCATGGGGAGCAAGCAGGCAGCGAAAAAAGATTCCGGCTCACAGGCACTCTATGGAGGACCATGTGCGCTCCTGTAACGAGAACACAAGCACTGAGTTGAAGTGACAATAACTTGGCCCGGTCTCAGGCAAAGCGGAAGAATGAGGAAAGGGGAGTACGGAAAGCCGTTTGAGCTTTTATTCGATATCCTTGAGATCCAGTTTAATGTCCTTGTACTAGAATGCTCTTTGTTCTCGCGTGTAAGACAATTCATTACTGTATGACATTTCTGCATATTACGAGGACACCTTTGGCATAGCAATAGGACGACTGCGTTACTCGTGAGGCGAAACTGTGCACTGTTTGACATTTGTGGCCTACGAGTAGTGATGGTAAATCGCTTGATGTAAACGATGTAGAATTTCATAACGTCACGAGTAGTACTACACTGAAAAATGTATTTGGAAATTTAAGATTTTGTTGAACGCAATACTTAATTGCTGTTTAGTGCACTACCAGGATGATGTCTTATAAGTAACGTTTTTCCACTACCAGTGCCCCTTATGGCCGATTTTGTGCTGCACTAGGCCCAAATAAACTAGTAGGCATGAATCATGCACTAGTAGCATCCCGCAACCTATTAATAGTCCTAAATATAGCTTTAAAAACAAAAACAAAAATAGCAATGGGAATTGTAGTTAATTTCAGCAAAAATGATCAGCTAGTAGGAGAGGAAAATTTGACTTGGCAAGACCTCAACCAATTGTAGTCTCCCACCAATAAAAAATTACTTTTAAGAAAAAATATCTTGGCAGCCAAAGAACAAGTGTATTTTGCCTTTATTTGTGACAGTTAATCTTGGTTGGATTTAAGTTTTTGCGGTACAGGTGGGAGGCAGAGGAGGAGGATGAAGAAGAGTAGGACAGAATGAGAAAGGGGGAGAGAAAGGATGGGGGGGGGTCCAAGCATCTTGGTGGGCCCAAATGATCCCCTACAAACACATAACAGCAAATAACCACACTGACTGAGTTACTCTCTCTCACACACACACACATCCATCCATTATATATTCCGCTTATCCTCACAAGGGTCGCGGGGCATGCTGGAGCCTATCCCAGCTGTCTTCGGGCAGTAGGCGGGGGACACCCCAAATTGGTTGCCAGCCAATCGCAGGGGCAATTAAGAGTGTTCAGTCAACTTACCATGCATGTTTTTTGGAATGTGGGATATATATATATATATATATATATATATATATATATATATATATATATATATATATATATATATATATATATATATATATATATATATATATATATATATATATATATATAAAAGGAAGATGAGAGTAACTCAGTAAGTTTAGTTATTTGCCGTGGAGCATACTGCCACCTTCCTGGGTAACACGCACTCCCACGGACACACACACGCGGTACAGTGAAGTGACATCCTCCCAGAGAGCTGATGTGTGCAGCATGCCGAGAACACTTTCAGCCAGAATCTCTAGAATTCACAGTGGAGGGGAAAAAGGAACACTTTTTTAAAAAATATATATATTTTCAGGGTGTGTGTGTGACAGCCCGGAAAAAAAAAAAAAGTTTGGAGAGTCGAGAGAGTTTGCACCAAAGTTGCCTGTCAGCCCATTAAAGATGTGAAGCTGGCATGGCGGCCCTATTGAAACCATATGTGTGTGAAGGAATTCCACCGCTGGTAATCCATTCCAAATACAGGACTGTGGTGTTAGCGTTAATTTAAGCAGCATGTTGAGGATGGGCGGCCACGCTTTGATCATGCAGAGATGCTTTGGTACAAATTGAAGTAACCCCCCCAGCTCCATTTGGACTGGATCACAACCGTGGATTTGTTGAATTAAACGCTTCGTTGAATGCCGCGTGCACATGAAAAGGAACGTCACTCGCGGGAATCCGATCGCACCGAGCCGCCAGGTCTGCTCCTTTTTTATTACTTTTAAACTCGATCCACACTGGGTTTGCACCGCTTTAACAAGACGAGGGCCGTGGTCCGGACGAGATCATGTTCCGGGGCCGGGAATCACCTGGACTGTGTAATGCAGAACATATTGATCCAGACTGTACATGAACTGTACATGTGTGACACCCTTTGATGAACTGAAAACAATGTTTAAATAAATTTTTCACATTACTTTTAACTTTCATTGGCCACTGTGCTTTTTTTTCTCTCCGTTTTGTTGTGTCTACTACTAAAAGATACAGCATTGAATGAAAACTGGTGACTTAGATCCAAAAGGTGGCTTGAGATGTATTTTTTTACGAGCTACAGATAATTAGTGAACAATGACAGCATGTCATCCATTTACGATTGTACCAATTTACGGCAATTCGAGGTAATGAACAGCACGTAGTGAACTACTTTGTACAACAACAACTACGGAAGGGCACGCTCAGTTACCGCCACTTATGACCATGGCACGTTCCAACTTGCGTACAAATTTGGACTATGTCGCCGCAGTTGGAACAGAACTCTGTAAAACGAGGACCTCGAAGCAAGTTGATCTTACAACATGTGGACATGGCCTCGTTAACGAGAACTAGCATTACCGTAGACCCTGGCACGTGGTCTCTCCACAATATTGTGTGTCCATGTTTATGGTCTCGGGAGCAACACTACAAGACTTATTTAGTTCCACCCAGCCTGCATTATTCTTTGCCATTTTGCTACATTTCTCCATAGTAGTCTTTTTTAAAATTTTGTTTTCAACTCCGGTTTTCCTTAAATTGTCTGTGGATATTCCCACAATCACCACTGATGACACATGAAGCCTCAACACCCTGCAGTGTCCATATGTGTTCACCGTCACACCATGAGGGCAGAGGGGTTACTGATCTGGAGCTATTTTTTTTTTCTCTGTTTCTTTTTTTCCCCATTGGCTCCGCTCCTTATTTGGTAAATTAGAACATGATGTGTTGTGAAGCCAGCACATTGTTGCGATTTGTCCCAACATTTTTGGCATATCATGAGGGAAAGTATCTACATTGTGGCATGTAATCCTGTCAGCTAGATAGAAACAACATACTCTCTGGCATTAGTAAAATATGTGTAACTTTTTATGGATAATCAAGTCAAAGGGCTGCCCTAAAAATTGCACTTGACACTAATTACTGGGGATCCTCGGTTTACGGGTGAGTACCGTTTCTAGGATGTGGAATCTGATTCAGATCACAGACTCTTACAAACCTATGCTTACATGATTGTAAAGTCCTAGGAACAGGAAATACCGTTTTACTCCTGTGGTTAGCTCGCGAACCGGAAATAGTGCTACAAAACCAGGTTATTTCATGTGTTCTATAAAAGCAAACGGCGATATTAAAAATGCGTGTGAATACACTTGCGGTGTAATTCCCGGCTAAGTGTGTTATATCATAGGTTTCTATTCACATACAGGTGGCCCTCATTTTCCGCCGGTACCGCACATAGTGATCTCGTTTATGCAGCAGTAGGGATGGGCTTATCGATCCTTTGGTATCGATACTCAGATGCTACTAATTTGGTATCGATTTCCTTAGACAAATATCGATGCCAACTTTTTTTTTAAAATGGGCGCGCACTAGGGATGTCATAATATCTCGATATTAAATCGTCATCGTCATGCCGGGATATGAATAGTATTGTCACGTGAATTGCCTGTGTAAAAATAATTTGACTGAAAAAAATGAAGATGGTATCGGTATCTGTATGGATTATATTGCAAGAAAAAGTATCGGTATAGTAACAAATCTGTAAAGTGTGGTGTCGCTCATCCCAATGCAGCAGCATAAGAACACATGATTATTTATCACCGCACTACTGTTTTTCAGAGTCATAAGTGTTCAAACGTTTTTCAAACAAATATTTACTTAATTATGACTTTGCAACTGCGTTAATGTAGGGGAGTGATAGATTACAGAGCATTCCGGTTATATTCCTATAGGATGGTACTTTATTGTGAACTTCACGGTCCCTGAAATTTTTTTTAACAGAAAGCCTACACAAAGAGGAGTTTTTGCACTTTTAGATTTCTGGTAGGAGGTATAAATCTTAAAATGTACATGTGATAAACTATCACACATAGACCAAATATTTCCAAACATAACATTTCGTTTATGGCAACAGTAAATAAAAAACTTTAAATGAGCTACCCAGAATACAGTTTTACAGTCCACATAGCAAAGCACTCGCCCAAATGGTTAGGAAATCCTCAGGGTTGATTTGTTTGTTTCACAATCATGGTTTCAAAGATGGCCACTAAATGCTGCGCTAATTGAAGGCTATGGCAACACTGACACACTCAAGACAAATACACACAAACACAATGCAGTCGAAGGAGGCCAAACACAGCACAGAAGCCCAAAGTGTGGGAAAAGAATGAAGTGCAGTCTCCCACTTATGGTTGATGTACACAAGTGTTGTCCTTCGGCGCTGCGAGCGCAACGCCGCACCGCAAACGACACAGTAGTCGGCTGCCGCTCTCTATATTTTGTCGCCCAACCGCTGAATGCCTCCCATGCAGGCGACGCGCACTTGCCAAGGCCACAGGCACGATGCAGCGCGGCCTCAAACAGACAATTTTATTTGCAGCATCACTCAAAGTGGCCTCTACCACACAAGCTGAATGCAATGTGCAATTGCAGCTTTCGATTAAAAAAAAAAAAAACAACAACCACACATTCTGGAAAAAAAAAAGACATGCAGTCATACATCTAATGTGCTGTGACTGTCACTAAGTTAGATCTTTAGGTCCTCACATGTAACAAGACTGTCCTGGCATTTGTGTATGCTCACTAGGGAAGCGTGTGTGCTGGGCCCTATCGCAGCCGACTACGGGTGTGAGGCGGGGTACAACCTGGACTTGTCTCTAGCCAAGTGAAAAGCACATATAGACAAGCAACTATTCATACTCCAATTCACACCTACAGACAATATGGAGATTTCAATGAGCCTAACATGGGCTACGTTTACATGCAGTCAATATTTGGGTTAAGGTCAAAATTCCGGTTTCTGTAACATTCGGAATAACCCGTTTACATGCGTAGCGGACAGAGTTGAATAACCTGACCGGACACAGGACCGTTGTCACACAAATAGACGTCATTTACACTTGTTACTTTCTACCATCAATAAAACACCTTATATTCATGCCACTGACCGCAGGAATAAAGCAGTTAGTCTCGTCCGCGCTCCAGAAATGTACTTTTTTGAGCGTCATCTCTGAGTTTCGCCTTGATTACTTGCCTCTGCTTGTGTATTTATGGCAAGTTGTGAGCCACACGTTCAGACTTATACACGCGTATATGGGTGTCTATATACACACTGTGTCATTTTTTGTCATAGAGGCAGAGGGAAAATGCCGCGGAAAATCAACATATTAAAGTTAGGCTCATAATGGCAAGGGTGCCGCACATACAAGTGCTCCTGTACTGAACTGTGAGATGGATGTGCTCAACAATTTTTTTGCCACTTTTTTTTTGCTATCGAGTTATATTTTATCATCATCATCACTCACTGTATGGTTTTAATACGCCAACAATAGGTCTCCACACTGTTTTTTTTTTAATGAAGAGCGAAGATTCACGACAGCATCAAAAATGCAGATGACTTGGTTTATCCAGTCAAAGTAACACAAGTGGCAACGACCGTTGTAAATGAATGCAAGCATGATTTGACAATAAATGTTTGTCAAAGTGGTGTGTGCACAAATCCGGTGCATACTTTCAACATCCAATATTGAATTCAGCTGCATTTGATTTAAAATATCAAAGACATTGTTTTTATAACATAGTAAGGTTTGGTGTTATGGGCCGAGCACCAGGCTGTGCTAAACTAAACAATGTTGCTAGCGTATGTAAAACCTTGTATTTTAGTCGTACCAAACGCAACCCCCCCAAAGTAGCCCCCTACAGCAGTTTCACAAATCGGTGGACGTCTATCATGACAGGACATGCAAAAAAAGTCTCAATGCCCATTGCCCGAAATTGAACAGAAAATCAGTCCTTTCAGTTTGAGCAACCATTTGGGTCAATTCGAGGGCTCGAGGCAATTTTCCCTAATGAGTCCTGATCCAGACCAAGTACCCGAGACAGACGAGTAACGCTTTTACTGTCTCTATGCCACCTACTGTGAGTGAAACATGGAGCTACAGTTTGTTGATCATTTTGATGATTTGCTTTGAAAGAGGGTGCAAGGACCTGATTCATCGCTTAAATTTTGCATTGCCCCCTTCATTAAAGGCTGAGAGAAAAATAAACACAAGCCCATATCTTGTTTTTCTTGCGCTCAAAAAATCGTTAATTGGCCATGTCAGTGTTTCATCAGACTATTGTTATTGAGATATTGGTGTACAATGTTTTCCCGTTTTCTTCTTCCTCTGACTTTGCCATATTATCATTGGCAGAGTATCGCAGCAATATGCTATTGCTTGAATTGGCCGATTCCCGCCTCTGTGCATAGATTCGAAATTGTAGAAGTGTAAAAGCAGTCTGGTCCAGTACCTGCCCCAGCCAAGTTCCTGGGACTGCACGCAAGGCTTAAAAGGTGTAGTGGCTGCAGATGGGGTTTGTTGTTAAACTAGTGGGCCAGACTTAATGGATTTGTGATGATGTGTCTCTGAATTCTTGCCTAAGACCCCCTGACTGGGAGTGGGCTCAGGATGCTTATCTCTGCGGACATCTTGGGCCAGCTTCAGGGGGTTTGGGGATCTGGTTTCCGCCGCCCTTGGGAGAAATCCAGCAGGACTTGAGTAACTGGGGATTAGTAGGCCTGACCCCGGGAGCAGCAAAGCAACATTTGAGACCACTAAAGAGAGAAAAGTCGTTTGACCTTGAGGCATGCACAAGGTGAAAACTAAAAGAGATTATTGGCTTAGTTGAAGTGTAACATGACAATTGATGTATCGGTGCTAAAAGGTGTAAATAACATTAAGTAACAATTTCACAAAAATTCACATTTTCTTTGAAAAAAAATAGAGGACTGGTAGAATTCATCTTAAAATCTTCCGTAGAACCACACGGGGGGGCTATCTCAGCTGACTTCTGGCGAAAGTCAAACTCCACCCTGAACTGGTAGCCAGCCAGTCGCAGGGCACACACCTAGACGTACACACGTACACTGAGCGGGAACCACTCACACACTGCCCGCGCAGTAGTCGGTACCACTACACTATCTGCGACTTTAGAATTTGATTTGTGACCAATGTATATTTTGAAAATGTGACATGTGACTATTGTAAATGTGGTGGAAAACGTGTCCGTCATATGTCCCTCAAGCATGGATCGACACACTTGATGACAGGGGTAAACTCGGAGCTGGGCATTTTATTAAAATTTCCCAGTCCGTTTATCGCCTTTTGCCTGCAGCCGTGATAACCTTCCGCCGTCCGTCTATACGCTTTTTTGTCCAGCCCGAACAAATAGTACAAATAATCGCCAATAGGCCGGTCCGCCTAGCCTTGCGTTTCTATCTACAAACTTCGACCAACTACTAAAGGTTATGTAAAACGGCACACAAACAAAGTATTGTTATTTGCTAGCTAAAAGGAGCTAAAATAAGTGGCTCACCCAGGTTACCTGAGTCAGACGTTGCCCTCCAGCAAAGCAGCCACAGTGACAATCATTTAGACCACTCAAGGTCACAGCACAGCCTAGTCTTCCTTCTGCTTGGGTGGAGTGTCTTAAGGCCTAAGCTTCGGCAGACGCATTACAACAACGCTCCCAACAAAGACCGGCGCCTGTCCCCCACCCTTTCTCCCTTCTTTTGCGCTTTTCTACCCTCTCTCAAAAACCGTGCAACCAGAGAGCTCCTACAGGACTCGTCACCTTGTCTCGAGGACGGAGCACCAGAGCAGGGAAAGCCGCCACTTCAATCATCTGGGGGTCGAAGGTTGTGTGGGTCAAATACCTTGGCTGGGATTCCCCCAACCCCCCCCCCATGTTACATTGATGGGCGGTGGTCAGTGTCATGGGCTAGACCCGGAACACACCCAGCCTAAATTCATTTAAGGAACTGACCTCATAAGGATACTACTATCATTAGCAATACATAGTCATTTTTCTAATTAAGGCTTTGAATATACTAGACCTGTAATTGCCTTATTTAATACCTTCCTAATATTTTACCTATTGGTGCACACTGTGCAAAATACTACTGCATTGTAAGTGTGTGTTAACAAGATAATCCAAATGTCGAGAGGGTGTTTCTTTAACAAGGCTGTTTTTATGATCTCTGTTACCATAAATTGAAAAGGTAAAGCGCAGCGAGATCACATAATGAAGAACAGATATGGCTTACACCATCCACAAGATCCCTAATGAAAGATTACACTTCACTTTGAAGACTTTTATGGCCTCCGTAAATCAAGTAAAAAAAACTACGCATTATTTGAAGAGCTATAAAGGGTGCGGTGGACGTGCTACGTGCGAGCCTGTTTACGATTAAGAAGGGGAGGCGGGAAAGAGCGTAAGGGATTTCATTGGGGATTTTATAAGGGAGCCCCCGTGTGCTCTGAAATTCCAACACTTGAGAAGGAGTAGCCCCTGGAAGCGTGTGCGCGCGAACATGTATGTCTTTTGTGCAACAACACGATGACGTGACAAAGCCTGAGTGAAAGCAGATCACGGTGAGTCCATGCGCAAGTCCTCCAATACCCTCTGACATCCTGTCTCTGAGCACTGGGATTGAGAACAAAAGCACAGCAACGGGTAAACACGTGCTAACAGCTAGCCTGGTCCTTGTCGACCTGCTTCTGCTCTTTTGTTTGGAGTTTTGACAGTTGCATGTCTTTCACCGCTTGTGCTCCTCTAGGATGACTCATGGTAGAATTACCTGACAACAACCAAGAGATATAAGTGATTTTTTTTTTTATTTGTGTACTTTCACCTTAAGCGACATGCACACTTTTGCAAACAGTTTATTTTCGCATTACCAACACAGTGGCTGTCAAATGATGCAGTAATACAGTAAGATAACAAAGTGCAAAGACTTTACTGCCTGCGCTTCTTTTCTAAGGGTTGTTGACTGGTCTTTCTGACAGGAAACAGGACTGGAAACCGAAAATCGTGGTCAGAAGCTTTTACTGCAGACCTCAGGAAGGCCTTCAAAAAGAGGTGAATCTTTCCGATAATAAACATACACTCACGCTGAGGGCACCTCAGGACAACCGCAGATATAAGTCATATAGCAAGCGGGGGTATGTCAGGAATTCTACACTAATACAGTCCGGCATGAGCAAAGCAACGTTTTCTTTTCAGGTCTCGAATCCTTTCAAAAGCAGAGGTCAGTCACTATAGACTAAGGGCATATGCTTTACTCCTGTAAAAATAGTGCCGAGCAAGTGGTTTCAATTTGCTCTAGTGATTAAGTTCACGCCAGCCCCCGGTGCACTGGTAAGGGTCATTTGTGCTCGGCCAAGTTACTCATGAAGGTGGGGTGGAGTGATGCTAACCGTGAGCATTGGTACTGACATGGTATAAAAACGGACTCTGAATGTCTGTGCTGTGCTGCAAGTCCAGTCAAGGTAACAAGAAAGCTTGAATGCCTTTCATTTCTTCACCTGCCCGGTTGTGCCCTTGTTTAAAATTGTCCTAAGGGCTCAATGTCAAAGCAGTCAACCGGAGTGATTGCCTATTTTTATTTCATTTATTTTTCCCTTTTAGCGACTAGCTTGTCCAGACAGTGAAATAGACCTTGAACACTGCATGCATGTTTGACAATTTATTCAACTCTAAAGACAGCAGGAAAACCACATTTTGGCTGAACTGGATGGACAGTGGATACACAGTTAGGAGTTTCACATTGCGACTTCATAAGACAATCGAATACAGACAGCAACATTATAAAAAAAAAAATAAAAAAATTAAAAAGTCTGCTGTTTTCATCTTCTAGTAGTGACTCTAGATGGTATTCTTGTGGCGGCTAGTGACATTGCTTATCAAATGTCTCAAAAGTGCTTCGTTTATCAGTCAGACCCTCTAATGGCTGCTTCAAATCAAAATCAATTTTTTCTTGCATGGATTTTGAGACGTGTGTCTGTGTTTGTCTAATCATGATACATAGATATGCCTAACACATGTCATGTTTTGAAGTGAAACTGGGATCGTCAACTAGAATTTACAAACATTTCAGGGCACTCCGAAGAGGACTTTTAAGTCACCAACCTAAAATATTCACCACAATGAGGAAACCTGCAAATTTGGTGAGTCTTTGCAATTCGCTGCCAATCAAATTTGGTTGCAATCAAGGCACAATCTAAGTTTTTTTTTTTTTTTTTTGAAGGAACCCTGCTATTGCCAAAATGACACTAAAATGGTCCCTTCAACCCCAAATGGTAGTCTTTCTTTGTCTATTCGGGAATGTCTATTTAAAAGTTTTTCATAATCTACATGCCTACCAAATTTAATTCTGCTGAGTGAAATGGTCTTCAGGGGCTGACATTTAGAAATATTTGTGGAGTTTTGTTTTTGCCAATTTGGGGTTTGGTGGGGTGGGGGGTTCACATCTACAATCCCTACCAAATCCACGAGGTTTGGCTCGCCTGAAAAAATTGGTGAGTTTTTTGAGTATGGGAAAGCCCTCAAAATGTATTTGGCGAATAACAATTGACAAGGAATTTCAAGAGGGCCTTTGCAACACATGCTTCAGGGAGATTGTGAAAAGAAATAAAATAGTGGCAATCAAAAGTTGGCACTATTGTAAAAGCGCATTGTTTGTTATTTGATCTTAATGATGTGATTTGTGTGTGTACAATCAATGCACACAACTGTGTCACAGTCATTTTGCAGGATGAATGCCTGTGTGCCGTTTGGGGGCGGAGGTGTGTGTGTGTGTGTTGTGTTGGTAACAGCAGATGTGAGTTGCACGCCACTGCATCAATAATAAAAAGGTCTCCCTAATCTTGACTCCCACTGCCAGTCGCGTCAAACCTTATGGTGAACAAAAACACAGTGTCTCAGGTAGATAAATTATTGATACCGTCGCAATTTAAAATCTCCCTGCTGCAATTTTTTTTCGCAATGTTTTCCCCCTTGCTGAGGCGCAACTCCTTTTGTTGATTTATTTATTCATGTATTTGTTTTCACTCTATGTTTGGGTGTTCTGGAGGGTGGTGGGGTGCGGGTAAGGTGTTGGTCTCCCCCCCCTTATCCAACTCACTTCACCTTTCACATCTTGCTGAATTCAGCGCGCTCATTTTCCTCCCTGTGATACGCAGCATGCCGCTTCTGAGGCAACTGTCACGTTCGGATCAAAAACTGGGTGGAGTGGGTGTAATATCGAACAGAGGAGACTTGAGCGATGGATATGGCACACAATTTTCCGGGGTTTTCCCTCCGTAGTCGGAACAATGCATGAGTGATGTATGGCACTTAGAACTGGGGTGTTCTGTACAGCGATTTAGAACAAATGCGCCCCCGTAATGATCGTGTTTTTGCTATCTTTGTGCACCTCAAGCACCGGCTCTGGAAATGTGAGCTGTAAACAGGCTGCTCCCCCTTTTTTTAGCCAAGTGTTTACTGTTGGCGCTTTGCTGTTCTATCGCACCGGCGGAATACGCTCGCTCTTCATCTCTCTGCGAGCGCTCCACAGCCAGTAGCGGAAACAAAAATTCTACACTCCTCGCACGCATGAAAGAAGTGGCGGCTGGTGACATTGCTTATCAAATGTCTCAAAAGCGCTTCGTTTATCAGTCAGAAAAGGCACATTTACGTCAGTGTGATCCAAACACTAAACTCCCGGAGCTTGTTTTTTCTGCCATTTGGATTTCAAACATTTCCCCATGAGAAATAAAAGTGGTGACCAGGATGTGATGGGTTTACCGGCGACCTTCTCGGCAGTCCTAACCCTCCGTAGCAGTCAGGTTATGTCTTTCTTTATGGAAGCGCCAAACGGCACCAGACTGTGATGGATAAACACAAGATTGATTTAATAAATGCTGCAAAGAACTGTCTCAACAGCGCCTGTGGCAGGATCTTCACCAAACTCTCAAGGGTTCTTCCTTGCCCTATGCCTGTACAATGGTTCATGATTATTGGTACAGCTCACAAACAGTTTTGCAAGCAATTGGTGAATAAATAAACCACATTTCAATCCATTAACCGGTATTGAATAAAGTATGTGAGATTTGTTTGCAGTTCTTTTAATTGGTTTGGCATATCACCCCCGTACACACACACTCCTCCATCGATGCTTCTGCCCACAGGCACAACCTCTACAAGTTTAAGTTGTTTATGTTGCATCAGCCAACGACAAAGTTTGCACTTTTTGGCGGCGACTTCCAAACGTGTTGGGTCATTCAGGCCGTGTGGCAACTCAAAACAATCCCCCCCCCCCCCGTCACATTGCACCTGAGGCACTAGGCTTTCTTTACGAAAACAAAACAGGTTGACAAAATGAAAATGTGTTCCTCCCTCGTTGATGTGTCATCTCAGGCTTGACCCCGCCAGTAAAAGATCAAACAAAGTTGGAGGCCTGCTCCTATTTCAGACCACTTGAGATGGACAGCTGAAGAGTTGGCTCGTCCAAGAGGAACTTTGATGGGATTTTTCTTTCCCGACACGCAATGAAAAGCCCGAGTCATGTGGCCAAAGCGCACTTGCGTTGTTAAGGTAATGGTTATAGGCACACAGCTGGTTATCTGCAGGTACACTGACTCAGCCTATGTACACTTTATTTCTGTACATTGGGGACAAAATAATTCCAATCCTCACAAGATTATATTTTATAGTCTGCAGATTGTTATGAAATTCTTAAGTGAGAGTGATTGTTGAGAATAAGTAGTGCATGAAACCTTTCAGAAAATGATCAGTTATAATATTTCAGCTTCATTATTTTGCGTTGACTTTTTAATTTTTTTTAATTCCAATTTCACAATTTCACTCTTAATATTATTATATGTGTTTCTTTATTTATACATTCATTTAATATGAAATAAATGTAAGGGCAAAATGAAGGGGAAAAAAAAAGAATGTTTTTATGTCCACCGACATCTTTCTTTTCATATTATTATTATCCTTATTATTGGTAGTAGTAGGAGTAGTAGTAGTTGTTGTTGTAGCACATTTTTTCTAATGATTTTATTGACCATTTATGGCCATTGTTGTGACACTGTTTTCTTTTTATGTCAAAATATGAAACAACTAGTTACATCATGGACTGACACACGCACACACATAAAAACCATGGTAACAGAAGAAGCCCCAGGGTGTTGAATCAATAGCACTATGCCAATCTTTATCTAAGCCAGCCTCTCTCCCCCATACTTGTGTATCGCTGTCACTTTGGATATAATGATCTAACCTATGAAGCATTGATGAGCATTCGGTCAGCGTGTCACTTTTCATTCGCGCACATAAACACCACAGACTGGCTTTTCTCATCAAGAAGCAATCAGTTTATCTACTGTATGTCATTGTTTTTGTTCAGTAAATGTAATCTGCTCATATGGCATATTAAAAAGCCACCCAGCGCAAAGACCTGAGCGCAGCCATTTTCATTCACCCAGCTCACTGGTTGCAGCACAAATGGATGCTTATTGACCAGTGTCATCGACCTCGGAGACCTCCGCTCTCCAGCCAATCTGCAGCGGGCCTCGGGGACGATTATGACATTTACTCGTACGGATTATAATTTCAAATGGCTGTTTAGACGGAGGAAAAAAGATTCCCCAGTAGGAGCGGCCGGGCGGCTCGAAGGGGGCGAGTGGTCAATAAGAATAGACTTGAAATAATCGATTGGAAATGGACACACGACAGAGGCCCTGCAGGCTGTGCCGATCAATAAGCTGTGTTAAGTGGCGGTGTTGCCCTCCATTGATGAGCAAATGGCTGTACAGGCTGTCCTTGCTCCTCAACTCTCTCTTTCCCCCCTTTATCCGTGGGTCAAACAGTGGGGCCAGGTGGTTAACCACATGTCGCCTCTAGACATAACCCACCGCGGCATGAGTTCTGACTGGTTGGAACTGGCCACATGGTGTGCACCCCTCCCTGTACCCTCAAAAGACCCCTGTACCCCAACCTTTACAAAGCTGGGGGGGGATTTGCAGGAGGGCAAATGTCTTGCTTTTGCATGTAAATCAGCCTTTTTCCTTTGCACTTGTTTTGACTTGCTCTTGTTCTCATGATGTTTACACCTTTACTGAGAGAATTTTGCAGATAGCAAAACCTATCATTTGCCACAGCATATTAATGGGTCGCAATTCTGTTTTTAAAAGAGAACTGGTTAAAACAGCGCCATGTTGGCAGTCCATTTCCTTGATAACAAATTTGCATTGGATTATTTAGTTATTTGGGTTTTTTTTATAGATAGGAAGGGTGGGTGCATTGACTGTTCCGATGTTGACTGGGGTGCGCAACTTAAAATGTTCATTAAAGACAGAATTAGTGCCAGATAAATCATAATGACATCAGCCAGCTGTTTCAACTTCTGGATGGGTGCGTGTGGAGTTGTATGGCTGAAATATAAGGGGAAACTAGATAGCTCCTTGATGGCTTTATTGACTCTTTTTATATTTTTGAAGGGTGTCTACAGGGAAGAGGGGGTGCACCGACTCTATTGGGATGTTGTTGAGGTGCGTGGTTTAAAATATTTGGGATACTCTTTAGGAATGTTAATGGTGGTGGATGACTGCAAAACGTTCCTCACAGACGGAAATAGAGCAACATGGTTACTTAATGCCTTTACTAGCTATCATCTTTTTACTGTTGACTGTATTGGAGGTCGTGGGCAGAGGAGAGGGGTGCACCGACTTTACAGGGATGTTGACGGTGCTGCTGCCTTAAAATGTTCCTGATATACTATAAGAATTGCGCAAGATCGCAGCTTGATGCCTTGACGCCAATTCTGTGAGGTGTGTGGCTTGAAATGTTAAGGAAACAAGATATCTGCTTAATGTCTTTATGAAATGTGTTGTATAAATAAACTTGTATTGTATTGGCTACGGGGGTCCGTGCAAGAATGAATAGGTGCATTGTGATATTCAAATGGGGTGTGTAGCTTAAATTGTTGAGAGTGAAGAAGAGCAAGATACGTTTGTAAAAGCAACACTGAAAAAAATGTGCATCATTTTATTTCGTCAGGTGGTTGCACAAAATAAAATCATCTGAATCCAGATATATTTTTTAAGCAAACATCTACTTTAAAAATGTATCTGGATAGAGATGATTTTATTTTGTGCAACCACTTGATGAAATTAAATTGAGTAAATTCGACCATAATTTTTTTCAGTGCTCACTGAAAAAAATGGTGTCTTGAATTTGTCATTTGAAATGCTTGACAAAGACTTAAAAAAGAGACACATAGCTATTTAACGGGTGCAAATAAAGTGGGGGAAAAAACTTTCATTTAAAAAAAAGAGCCTTGTCTATTTCAACACAACGTTGCTTGAAAACAACACCTGTTGTGCGGTCCTGCTCTGGGCCATCCATTTTGGTGTAAATCAAAGCGGTGCAGTGTGCTGACACAAATGTACTCGAACTGAGGCGAAGGTAGAGGAAGATAGCTCCTTCTTATTACTTCTTGCCATATGACACGCGCATGAGCCATGAATAATATACGACTACGCCACCTTGGATGAGATAAAAGTGGTGCACTGTGAGTCGGGTACAAGGGAAGAAGGATGAAGAACAGTGAGTCCATGCAAAGGACTGTGGGGTTACTTGCCTCTTTGTGTGTCTACTGTTTGGTGACAGCGCACATCAGTGTCACGAGTCGTGAAGTACGTGTGGATAAACAAGGGAAAAAAGGGAACAATGAAGAGTTTGCATACGCACACACGAGGGAAAGTGTTCCTCTCAGGAGAGCTGATCAGTGCACGGCACTTTGCCTATTTTCACTCTGCTGGGACGTGACGGTTCTCGCTCTCCCGAGGCGGAGAGCGGGAAGGCGCCGGGATTAAAAAAAAAAAAAAAAGCTTCTTTTGATCATCACGCTCACCTATTGGAGAAGAGTTGCAGGTTGTAAACAGCATCTTCAACCCAACCTCCTCCTCCCCCACATGGTACTTGACTAAACACACTTTGGTGATAATGTGCGAGACACCAGGCAGTTCCATTCAGCTTGGTTTGGAATGAGAAAGTCGAACTTTATGTACCCACCATGATAATAGCTGCAAATAATGTAGTGTAATGTAACGCCCCAAGGACGTATTGTACAGTTAACCTACTCACGGCCAGGCTGTGAATGAATGGTCATTGCAAGAAGCCACCACTGGCTACTTCTACTCATAGATGGGCATCCGGACTCCAGCCGTGACTTGAAAGTGGCTCTGGAATTTCAGACAGCTGAACATGTCATTGGTGGAGAAACGTGTTGTGGGTGTGGTTACTATGTAAATTAGCCCCTTTGTTACGAAAAAGTGGGACGGAAGTGCAAAAGAGATCAACCACAGACATCTTTTCAAAAGCAGTCAGATAACAAAACATGAACTTGGGTGATTAATGTCGCACTTGAAGGTTGCAAAGGCACAGTTGCTTGAAATCTAAATGAAATGTTAAATTACCATAATACAATCACTTTAAGTCAGTTGTTCCCACCCTTTTCGATACAGCACATGTAGAAAGCCCCTTACAAAACTGCACATTCAGTAAATATGAGTAAAAAGAATAATTGTATTGTCTGAGGAAAACACTTGACTTTTTGACATTCTTCATATAGTGGACCTATAGAGGCCAAAATTTTGTTGGTCCATCAATCGTCATCCATCAGCGGCCTGGATACCCGTCTGTCATTTGTCATTTTTCGTAACAAACCGAATTGTAATTGTCAGTTGTTCGGTTCGTCAGTTAAGTCCGTCACTTAGTCCATCAGAAGTCCGTCGGTACCCCGACCCCAAAACTAATGTCAACAAAACGGGCGTCCGTAAGTGACGGCTGAACGGACCGGTCCGTCAGATAGACGCAACGCCCAGCTCTGGTAATGAAACTAATGTACATACAGCAGTGGAAACGCAAATCTGATCAGGGTTTACCTGATCTGATCCCAACTGTGGAGATTGGTAGAAATATGGCTTCAAGTGCGTGCACAAAAGGCTTTCAAGCCAAGCAAGGGATTAGCTAGAAAAAACATGTTAACCCAGATACTTCTTTCAGCAACACCCAATATTTCAACAAGATTGTTCAAAATGCCGTTCCCACAAGCCTCAAGTTGTCCATTCAGGACCAAAAGCGTTACGTCAGGCCTACAACAGCTGTTAAACGATACAGTACAAGCTTAATTTTTTATAGTTTCACATGCAGCGGCGATGCGTGCGGTGTTCAGTTACCATTGTGATATGCAAGTATTGTGTCACTGTATGAAGAAAAGAGAGAAGAAAAGAAAGCCATTCAGCGAGCAAATCCTGCCAGGAGCCAGCCAAACAAGCCAACAAAAGGTTGGCCGTCGCGCGCGGGGGGCCGGCACCTGCATTGTCCTCCAGTTAGCGGTAAGCAGAGACAATGGGCGAAGGACGTTTTTTGAGCGCTTGACCCAGGCTACCTTCACTTCACCTCAGGAAGACAAGGTTAAGATGGATGGCTCTAATTAAAAGAACGGGCCTGTCTCGTCATCTCAATGGCATCGGGTTTATTTTACAGGAACTGTAACGGGTGCCTTTGTGGGTCGGTAATTACAGGGTGAAGTGATTAGAGGTCCCCAAAGGCATGGAGGTGACAGACAGACTTGGTGTAGTAACCCAAGTAACCTTTCTGTGGGACATCTTTCCCTATTGTCATTCTTGACAAACATAACTTTTAACCTCCGCCTCAATGTTGCAGGGATCATTTTGCCAATTAGGAAAAGGGTCATACTGGCATGAAGGTTGACGTTGTTGAATTGTTCAGAGCGTTGGTATGAACATACCGATTTGTAACATCTTAATCAATTTTTAAAATCTGAATCAACTGCTACGTGGGATTTTATTGTTAGAGTGTGTGGTATATACACAAGATGATAGGCTCAGCATACCACACAAATAACAGTATCTCCACCTACATGTGGGATTCTCCTCCCTCAAAACCAGGGGCCTCTTCAAATTTTCAGTTTTGCCTCAGACATTATCTTTCCTATTTTTTCGGCGCGACATGGCCTGGAAGTTCTTATGGAATTCTACACATGCTTAGGAAAGTTGCCTGGATCCAACCTTTAAGCCCCCTTCAGCATCGGTTACATCTGACCAATCGTCACGAAAGGATATTACCCACAATTCCTTGCGGCGGCAACATTTAAAGCATGACACCGACGTAGTTGACACCCTATGCGAAGACGCTCAAGTTTAACACTGAAGACTTTAAAATAAAAAAAACTCTCATTTAAAAAAAAAACTTTTTTGGGGGGTCACGCAATCCAACAAAGGTGAAGGACAAGTGGCATAAAAGTTGGAAGATTTCACTTTCCCGAAGAGGGCCCAAATGTCTGTCGTTGTACCAAGACTGGCCTGTGAGAGGCAGTGCAGTGCCGTAGAGCATCCAAGACTTCCAGAAGAAGAACGAAGAAGCTAGGCTCACTGTTAGCTTATCTGGCTTGGGCAAACTCTTCTCCTTGTCATTTTTAGTGTGGTGAATGTTTGTGAGAAAAGTTATACAAAGTCTTGACACAAGTAGTTGCTCCTCTATTTATGTATGGCAATAGTGTGAGCTTCGGTTTGAGAATGGCCCCCAAGGGAGTCTCTCAAGTGGAATTGTGTGTCAGGCATAACAAAGGTTGCACTAATCTACTGTTTATTAAGTGTGGAGTAACTGGAGATTCCCGATTAAACGCAGATTTGAGTGCGATTAGGATGCCGTGTCAGATCAGTCACAAGGCTCGGTTCAGCATATGGCTTTCAATAAGTGTGAGGGGCTCGAGTGGTGTGACTGCTGCCGAGCTTATCAATTGAGGAAACAGCTTTTGCCAGCTGGTTAACTTAACAAGGAAATCAAGGCCTTCATATTCCTGCAAAGTCCACAACACTGCGGGTCCGTCCATCCATTTTCTAATGCTATCAATCTTGAACTTTGGACGCAAGGCGGACTACACCCTGGATTGGTTGCCAGTGTCTACAGACCCTTCATTGGACCCAAATGTGATTTTACAACATGTGGCCCGATATTAGGAGGGGACAGCAACTCATGACAAATTGTGCTGCATATTCACGTCTAATGAAGTCGAGGTAGAGGTCTTGAACTAGAATTGGACATACAGTATGCCTTGAGCTGGATTCATTCCGCACACTTCCGTTGAACGGACTCAGCCAGCTCGATTTCTCCAACAAAAATGACTGCAATCTCCATAAGAACACATTCTGAAAATTTTGCTACAATAATAGTAGAGAGTAGGTGAGTAGGGTGACTGAGATTTGGCATCTATTTGAGTTGCGGTAAGGCACATGTCATTTTATCACGTTTTTCCTCCTTGATTTAGGACTTTATTCTCGTCGTGTTAACATCTTTATCGCTGTGTGCTTGGCTAAATATGTCACAGTGTGTCGGATGTATGATATATTCATGTCTGTGTGTGTGGCTCAACTGTATGTCTTGAAGCATGTGCGCATGCTTAAAAATTCTCCTTGCATACTTGGGTATCACCACAAAAAGTTATTTAGGGGAGCAATTAAAATCTGTTTAGCTGTCTACGTGTACACGCCCACACATACTAAGCTGTCTGAACACGGCAGATGTCAAATAGCTGCATGGTCAGCTTGTGTAAAAGGTTAGGACGTTACACTTTACTACCGCTAAATAAAGGAACATGTCAAATTGAATATCGCACGTCGTGTTGACCATTTGAATGTCTGATTTAGTGTCGCAAATAAGCACAGAAGGTCTGGGAAATGTGGTCAGCTTATGTAACAGTTGTTAACTTATTTTTAAATTTGTTTGACAGATAACAGTGGTAAAATCTCAATTTAAAATAAGCCTTTCTAAATACAGCTTTTATAAGGGCAGTTTTTATTTCCGATAAGAAAACAAATGCAAGCTCATCACATCCTGGAATTGATTTTGTTTCTTTGTGGCTGTCCTATAGCCAAGTGCTTTGTGAGAATAGACAGCTCTTAATATGATGTGAGATACTTAATATTGCTAATAATCTAACACAGGTTGGACAGTTTGTTGGTCCACTTAAATAGTATGAAACAATGTACGACATACACGTTTTTTTTTTTAACATTTCCGGTTAACTAACTGTAACAACTGTAACTTTTTTCATGAACAGGGGTCTTAGAAATACTGAATTATTGGATGCATCATGTTGTAGACGTAAACTCCTCTGAATCGTTTTGAAATAACCTAACGCTTGCCAGATGAGAAAAGTGCTACTCAGAAATCCAGCTACCGATGGAGAGTCTATCCATTTTTAAAAATACCAATTCATTTGCATGAATAACAAAATTTTAATAACGATGGGTGAACCAAACTACGTCTGTATCGTAAATAACTCACTTGTGTCTTAATGGACAGCCAGACCCAGAGGTACACATCGCTCCTTCCTGTAGCTCCTCTCACGAGCACATCCATCCATTATCGATACCGCTTATCCTACATGTTCTGTAGGATATGAAGTAGATCTTTTTTTCCTGCAGTGGGTTCATAGTTGCTGATGTTGACTACACACAAGGAGATGTTCTTTTGGGACCGTTTTCTTGCTTCGCTAGTTTTGCCAGCTGTAGCCATGAATCCATGTGTCTATTTAGCTGCTATCTGTCTATTTAGCTATCTATCTATCTGTCAGTGTGCAGAGACTTGTGCAGTAAGTCCACCGACCGTGCCAATACTGCTTTATAAAGCACGTGTCGAGTCAACACCTCAGGGCGAGCAACTCGGCGCAGGCCATCACGTTCACCGTGGTCCTTGTGTGTGTGGTTATGTGTGGGAACAATGTGCACAGTGTACCAGGCCCACTAATACAGTAACAGCCCACTCAACAAGCCTGTCTTGACAGCCGGTTGAGACTTTGAAGAATTCATAATGAAGCGATGCCTCAGATTAGTATGAGAGCGGCTGCCTTTGAAGAAACAGCTCAGGTTGTGTGAGGTCCTAATTAGGAATGGCCTATTTTAGTTTGAACACATGCTGAGGAGAGAGTGGTGGGTGTGCGCGTGCGTGTGTGTACATTAGTTAATGCGCACTTTAATTTCTGTATGGATGCGTGTGAGACTGTAAATATGCCGTTTGAATGAATTTCTATGGAACTGTGTGGGAGCCCAGAACATACAAAAAATGTAAGTGTCTGAAAAAAAAATGCACACGCAGAAAATACGTTTATGCTTTTTACATACTTTAGAACACTGCGTTTTATGTTTTGGTTGGGGCTTTGTTGTGTGCAAAAGTCGCCATCAATGTGGACCTGCAATATGTTTCCCTGGAAACAATATTTTGGGAGATATAATGTAAAATCTAAAAAAAACAAAAAAAAACATATATACAAATGTACATGTAAAATGTGTGTGTGTATAAAGATAGACAAATATGTAAAAATGAGTAGCAAGTATATAAAAAACGCAAAGTAAAATAATGACATACATAAATACATTGTTGTGTTGAGTAATCAAAAAAAATCAGCAGAAATCTACAGAAATAGTAAGATTGCTGAATTGATTTCGTTTAAAAAATGTAACTGTAAAAGGTAAACAAACAAAACAAACAGTTAATTTAATGTGGGGTTTTTTTTGTTGGTTTTTTGTTTTTTACTATTAATGGGCTGATACATTTTTTTACCCCGCTAATTTCTGGTAATATGCACCCATATTTGTATGCTGCAGCCTTATATCAAATGTAAGAGTTAGTATAAGAGATGGATGACATCTATCAATAATTACATTGCGATGCAGAAGGTAAAAACCGTGTAGGAAAGTAGTAGGCCGACTAAACTACTGTTTCGAAATACTGTACACATAAAAAGATAATGTGTTTTCTTTAAAAACAAATTCACCCCACTTTTTTCCCCTTTTTTTTTTTTTTTTTTTTAACTCATCCTCAATCAGCAGTGCCCACTAAACAATGGCGGAATGTTCCGGCCTATAACCATTCCTGAGTGGCTATCTGATGGAGGAAAGCCTGGGATAATCCACGCCGGCGTTATCAGTGGCAGGGATCCCATTTCCATATTGGAGCCCTTCTCGGCTGATAAGAGCAGCCCCCCTGAGAAACGTGTAATGATGGAGTGATACCTGTGGTCCGAGGGCTTGATGAGAGCCTTATGAATGGTTTGAGCGGAGGGGTGAAGCGGAGGAGGGGGGCCTTTCAGGCGGGGAAGCTGGACAGTAGCTTTCAGCAAGGCTGATAAAAGCAGGGAGGGGGATGCGGGTGATTAATGTGTCTAAGTGGCCATAGGTCAGTGGAGGGCCCTCGCCAGTGACCGCTCTTAAGAGAGGTCACCTCCACGACCATCCGTCACACTCACAGAGTGGACACACTCCCTGCAGTGATTGTGCGTGTGGATGAATCCCCTGTTTCTACACGGCGTAATGTACATAAACATGTCTTTTCAGGTAAACGGGGGGAATGTGCGGTGGAGGTATCGCTGACCACTTGAGGAAGACGTACGACCTCTGTTTTTACAGCACTTCCCTCATTGAGGCCAGACAGTGGGTCACAAATGCATTATTAATTGGGCTCTATTTCACCACGGCCGCTGTTCCTTTATCAGCATGTTGGCTATCGGCTAGGTCAGGCCTCATGGATCAGTGTATGAAAGGACTATGGCCATTTCAAGTGACATGACACGTTTTAGCGGGGGGGAAAGTGTGCTTTTTGGGAGTGGACAATTTGGTAAATGTTTGACTTGCTTTGTAAACTTGACTAAATAAGTATCATTGTCGTTATAAGAATTATCCTCTGTTCCTTCATCATTTCAAAAGTGAAAACGTCACACTTAAAACATATTCTTACATTTAAATGTTATTCTGAATTTTTTCAGTGATTTTTTTGTTTGTTTGTTTTTTAGTTGTAGTTGGCCAGTTCACGGGTGAATTGTTGCAGAAATGATTGACACACCAAAAATGAATATTGAACACTAATGAGCATATCGTCGCTGTCCTGTGAAAAAAAAAAAACTTGTGTTTGTACTTTTGTACGTTTTTTTTTTTTTTTTTTTTTACATTTTCACATTAATCGGTTGTCTGTAACGTGGGAACCCTTTTCATGTAAAAATTAAACCCTAACCCTGAAATGGACAGAAGTGTTTTTCACAGGACAGCGACGATATATAAAAATATATACATCATTATAATGATTATTTGATAATTGTTTTTCATAAATACATTTCAAATTTGCTCATGTAAATAGGAGGTTAAACATTACATTTTATAAATGCATGCAAAGACTAGATTGACATTACTAAATCGGGACAGCAGAAGCTGGAAAAAAAAAATCTAATCCAGATATTGTACATCTTCAAACTTACCGTTCTGTGCATGTCTATCTTTTCATCAAGAGGTATCCCTCATTTTGTAAAATATTAGGAATTAAAATAAAAATATCAATTAAAAAAGAAAATAATGGATTGGTTTGGAATCATCAAAAATTAAGACAGAGCAATAATTCTTCACTGTCTGTAGGTTGTCATTGAAGTTTTGTTGTTGATATTACCGTTCTTTCTCTGCGGGGGCCCACGTCCCCAGAGAGACCCCCCCCTCACCACAGGGTACCCTTAAAAGCACATATTAAAAAACACAATGTCGCTCTCCATCCCGTCTCCTTACGTCCCTGGGCCCCCAGCGCACACTGTAAACAGCTGGCGTGGCTGATATTTTATTAATGATACTCTTTAATTAGTTTAATTACACAGAATCACGTCTTTGTGCATAATTTTAGCCCGTTTAATCAAAAAGAATCCCAACTGCCATTTATGTATACACGGGAATCTCTGCCCTCTGGCTGAGAGAGGAGTCTAATTGTGTGCATTTGTTTGAAGGGGACGTCGTCATGTGACGCGCTCTAGGAAAAGTTCACTGAAACAAAAGGTATGCATCGTTCATAAGCTTTGCAAGCACGTTTGGGATTTATTTACAGCCCTCCGGTCACAATGCCGACACCTTAAGGTTCACATCCACCATATTCAATATTCATATTCATGTTTGTCTGTGTGAGAAAATACGTACATGAGACTAGTGTAGAAAAAAAGATGTGCCGATATACTACAGTCTAAATTGAATAACTCGAACCCTGTTAGAAACGGGATGAGACAAATTGGCTTAGCATTGACCGGTTGTCTATTTTTCTTTCTTTTCTTTGCCTTTTTTAGTGTGTGTACACTTTCACAAGGCTATCAGCGAGGATAAACCAAATAAGTAAATGAAGACACTTATCAGAGAAAATGGCCATTGGGTTAAGATGCATGTTTCATCGTTTCTTTGGATATTTCTTCGTTTGGCACCTATTTCAATTTACAATTTTCATTTTATGATTGAGAATATTGGCATGGACTAAATCTGTAAATCTGTTTCCATTATTACAGTGTGTGCATGTGTATAGATAGATAGATAGAACAATTGGCCTCCTGTTACAATATGACACTATTAAACACACTCAACGGAATTGCTTGCATAACCAATTTTTTTTTTTACATTCAAAACAATCATAGGTGGAGCTGTCTTGTTATACAGGCCTACTTCTGATGGTCAAATGTACAGGCACATTATTTCACATCTCAAATATGTAGATGGACTGTGGTTGACTGGAATTTTACACTAGCAACAGTGTCCTTGAATAGCAGAGGGGAATCTAGCATCCAAGTGTGCTCTGCAACATGGTTTTAATACAGTGATGGTGTGAATATGAATGGTTTTTTTTTTCCTACTGATTTGATTGGTGACCAGTTAAGGCTGTGCTCTGCCTATCACCCAAAATCAGCTGGGATCAATTCCAACCCCGCAAACCTGAACAGGATGAGTACTATAGGAAATAACTGGATGGAATTATTATCACCGTTGGTATTGTGCTTGAGTACCCTTTAAAAGAGTCTAATCGCGCTCATTTTGAATAATATGGCAAAAAATCACCTGCAGATGATTAGGAATGGATCATTGCCATTGAGTGAAGAATCCAGTCCACCTGGTGTGTTTGGACTGAAACACAATAGGAGTCAGATCAGTGCCTCAACACAGGGCTGTATTTAAGCAGCACAATGGTCAGTCGCCAACATTACTATCTTAGCCCATGCATCTTATCACGCAAGAACTCTGTCAACAGCGTTACTGGAAGAGGACCGCTGGGCTAATGCTCACGCGCATTAGCATCCCTCAACAGTCTCCAAGATGGCCTCCAGACCAGACGTAGAGGGGGTGGAGTGAAGCTTGTCAGACACTGATGTTCCGCCATGATGACAACAGAAGTAAATGAGGTTTCAGAGACCTCATCTAAGACAAAATCAATACGCTGCCTTCTGAGCTCAGCAGAGAGGCTTTCTGCATTATTTACTGAGTAGAGAGCGAGAAAAAACGCTGCCATTTTGGCGAGCCAGGCGATGGCCGCCTCTCTATCTCTTTGTCTGCCTCTCTTGCTGTCCCTGTCTCTCTCTCTTTCTTGCTCATCATCTTATCACATCAACAGAAATGATAGCTATATTTCCACACAGCCCACCTGGTCTGTGGTATCGCTCCATGGCCCTGACTGCTTTAAAAGTCAATTATGGGGCTAAATGACTCGAGGAATATCGCTCCAGAATGGTGTTTCGCACACTTTATCGATGACAATAGCATTAGCGCTGATTAGCGCAACCGAATGTGCTCTTTTTCGGGGGGTGGGGGTTAATGCAACATACTGAAGGGTAACTGGATCGCCGCCTCGGCTTTGGCGGTCCCAGTATGAGTCCCGCTGGCTGGCGGCAAGACTGGAAACATCCCAGAAAGCCTCAGCCCTGAGAGGGGCTAAGGTTTCAGCTGGTGCAAAGGAGCTGGCAAAATGATCATGTTGATTCACTAAAGACTTGACTTAGAGGTCAGCAGCTTGTGCAGACAATGCGATTCAACTTGCAAAAGACAGTGGATTTAGACTTAATTGAATGGGGATCACACCCAAAGAATATTATTGAAATGTGACACTTGTGCTGGCATTTACACAGTTTTTGATCTGGTTTCTTTTGCTGCTGTCCACAAGTTTTGCTGGATCGAGTTTGAACCATTCTTTGTTTTACTCAAGAATATCCGGTTGGCTGTTTAGGTTGGTTGCTGTTATATTCTTGACTCAAATGGTAGTAGTAGTTAGGAGTAATGTTTTTTTTTTTTACTCCAGGACTTGCTCTAGACTTAATAAGTTGAATATCGTGGCTGTCCTGTGTCCTGTGTTTTAAATTTCTACATGAAAGAGGTTTCCATTACATTACATGTACAAACATTACAGGCATCTCAATAATGTGAAAATTAAGAAAAATTACAAAATTGGACATACGTGTTTTCCACAGGACAGCGACAGTATGCTTTAACCTTATGTGATTATGACAGTGATATACAGTACAAGCTTTAAGACGGGTGCACACGCACGGCTAATCGGGCAGATTTTCCCTTCCAAACTCAGCAAAGACCTGGTTATCATTTACAACCGCATTTTCTTATGTGTGTGTTCAACACCAAGACCGGTCGAGTCACATATTTGACACAGCCTCCTCAGGTCACGAATAACTTTTAATCCGTAAGAATTTTCAAATTTTACATACTGCATCAAAAACATATCATGGTTATATGTCACGACAAACACATTGGGAAAATGCCAAAATTAACTCCACTAGAAGAGGACATACACTCTGATGGTGTTCAACTTGTGAATAATTAACCCTAATTACATGCAAGTCAAATTAATTATTTATCTATGCATTGATGCGTTGCTCCGCCCTCCGTGTTCTTAGCTGTGATCTATCAAAATAGTAGAAAGGTTTGTTGGTTATACTCGTTCAAAGAAGAACTTCACAGCATAGTGTTGTATGGACAATTCTGCACTGTAATTAGTAGAAAACGGACAACCGGGTACTCAGGTTGGCAATGCCACAACATTTGAAGGTACTTGCTAGCATTAAGTTGTTGCTGGACCAAATCTGAGGTTATACTGCATAGTCTCGACTTTGACGCAGTGCGCAATGTTCTCGCTCTTTTTAATGTCCTTTTTGAAAGGTCACCTTACTGTGACAAACACGACACAAATGACAACACAAGTGGCATGCTCTGTGATATTACATTTGAGAGTCTCCAATTTGCTGCCATGGCCTGTTTTCTTCTTGCTTTGAAACACTCTCGAATCAAATGATATCTGCATGAAAAATAAAATAAATACAGGAGATGCATGTTCTCCTCCACTTTTGTCAGTCTTTGTCATTGTCCGTTGGCTTCTGACTGATGTGTTCATTTCGCAATCATTTCTGCTGTTTCAAATTGTACTATTTTCAAAGTGGAAAACACGCTGCCCCAAACTGAGGCAAGCGTGGCTGAAAAGTGTCATTAGACACCCCTACACCGGCTTGTAATCCTTTCAAGTGAGCAGCAACCGCCACAACATGTTGAGAAAATTGTCTTTATATTGGCTGTATGAAATGATCCAGTTTTTGGAAGCTCAGAACAGCAAATGATGGTTTTGAATGTGGCCTCTTGTGAACTTTTACAAGGCTCAAGCAAAAGTCATTACATTAATAAGAATGTCAGCTATGCTAACATGCCAGATACTGCAATAATTAATGTATGAATGATCACCAAACGCCGCACGTTATCAATAATGATGTGAATAACCAAGATGCATAATGCAAGACATTTTGCCTCAAGGCAACTTCCGCCTTCTCTTGTCCCGGTCGTGGGCTTTACATAGGGTGACCATATTTTGTTTTGCAAAAGTGAAAAATACGGGAAATAACGCTAATGTTTAAAGTGGAGGAGCTATGTTTTTTTTGACACAGAAGTCGCTACAGCTTCTTTACGACTACTTCTGGTGTATTTGGTCAGTCTGCATGTCAAAATAATTTGTTCCGCTCGAAAGTGTGTTGCATGAACACGCAAGTCCTAACTGGATCAATATTTTTAGTGTTCATGAAAACAGTGCATCGGATCATACAGTAATTTTAATCTGAACTCTGATCGGATTAAAGAAATGTTGTCAATGTAAATGTAGCCTTTGTCCTCAATTCCGAAGTAACGAACCGACCTCAGTTGTATTTGGCTTGTTCAACCAGTGAACGTAACGCAACTGACGGCCCAGTGACCGAAGCAACAGTTTTGTATGGCACCCGCGCTTGTAAAACAGCACATCTGCTCCATACACTTGTCAGAACTGCTGCTACTTGATTTCTCTTCCAGGTCGCCCGCCTCCACTCCACCCCACCTGGCAGTGTGCATGACACACACGCTGGTAACGGTGCACTCCGCCTCTCCTAAAATAAAAAGAAAAGCATTCTGCTTCTCAGTTGTTGCGCAAAACATCAGTCGAATTAAACACATGGAACTGAGAAGTTGCATCAATGTATAAAACCCTCACGATCGTGTGGATAGGGCGTATATAAGTGGAACATGTCCAGACAATGGAGGACTTTTGGTCACCCTACTTCATGGTGGCAGGAACAGGCTTCATCAAATGATGGCACGAACTGCCATTGCCTTTTGAGAGTTGGCCATCTCTTGTTTTTCATGTGATTCACATGGCAGTGCGCCCCGGCCTTGTTTACACTGCCTCACTGATAGCAAAACTGTGAGTCGGCCTTGGAAAATCGGCTGAAAACAAAAGGAATTGGATGGAAAGATCTGGGTATTAGCATTCTGCCCGCAGCCTTGCTTCGGCAGAGCTAATAAGGGAGGCCTGCGACGCGGCCTTTCATCTAGATTAGTGCTCTTATCGCATGCCACCTGCATGAAGCAGCCTGACATTCATATGTAGATCAGGCTAAATCCGGACTACGGCGTTTCCTAACTGTCACTTCTCATCACACACAAGACATTTCCACTCCGCTTGCGTGACCTCGTGGCTGGCATTCCCTGCAACATTCCCATGGCATTTTTTTATTTCATACCTAGTGCAAATTAGTACGCGACATGTCAAAAGACTCACTTTCTAAATGCATTGTTTGTATGTATGGATGAACAATGAAACATCCAGCGTGAGAAAAATGTGATCTATCGGCACATCAACGCATAACCCCTTTGGGTATTAATGATCATTAGTGACTCTAAAGGAGCAGACGTGTTAGAATTGGGTGCCAATAGAAACACAATGTGAGCACGATGATGGATGAGGCCCATGGGATTGACGATTGTAGCTGTTCGTGTTTCTTGTATGGACAGGTCCACATAGATTTTGTGTAGGGTGGCGACCAACCAAAAATGAACTACATGGACTTTAGCCCCTATCCCAGGGGTCCCCAACCACCGGCCCGCGGATCGTTTCCGTGCCGCGGCGGGACGCACAGATGAAGAAAACAAAACATACAGTACTTCCAGTTTATTGATTATCCGGGCTGAAAAATATTTGATTTTGAAAAGTGACCGGATTGTCTCCATCACATCCATCTATGACTGACGCTTAATGCATGTCAAGTTGTCTCCGTCGCGTAACGCTAATATTAAATGCACAAGCTAGCAAATGAGTAAGACGTATTTGGAAAGTGTCAGCCTTTGGTGGGATTGGAGCTTTAAGTATTGGGAAACCCTGAAAGGTACCAAAAGTGTAAGCACATACTGTATATCATACTTTCAATCGCATTTTTCGTACCTATACAAGAAGTAAAGACTATATGAGTGTCAAGACTCCCTCTATTGTGTTTTTTTTATTTTTTTTTTATCGCATCGCAATCAAGTGGCTGCTAACGTGCTTATGCAAACAATATTGCTGTCTTGGTAAAGTTCATCAACTGCAAAAAAAAAATAAACAAAAGAAACAAAGTAAAAATGTACCAGGCATACCAAGATCCTCACTCACAGTTCCCCAAGCCTGTTCTCTTTTTTTCTTGTCTCGCTACAGGTAGCTGGCCATGTTCTATAGCTCGGGATGTCCACAAACAGCAACGCTAATCTTTTCCTCCATTTGGCGCTCTCCGCACAAAACCCGCCGAGTGTACAGGACTGTGACTGTGTGTGACGTTGTATGCACGATGTTCATGGCTGTCCTGCGGCGAAGAGGGGAAAAAGTTCATTTGTTTTATACATATCGAATGGACGGATTTTGGGAGCTTTGCTTCGCATCCCACCGCTCCAAACGCATCATCCGCGCCGCCGATTGGATCGGCTGTAGTGAGGTGTGGGTGGCATTATCGCACAGAGACAGTGAGCAATGGAGGCACGTGACACAGGGGCCACACGCTGCTGATTTAGACAGGGTAACCCTTTCTCCCCATTAGCCCTTCTCTTCGCCCTGCCAAGGCCCAACCAGGTTTGTGCAATCTCTCAGTGTCAACATGGCTCCGCGAGGCTTGATTCAATTAAGATTACGCCAGTTGAAGAGAGCGTACGAGTGACAGGGGTCAGTTTGATTTTGAGGATTTGGCTTTTGTCCTTTTTGTTGTTGTCGCCCCCCCCAAGCGTGGGGTAACTGCTCCCCCTGACACACTCCCTCCCCAGGAACAGAATAAAGGCTTTACCTTAGCCAGCTGCCGAAGATGAAAGAAGCTGGATCTAACAACAGCCCTGATTTGTCGGTCCAATTTGAAATTACTGTCCAATTTAAAACCCAAGTTTGAGATTGTTGGCCTCACATAAGAAGCCAGGGCTCCCCAGGTCAACAGGGTGTATTATAGAAGAGCCACTGGGACCGAACACCATAACTTCTGTTTTCTTTTCATTAAAATTTAAGAAAGTCAGTGACATCCAGGCTTTTATTTCCTTTAGACAGGATAAAAGTGGTCTTAAGGAGAAAGTGTCCTTTTTGCTCAGTGGGACATAGATTTGACTGTCATCCGCATAGCAAATTTAAAACAAAAACTTGGCAAAGGAACCCACACACATGCTGGACAGCCAGCCACTCCACAGGTTTGAATTAATTAGTGAGCATAAAATGTCACCTGTTGGTCACAAGCCTACTTCCGCTTGTTTGCTTCCAGTCATTCCTAGTAAGCCTATGCAATGTATCCATTGTAGGCCTCATCCACTCTGTCACAGTTTATATGCTTTGTCCCACACACCAGCTGTGAAGAGATCACCAATTAAGGAGCAGTTTGAGACAAATAAGGGAAGAAGCCATTCAAAAGCTCATCGGGGTGGAGGGGTAGGGGGCAATCGGACAATACCGAGTCTATCTCAAGGGATGAGTGTTTGCTTGTGTGTTGCTTTGATTTGGGGGATGCGCGTCTGCTGACAAATCAGTTGGATACATGTACATATATTCAGCATGTGTCCCAAAACATGATGGTAATAGAACCAAGAGCTGGCACAAAACGCAATGTTGAACTTTGCCCCGCGAGGTCAGTCCACTGTGCCTGGTTTAACGTTCGGCCCATATTGTAGCCCACAGCTGCTGCTCATTACAATGCCCATAAAAAAAAAAAAAAACGTGGGCAGCCCGACCAGGGGTCCAAGCCAGTCATTAAAAGAGGTGAAGAGGACGATTGTGGGGGCCAATGGCGAAGTTGGTAAAGAGAGTGAAGAGAAGGGATGGGGGGGGGGGGCATTGGGTGAGAGGTGGAGAATGAAAACAGAAGCGTTAAGTCATTAGGGCCCATTGTTGCGCTCAAACGGCCGCCACACAAGCTCTCTGTGAATGGGAAATGGAGCTTAATGACCTGAAAAGGGACTTCAAAAGCCGCGACAATAGATGAGAAGGGGCGGCCCCCACTCGAATGTCACTCTGCCACTTATTGCCCTGTCGGAGAATGGCTGCCCTGTTTAGATTGGTAATGTGATGAAAGTAAAACTAGCTCGGCGCCCCTAACCCCCTCGCCCCCCCATCACCGGCGACCCACCCCCTCTGCCCAGCGCTCTCTTTTAAATAAATAGTTGTGGGAGCCGTTTCCCTCAGCAATTCACATTCATTTGTGTGAATCATTACATTATTACCGCCATTCAGCCAACTCCATTGAAATGTAGTGGGAGGCAGCTTTTATTAGCTTGCTTTGCTTCTGTTTTGACCGCAGTTAGTTAGTTAGTTAGCTGTCGGTTGGTTGGTTTGTTCATTTGTTAGTTTGTTAGGTTATATGGTCGTCACGTTTGCTCTTTTCCATCATGTGAATGATGTGTGATGTTCCGCATGGTTAGAGTTTGACCGCAAAGTTTTTATGTGACTCATGAAGCTATTTACACCTGAAATCTTTGTTTGAACGCTAAATTGAGGCAACTTCCACTTGTACTTGTAAATTCAAATTTCAAGCAAAGTTAGTTAGGTTCCAATGTCATCACACTTTTTCATTATGCTGATAATGTGTGAATTCCTGATGAGTTTGGTTCAACCACACTTTTTGTTTTTCAGATGGCATTCGACCTCTATGGTTTTTTGAACATTTAAAATATGAGCCAAAGTTCAACCAACACAGGTTGCAATTTACTTTTGGAAAAAGAATGGCCACGACCGTATGAAATCCCAAATCTATAAGGCTCGTGGTTTAACTGAGAAAATCATATCTTGGAGAAAAAAAAAAGTTGGGAAAAGGAATTATTTTGAAAAAAAAGTTTCTCTATGAATCTTAGAAGAAGTATGACTCAGAAATGGCGAGTGAGTTGGGTAACATAATTTGAATTGTTTAGCCTTGGGCTGGCTGTAACGTGTGTTTCATTCTTTCACTTGCCTGAAGCACATTGTTGCCTGAAAACTGCCAGCAAATATCAGAGAATTTGTTTGCACTACTTTGCATGTTTTATTTTGACATCGTCACATTAGTCTTATCTGTATTCACGCATCTCTTTTTTTAGGATTCGTACCTGCTCTCGTCGAGAATCACACAGACTTTGATCTGACACGAGTTATTAATAAAGATCACTCAAATCCCGCGAATATTTGCATGCGCCTGCAGCTCTTCGTGTTTGACAGCCTTCTGAGAAAATTGTATTTTGTTTGGAATATTCAATTAATCCGGGTTTCTTGTTCATGCAGACCTCTTTCTAAGAGAATGTGTCCTTCAAAAGGATTCCTATTGTCAAGCAAGCATTTGCAATCCTCCACATTCAGCAGAAATCTCCACATTACAGCCAACTGTCCATTTTCTAAATGGATTATATCCAGTGTAGGCAGCATGGAAATAAAGTGTCCACTACATAACGGACCAGAAAATGACTTATTGTGCCTCCATAGCGATAATCACTGGGATCATTCACAACGGCTAAGCACTTTCTGTGACAATCAGTGATATTCCTAAGTAAGTCCCTCTGGAAGTCTGATCAATTACATGGCACAGTCATAACGATATACCCTCGAGCAGGGCTGTCAATAGGCTGCCGACTGGCTTGAGGCGATTGGACATGCGTTGTTGACACACAAATGCACACTGACACACTCACACGAAAATATGTCTGTGCTAAATACTGGAGCTTCACTTCGGGAAAAGAAATTAGCCTACAACCATTGCATAAAGTACCCTTATATCACTGTATGTCTGTCAGTCTTAACATATAGCAATGTCAAACAGAAAATTAGATGAACCCTTCCTAGGGCAGGGTGTCTTCGGTTCACGAGAGTACCATCAAATGACGTTTAGAGGTTACGAACAGCAGGCAATCGACTTGTTTACACTGTGGCTTAAGAATACTATTTCGCTTTCAACCCCCAATGTCTGTGACTCATTACCAGAGCAGGGCATTTTACTAAAATTTCACAGTCCGTTTATCGCCTACAGCCAGGGTACCTTTCCGCTTCCGTTTCCATCTTTGACCACCTTCTACTCACCACCGCACCCCCCCCCCCCAAATATATCTGCATTTAGGACCCAGAAGCTTTGGCCACGGTCAACGGGAAACGGAAACCTCGCCGCGGCCACTGAAGACGATAAAGGATGACATAGATGGAAAAAATGGGCTTCCGACTATGCGTAATATATTTGTTTTTTATTGTTCCCATCTTTCGTTTATCACCTACAAAATGGGCGTCTGTCATAGGTGGATAGACGGACCAGCCCATCACATAGGCGGAATGCCCAGCTCTACTCAGTACATTAACAAATATCGACTGCGTTTGTGAAAAGTATTAATGGTGAAAACTGTTATGAAAATCTGAAATAAAAAAGTTTGACATTTTGCAATTTTGCATGCCATGGCAGCAGTTGATGATGGCAAAGAAGCACAATGAGCAAACACACAAAATGCTTGGCCTTGACAATAACTGTTTGAATAACTAGAATTTGATGCATGTACTGTATATAATCTGACTGCGCTGGAAGCCATAGTGGTGTGGTTAATGTTAACTTTGCAATGAAAATAAACTCTACTTTGGTGTTATGATCCACCATAGTTGTTTTTGTTGCGACGTACCGACTGTTACTGAACCCACATTCACATGTCCTCTTTTTTCCCCAAACTATAATTTCGAGAGTTTAGAAAGCGACAATAACAGTTTCAGACTTATTTTCAAAAATATGTGTTTGTGCTCCAAAATGTTGTTGTCATATCAACAAATGGCCAAAACCATCAAGTCAAATGTAATTACATAGCCCATAGTCACAAAAGAGTCCCAGAGGGCTTCACATGCCCGGCGTTGTCAAATATGAACCTATACAATACGATAATCAGATAATAACGTATAAGCATTAGCTTCTGATAACCTGTACGAACACAAATGTTCAGCAAAATTGGCGACATTGCGGGAAGAGGAATTTGTGTTTAGCGACATGTTAGCCGTCTCTTTTTGCTTCATGCACCACAAACACATATTGGTGGCAAGTCTAATTTAGCGGCTTAGTGGTGAAGTGCTGCTTCTACGAGGGCAAATACAAACGATGATTTTATTCCTCTTTAGTGAAGCTCATTTTTACCTTGCAACACTGGGCTGTTAGCAGCCGCTCACCTAGCTACAATTCCCTACACTTCCTAGTCATCATGGTAACAAAAGCAATACTCTGCATTGGCCTCGTAGCTCAAGGGGGTAAGGTTAGTAGTGCCCTCATGTGTGCGAGACTGAGACAGAACCACCCAATAGCTTTGAAACCTGTATTTGTAATTACCTTGGAGTGTAGTTTTAGCCTGAAAGGTAAATCAGTGTGGATTGTACACATTCCAAAGGTAGTAGGAGAAGGAAGCTCTGTAGCTACCACACTTCGTTCTTACGCAAATCTCTGTAGTAGATTGGTCCCGATATCGCATCTCTCTTTGATACCTCCACAATCAGGTTCTCAGACGAATCCATCATGGAAATTCTACACTTGTGTTGTTGCGTTGAAGAAGACAGGAAGGTGGAGTGTGGGCAGAATGTGTCTAGTGAACAGCAATTTCTTGGCATGGCTTGCGTATCCGCCGAGATGGCAAGTGTAAGATCTCGGTCCCGTAGTACGTACGAGGTGTTTCTGTGATCTGAACAAAGACGCCAGTAAAGAGCAATGGGAATAATCAGATATGATGGAGGCTTTTATCCGCACCCGGTGCGAGTTCATTATGGAGACGAGAGTTTTTGGCTTGAGGCAAGCAACCAAGGATGCACAGTAGGACACTGAGGATAAACTTCACTAGATGTTCAGCCTCCACCCTTCCGTTGAGATTTAACATAAATTTAATTCCCCCTAAAACAAACTGGCAATTCGTCTTTGAGATTTGGCATTGATTGGACTGCCTGTTCAAACCCCACCCCCCACTGGTGCCGCCTGTATTAAGAACAGGCCTCATTACTAATTACACCCTCACCATCTAATAGAGGCACCCTTTAAACAAACAATTGATCCCCACTTAACACATGTACCCACGTTAGTAAAACACAGTTTGCCAATTAGCCAACGGCAACAGTGACAGCAGAGCAGCAGCACAGCGAGAGGAGGTATTGCGAAGGAGGGAGTCAGCTGGGGGTGCCATCAGAGAAGCAATGGGGAGGTAAGTAGGTAGAGTGAGACATGAAGACAGATTATCTACAAGTCTGCTTCTTAGACAGAACTACGAAACTTCATCAATGCTAATTTGACTGCTGGAAAAGTTGCAGTGCCGTGAAGTCTTTTATGGTTCGTTAAATCTGTGTGAGTTTAGCTCAGGTCCAGTTTTGTTTATAGTGGTAAAACACAATAACAGTTGTCACTATTGTAAAGGTAAATGCTTACATAAATGCAACTTGGCCCTCCAAACAACTAACTAAATACAGTATACAAAAATAAAAGTCCACCACACCCCCTATTTCATTGCAAAGCCTCAAAATGATCATCAAAGTCTGCCACCATGTTCTGCCCTCTCTACATGGTGTAGGGGGAAAATATCACAAATTGGTGTTGGCCATCTGTCTAATATACTTGTTTCCAATTGGTGCTGATCTGGGTATATTCCCAAGTAGAGGAGCTAGTCAAAGTGCAAGCCCCGGAATCTGCTCAAAATAGCTGCTTCAAACCAAAATGGCCGACTTCCTATTACATTTCAGGCATGGGCCCTTCAGGCTTTTTCATGACTCCTGTTATAAAAGACAAGCCAGTCGAATTTAGTGTCCATCGGTACAACTGGTGTGTGGGGCTGATTTTTTTTTCCCCCTAACTTTCCAAACCACATGCGTTTTCACCAGAATGCATATTGTATTCTTGCAAAAATCAAGCATGAATAAGCCTTCAATAAGCGCATTAATTCATCAGAAGAAAAATGAGAAACATAGCAATTCCAAGAGCTCTTCACACAGTCTGGTTCTTGGGTCCTAATATCTTCAACATCTCGAGGCAAAAAAGGCCTGGTCTGGTACTGGTATCTTGATTCTTAACAATGTTGACTTCACTTTAAGTCAACAGGTGGCGCTAAACAGATACAACGTACGTAAACCACAGCATGGAACATATCAACCTACCAGCTAACATTTCCATTAGCAAAATTCGGTACTACCAGGTACATTTTCTGGTACCTAGCCAGCCTAGGTTCCAAGTCTGGCAAGCAGATGCAAAATGGGTGATGCAAACCATGGCAGTTCTCTGGACCGCATAATTGTAACTTTTGAAGATGCTTGCGTTCATGATAGCTCTATACTCCATTATACACCACAGGCTGCACTTTGCTGCAGCTATCCATTTTGGACTCAATCTCGTCTCGAGGCCACATTCAGTACCATTTTTGCTTCACTCTCAAGTTGCAGTTTTGATCTTTGGTGATGTGCACCATTTCTTGGGATAATAATTGCGTAATGGGAAGATTAAGATGAAATCAGGTCAACACTTTACTTCACACCAGCTTGCTGGCTTACTAACTCCTTTGCTAGCTGGTTTTAGCTCCTGAAAGAAACTCGGGCGCAACAAAACCACACACTCAACACTAAAATGTGTTTTCTAATGGTGAGCTTTAAAGGAGAAACAACTTTTGCGTTATAAAGCATTTTTTGTTAGCCACAATATGCTAGACAATAAAACATATATGGTGCATCCCCACCGTGTGTGCGACAGCTCGGCAATCACAAAGCTAACAGATTGACCCGATTGGCTTCTTTGAACTGCCCGGCGCATTTAAGGGACAACAAAAGGCAGTTAGTGGCTCACACAGGCCCCCATGCTGACAAATCGGCTATTATCTCTGTGATTTACTACACAACGGATTATTGCTATGATCAGTAGCCATCTTTATCTCCGAGGGGTTCAAGACCCAAATGATTGGCTAACGGGACACTTGAGGCATTAATGTGCTTCCAGTAAATCTTGTCAGTAACAGTGGTTAGCTGTGCCGTGGTGTTGCAAAATTGATCTGATTTAAGTGACTCACAATTGAATAGGGTGGTGGTTCTACCTCTTTTTACAATGAGTACCACTTCAAAAATTACTGAGCTGTTCAAGTACCACCATAACGATCAGCATTAAACTACAGGAACAGAGTAGATTTAAGTGTTCATTAAAAATGAGAAGGATATTTTATAAATAGCTTTTCCAAAAAAAAAAAAAATTAAATTGTAAGCAACTGTAAACCTTTGTATTTTGAACATTAACACTGCACTTAAATATCGGGAAAAAAAAAATCTTAAATGAGTCAATTAAAAATCTAATACATGAATAAACATAAAATAAAACAAAAAATTAAATACAACTAAACTGTACATAAAATTTTACTGAAGTTGAAAAGTAGGAAATATAACTGTAAAATAAAAATAAAATATTTAAATACTGGATTTCCCCTAAAAAAAAAAAAGTATGAGCAGGCACTATTATGACATATTGAAGACTCTAAATTTCCTAAGGTGTGAATGTGAATAGGTGTTTGTCTATATGTGCCCTACGAACGGCTAGCGAACAATCTACCTTGAAATGTTGTTAATTTTATTGGTATTTAATTCTGTGATTTCTTTTGCAAACCACCAGAGGTAGCCTGGTACACTTTGAGGATGACCAACTCGGTCTTAATACGCTTTGCAAGCACAGGGGGTCAAGTGTGTGTTTGCATGAGTCCTTCCCAGTATATCAGCAGAACAAACCTGTATGTGTGCTAAGTGTTGTTTGTCATTCCTTTGTTTGTCATTGTGTGACATTTGCCTTCCTGATTAGCTTAGCACATAATGCTAGCGTGTGTGGGTGTGTGTGTGTGTGTGTGTGTGTGGGGGGGGGGGGGGTGTGTGTGTGTATGTGTGTGCGTTCTGGCATGTGTGTGCCAAAGGGAAGGGCAGGCAGGGGCACCGTTGTAAACTTATCAGCCACCGATGACTTTCCACACGGCTCTAAGACAACTTAAGCCCTCTCTAATTACGCCACATCTGTTGCGGCGGCCGACGTCTCCTTGTCATGCGGCTGAACAAATACTCATGCCTTCACAGGAGCACAGACATAACTAATGAGCCACGCAGCCTGCAGGCCAACTCGCGTCTCTGTGCTAAGATCAAAAAACGCAGAGCTAACCTCTGCTCGACTACCACGGGGGAGCACTAGCAACACCGCGGCAACACAACAACCTGCGACGTGAGAACAAATGAGCGAAATGAAAGGAGGCAAAGTAAGAGCAGGCGGCGTGTTTACATTCTCTGACAACATGATGGTGAAGGTGTTATCAAGGTGCAAATCAAACGAGCCGTCTGCTCTAATTATTAACTGCCCTAAATAAAGCGAACTTGTCTTTTGCGCTGGTGTACAAATAACTTTACTTAGATTTTAGATGCATCGACTTTTCAGGTATGTGTCAGTATTTGTCTATCAACTTTTATTCCCTACATTTAAAAACAGACGTGTACTTTCTATTCCTTTGTCAAATTAGGTTATTTCAACCGCCGCAGATGATGATGTAAATCAGGAGAGGTCAAGTCAACCGCTGATGCGCTCGGTGTATTTTTTCTAATTTAGCATTTTTGTTAGTCAATCATAACGGTAGCAATATAGAATAATGTGTTGGATAGCTTGTCCAGTGATTAGTTTTTTCTTCTTTGTACAAGGACTATGCAAGTTAAAAGAGAGGAACTGTCTAGGGTGCAGTGATTTCCTCCCCCTAGTTGTGTCATATTATCAAAAAGGTACAACAAATAAACCTTAATTACAGGCAAAAAGGTTTTATCTAAACATTTGAATGCACATGACCAACCGTTCAGTGTTTCAAGAGTTTTTGCACAACTTGCTGTTGTCTAACAAGGAGCTGAACGTCCAAATTCCCAACAGGTGTTTTTTTTTTCCCCCATTTCCAAAGACGTCCACTTGCGTGACGCTTCTCGCCTCTCTGCATCTCCAACGCAACCTGCTGATGATCATCAGCAAAGATGTAAGTTTTACTTGTAATTAAAGGATTTTAATTTGCACTTCTATTCATACCAGAGTATTTTTACACCAGTTTTTGTACTTATATTTAAGGACAGAGTGTGAGTAGTGCTTGTGCCACCTCTGGCGTAAAGGGGGGGATAGGTTGAAGAAAATAGCACCAAGAAGAGGAAGAGTACCCCCTGAGGAGATTTGGCAGTCAGTGTAAACGTGCGAACGCTGCAACGAAATAAGTCTGTAAGCTAGCAGTAATGACGTGTGGGGAGATGAGGGTGTGGGTGGCGGATAAAGTGCTCGCCTCAGACACACAACAGGTGCTGGCCACCGCAGACAGCCCTTGTCCAATGGCGTCACTGGGACGAAACGCTATTCGCCAGCCAAAAAAAGCAGCCCTAATGGTGCATAATGGGACGCCATTGTCAAAAATACTTTCATCGCCTCAAATTGTTTTTTGCCACCGTGTTTATCTTTAGGCTTTAGCCTCGGGATCGTCGGCATCGGACACGACACGGATTTAGCGTGCGCTTCCTCCTCCGTGCCGAGGCTTAGCTCCAGCTTGCGGTTTCTGACTGTCAACCTCCTCGGCTTAGGCTCTGTTTTCCCACAGACGTTCCAAATGTCATTATGAGCTCTACTGTGAAAAAAAAAAAAAAAAAAGAATAAACCGAACACCCCGTAAGCGAGCACACGTGTTTCCCCCGTCCCGTCCAACTCACCCCTGCTAATATGGCCACATCCCCTTAAGATACAATATACGCTTATTGGAGAGCCACTCTATTAGTGACAAAAGGTCACCCGTGAAAATATCCAACTTATGAAGGGTCTGCGCTGGAATATGCGGAGGAAGCACAAAAAGAGGTGTTGTGTCCCGCGTGTATGATTATATCTTCTTCCTTCATCCTCCCAGCGCTGACCCACGGGCCACCACTTTATTGCTCTCAGATGCCGGCTGCCTCACAATGTACAAAAGAGTCTGCTATTCCAGACCTATATTAAAGCTGGCCTTTGTTATCTACACACTCATATATACGCTCGCGTGCATGTGTACATATTGGGTGGGAATGACAATTTGGATGCGGTGGAGACTTGACTTCCTCTCTGGAGGGCAACGGCTTGTCTGTCCTCGTCAAAGATTGGCTGAGTGTCCATCATACTCGTGTGAAAACAGTCTTCTTTCCTAGTTTGGGAAGTTTAAGTTTCATGTATCGAATGTAGGAACAATGCATCAATGTGTCAAACCCGCGAAACAGCTGGGGAATACAATACAACGGGTCCTAGCTTCACGAGAGTCCAGACCTAAGATGTTTGGAGGTTACGAACGACATGCAACTAACTAGTTGGCGCGGAGGCGTAGGAATACGTTGGCGCGAGAAGCCACGTTCAGTTAATTTGGTTGTTTTATACCACATTAACCACATTGTCCGGGTCTTAGGCCTTTTGTGTGGGGTATCTGTGCTTGCATGGGTACTCTGGCTTCCAAAAACATCTTTCTTACTTTTACCAACCAGTATAATTTGGGTCAGTTCAATGCAATATGTAGTTTTAACTTTTTGTTTTAGTCAACATTTCCAACAGATATACCAAAATAACCAGCCCAAACCATTCCACTTTTTGATGTACTTTTGTTGAGGTACTGGCCACAGTTTTTTGGTATGTTATTGTTGGGTGGAGCTAGACACACTGTTTTCTATTGATCGGTTGACAGAGACTGATCATTTCCATGTTGACCATGGAGCTCATCACTCTAAAAACAGTTGGGTTAAAAATAATCAATAGTCAATTTGACCCAACTTTCTAGGTTGTTTTTGCAGAAAAGCAACCCCCAAAATTGAGCTATTTTGCACAAATAAACAGACAAGGAGATGGGTCAAATTGGTCCATTTTTGACTTAATTTATTTTATTTTTAACCAGGTTTTTGTAGAGTGCAGAATCTGCCTGCCTGCACCTGGATCAAATCCACTAAAATTGCATTACAACACCTGCGCCACCACTTAGACCTGCTTTTAGCAAGTCTATAATCTAGTCTACTTTTGTCACCAAATTACCACCGCTGACCTTTTAGTGGCTGTTTTTTAATTATATTCATGTAATGCCATCACATCTTCAGACCACATAGTGGAAACAGGAGCCAGATCAGGGCTTACCGTCCAAATAATTTCTCAAAATGAACTGTGCTGTCTATTGGAAACATTAACAAGTGACATTACTTTCCAAAGTCATCATTCACATAATATACTCTATATTAATTATAACACAATGTTCACATCTTTGCCACATGGTTTTGTGAATTCTCGCTATCAAGTGAGTGTTTTTGTGGAGTGTTGACGCTTACTCTGTGGGTGTGTGTGTGTGTGTGTGTTTGTGTATCTTGCCTTTAGAGCCAGTATGTTTGCATTGGGTTCTGTATGCATGACCCCATTATACGCAGGCCTCGGCGGATAACTGTTTGTTTGCACATTCAGTATGAGCTTGTGTGTGAGCCTCGCACTGTATGTCTGTACGTGCGTGTGCGTGCGTGCGTGCATGTGTGTGTGCGTGTAGTTACAGCTATCAAATACTTTTAAAAGCTTGATTTCCCCGGGGAAGCGACAGAGGTCATCTCATCGGCGGAGGGATGAAAACAACATTTGCATGCGATTGGTCACGCCCACAACATTAAAGTTTTAGCCCGACAAAAACACGTCAAAGAAATTTACACCGCCGCGTTGACAGGCCCCGCACACTCCGGGACACAGCCCATTGCCACTTCCAATTATTAAGGCTACTTTTATTGTGCACGTGTGAACTCCATCTTTACCCATTACCAATAAAAAACATAACTGGGAGGAGATATTTTTCCTTTGTCACAGGCATTATCAACCCCCTCCATCCGTCGAGTGTGCATAAAGCTGCCAATCAGAATTAGGGAGTGGGCTCGCAGACGTGAGATGATTCGGCTGGCTCAGCCCCCGTGCACTGGATTTAAATAATAAAAGAGAGATTTCTCTCAAGGCCCTCAGCGCCGTGCCAATAAGAGAGCGGGGAAAATGGGAAAATGGCTGTGCACATTGAGAAATAACTGCAAATTGACGGTATAATGAACACATTTAATATTTCATTCCGCCGCATGGAAATACTGTATCTATATCAGGGGTCTTTTTTTTTCTTTTTTCTTTTCTCATCCCCCGTTTTCCCCCCTATAGAAAAAAAAAAAAAAAATCAACCATGCTCAACGCACTGGAGAAAGCCTTACATCTTAAGCACGGTAATCATTTACAATTACAGAACACACTATCCCTTCATCGCTCGCCGTCCTTCAATCTCATCTCCAGCAGCTCAAGAGCTCACGAGGGCCGGAGCGAGAAAGCCCCTGGCTGTCATTGGTTGCCGTTGCAAAGATCTTCTCTACAACGTAATTACCACCATTATGGCACCTGCAGTTATTACGCTTGCGGTTCACAGTGGCATAGAGTGAGTTACCCTCACCCAGGGCATGGAAATCATCACACTGATGGAGCATCAGGACTCCCTGAAACTCTTCCACAAGTATGACAACAAATCTTAAAGAGGACATATAATAAGAATCGACTATGCAATTAAACCACCATGTCAAATTTTTGGTGAGCTGCATATTTCCGAAAAACGTCTTTAAGCAAGCCCTTTGGAATTGGATTTTGTGATGTGTCGGCTTCATGCGACACGTGCACGACTCCGTGCACGTCTAAATTGGGACTTGTCTCTTCACAGTTTACGCTGGCCTTTTCAGAACTCAGTAGCTCTGCCCCTAGTCATCATGACAATGCAAGATGTATCCGGTGGCTCATTTGCATGACACACGGCCACCCACTGAAAACAAGCTGATTTCGAAGTTTTCAAACAGAGGCTGTACAGTGGCTGTAATTCCTGATTCATGCGGTATTTTGACCAAAGCATGTAATGTTATTAACTCACATGGGAACTGTTTCAAACATAGAGTATAATTCATTATGATATAATATGGAGGCCTACCATATATGTGTTCTATAATACAGTCAGATGGTATAGTGATACACTTGCCTGAGTTTTCCTTCACACTCAGTGATGGTGTGCATCCTTTTAAAATTCACTAAATAACATTTACATAAGACTAATGATATAAAATGATGAGAAATCCCTGCAGTCCTCAGCTATTCCAGATGCTCCAAAAAGTTTACTGACATTTCCTTAAAATAAACCAGAACTGAACCAGAAATAGATGGCTGACAACCACAATGTACCCCACAGGGTGTCCTTGAATTGTTAGTGTTGCCAGTGTTGAGGTACTGTATGTGAACACGGTTCGGTAATTGTGGTTGGTTCTAGATGGCGGTTGCTCATTTTAAACCAACTCATCTGCTCGTATTGTATATACTGTAATAGAAATAACAAAAAGTACCACATGTAAAGAGTTGTGGGTCTTCCTCACAGACACTTTATGGGCCAATGTAAACTACAACTACTTTATTTAATTGATTTCTTTTGTGACTTAGCGCCCCCAAGAATTCCGGGCCAGCTGCCTGAATGTCCACTTTTTTCATGTTACATTTTCCACAGACAGAGTTACGCTTTTTATCCGTCAACATTAGTCGAAGCTACTCAGAAGGGGATTTATCGAAACGATGCACGTGTCTTTAAGTGGAGGGAGGCTATTAATGCTGGCTGGTGTTTCAAGAAACCAAAATTGCTTCAAATGTGTCTTTTGACATTAGGGCTCCGTAAGCTTTATTTTGGCTGAAGCCTGCTCTACTTTTTCATTGTTTTAACAGCATCGAGTTCGGAGACATGTGTGGAATAAGCGGCCGCAAATATGTAACTAACTGAAAACAGGTTGTTTGTCCTTTTTATTGCCTGTCTTATTTTAACTGTAAGGGTTCAAACCCGTGCCGGGACAGACAGACTGTACATAGCTGAACCACATTGTTTACTCAGATGGCTATCAAGCCAAGTTGACTTTGATGGCAAATTTGGACTATTTCAATGTTTAGTTTTTATTCATATTACAGTCATGTCTTTAATTATGGTTTGGTCATAGCTGACAATCATTGTAGTGGGATTGTTCTACTTAGAATTGAATCTCAAATTGTAATGATGCTTTTTTTTCTTGATACTTTTTCCCCTACAGTACTATTAGAGGTTTGAACATGGAATCGTGAGATAACCATCGAGAATACAACCCAGTTTGATCTTGCCCTTAGCTAACATTCTCATTGATGAACAGGGCAGGTATTCTTAGCCATGCGATATGGCGAATCTATATGCTTTATCGTTACGGAACAGGAGTATTTGACTGTTTTGAGCTGGATATTAATTGGGCATGCAGTTAGCTAGAACGAGGTGGAAGAGGGGCCAGCTAAAGAGCAAAGAGAGAATGCAGCAAAAATCAAGGACTGTATCAGACAACAATAACATGTATAGGAAAGCAATCCTACACCCTGTGAACAAGGCTTGGGTTAGCTCATTATTAATCTTTTAAATTGTGTAGGTGTAAATAATATTGCAGCTGCAGTATATCATGCAAATCAATGCAAATGAACGACCAACATCCAGTTCCAGTAAGATCCAAACTGACTTTGAATGTTAACGAAGTAAATGTTGTCATGTTTCTCTTTTAAGGATTATTTTCGTACCCACAAAGTTAAAATAAAAAATCAATGTGGATTCGGATGATTTTATTTCACTTGATGAAATAAAATTGAGTAAATGATGCACAACAATGTTTTTTTTCGTGTCTCTCTCTTCAAAGCCAAATTGATTTTGAAACTCCTTCCTGAGTTATTGAGTCCAAAACTGGTGGTATAGTCAACACATGTATCAATAATGCATAGCATATTTGTAAATCTCCCGGCGAGTCTTTGCGTGTGCCCTTAACTGTTTTAACAGCGCACTAATGGAGTCATCATCATGGTAGGTACCAGCAACGTTAATTGCCTTACATGAACAGTGATTACCATGACGACGGAAATAATGATCGAGTCTGTCGTGAGCGAGCGCGCCGCTTCGCATCAGTCGGCGTTGACGTGTTGTGTTCATTTTAGTTGGAGATCTTAGGCTTTATGTTGTCGGCCTGGTGTTTTTGCTTTTTTTCTGAGGGCTTGTTAATCGTCTTCAAAGGCGTGAATGAGGTCAAGATACGCAGCATTAATTCAACAGCTCCCGACAAACAAACTAGAACACACAGAGACCGACGGGGGCCTGAGCAGTTAAAAATTCATTTGGGCTTGTCCTGAATTTGTGTACTGGTGATAACTGATTTTTCTTGTTTGTGGGCTTTACTTTTAATCTGCCACAGAGCGCTTAATAATTCATGGCAGCATTTGAAATATTAAATGTGTGTATTAATTTCATTTATTTTAAAGCAAAAACAAGAGGGTGCAAAAACAAAACTGCAAACATCACAAATATTGTGCTGTGCTGGAGTCTCCCTGCGGAAAAGATAGATGATATGATTCATTTGGAGCTGTTTGCCCATCTATTTATAAGATATATATTCTGTAACTAAAATCCATTTACGACATAGAATAGGCATAATTAGTGCAATAATGTCCATGGTATGATGGAAGAGACCCCTGATTACCGAGTTTAGTGGCCCATAATATTGGTGTACCAGCCTGGACACGTCTCGTGTTGCGTTAGCGCTAGTGTCAGTGCTAACATTACTGTTCAGCTTTTGCCAATTTATAGTTACCCCAGTAGCTTTAAAAAGTAAAAACCGTATTTGTGTACTGGTTTGTTCTGATATCTAGGCTCATATTACGTTTTTTTTTAATCTGGTTGATCTGCATGAAAATCACCACTTCATAATAAGTACTCTAGAGCTGAGTTTCCAAAAACCTGTGTCAGTTTAAGACCCAAAATACACATTTGAAATCACAACAAATAACATTGCCCTTCAGCTGGCAACCAGTCAAGGGTTGTACCCCGCCTCTCCCCAGATTTATCAGGGATAGGCCCCAGCTCACATAGAAATTGATGAATGGAAAAACAATGCTAGAAGTAATTATTTGTGCAACTTCCCTAGCCTTGAATCCTCATATGTCGGGACTGTCGTCTACGATCCCCTGTATGGGTTTGAGACACGCCGGACCCTTCTCTGGGTCTTTGCTGTTGTGAACATTCCGAGATCATCAAAGTGATGTTTGCGTGCGGTAGAGATACCTTCACCTCCGAGGCCCTGTCCTCCTCTTGTGTTCCTCTGTGATCTTGCACTCATGTATGTGATTGGATTTTGGATTAACAAAAACCGTAAATTACACACCTATTGTGTTACGGTTCAAACCGGCTTTCACACTGATGGCGGACTCACGCGCAGCCCACACCGCCCGCGCCCTTCAGATAGTGCCCCACCGACAGTACCTCCACCCCGTCCCCGCCAGCTTGTTGACGGAAAAAGATAACAGGATTAGGTTGTTTTTCCCCCCCTGTAAAGCATCAATTGGCAAATTTGGCGAGCTGGTTCAAAAGGAGCTCGAACATGGGTCAGTGGTCAACGCTCAGCCAGTGCACACTTTAGCAAAGAGAAGGGGCGAGACCTCAGAAAAAGGGGTGACGAGCCGGTGGCCTCTCCCGGGGTCTGTGACACTGCACCATCTGCGGCACCCACCACCCAACCACCCCCTCCAGGCTATGCTTATGTTCATCACAGAGATGTTGATAACACAGGGTGTGACTAACGTGCCATACAAATCTCCACATCCCAGGCAAAGGAAGAAACAGCAAGTGTGCGGGATTGGGGGCAGGGCGGGGCGACACACTAACACACAAGTACACATCCGCTATGACAACCGGTCCACGGGAGGCGGGTCACTCCTCAGCTCTCAGGGGCGTGTCGATTTGGGTCGACTATGATGAGTGGGTTGACCAAGACGAGGTAATGACAGGGTGTCAAGTCGTATGTAATTAAATTTGAAAGTGACAGCATCCACACCTCGATGCAGGTCCACAACTACTACTGATCTCCCCGTGGGGTCGATTCAAAGCTCTCTGGCCCAGCCTCGGGCCTACTTATATATAGTCTTGCTAATTACGTGGACAGAGGTTGTTGCATGAACAAAAGAGGCAACATTATTTACATGCAGAGGCTGTCTTTGAAGTTGATGCTGTTTTCTGATGTTTTTGAGCGCGAACAATAAAGGTCAGCATGAACTATCAGGCTCTTGATGATAAAGCTTTGTTAGCGTTGTTGTTCGAGTTTTTCAGATATCAATTAGTCCGCTTCATGTTTTCATCTAATTAAAATCAAAAAGGAAAACAATAACAGCCGTTGGGGACGCACAAAAGCTGAGAGAACTAGATGTGAGTATAAAGAATTTGAAGGGTATTATTGCTTCTCTACAGTTTGGGACACCTACAAGTCTCAAGGGCCAAACGTTTAGTCCCGCGTGGACGTTTTAGAGTTTAGTAATTAGAGTTTTGTGTTTCATGGTAAGTCATCAAAAGTTTGTTGCCCGTTGCTGCTCACATAATAATGACAACTGAAAATGTGAGCAATTTGGCTGTGCCCATCTATCTATTCCTGGCTAAAGAGTACACTTCAAATTAGGCTGCAATCGGGCAAAAAAAATTGTTTTGAGGGATCCATGGGAATGACCAAAATGAGCCCAAACTGGCAAAATGGCAGACTAGTGTATTTTTAGGCGACTTTTTTTGTGTGTGTGATCGGATGCCTTCCAAATTTTATGTTGCAAAGTGACACTGGCTTCAGGGGCTGGGCTTTTCCAAAGACAGTTTTCAGAGTAGAGCTTCAAATTTTCACCAGGATAAACATGTCTCCAACATTTTGTGAGTTTTTGAGTTGGGGAATTCCTTAATTTGGTCATTTATTTGACCGAAGAATAGCAATGACAAATAAATTATGTCCAGGAGGGCTATCTATCCTTACTAGAACAGCCCTCTGCCAAGACTGAAAAAAAATCCTGAATTTGGAAGCCATACCCTCCAGTTTCACCCATTCAGTATCTAGTGACTGATACTGCTCAATCCATGTGATGGGGATGCTCACTCAAGACTTTGAGGATATAAAACAAATGTGACAAAGCCAAAAGCCCATTTTTCCCCCCTATCAGCGTGAGTAAAGCTCTCCTCCAGGTCTGCCATGAGATGCGGTATTAAAACCTCTGGTGCAAGCGGAGAGGAAGAATCAAATGGCGACAGAGATGGAGGAGAGGGTAGGTGGTGTTTAAGTGGTGAGCGTGGAGTGTCCTCGAGGATCTAATAAGCAGGTTGGAGCCCGATAAGGATAAGCTGTCCCTCTGGCTCTGGGGAGCCTTGTGTGTATTTTTTCCATTATTTATTTATTTCTGCCTGCCTTCAAGGTGTAGCTCCAGGAAAACAAGAGTAGCCCAAAAAAAGAGTAGATGGATGTTGTGGGAAAAGATGAGAGTTACTTTGAGGCGTGAGTGCTATGATTCAGGTTAGTTTTAGGTGGTGGAGCAAGATTTTTCTACATCATTGGGTTTCTGGGGAAGAATTAGGGTTTAAGGTTTGTTATCAGTGACGATTGATGGGGGGGTGGGGGGGTGTGGGGGGGTTAATGTTCAGGTTAGGTTTGGGGTTAAGGGATAAGGGATGGTAAATTCTTAGATTAGGATTTAGGGTTGATATTAGCGGTAGGGGGTAGGTTAGGGATTAGGTTTAGAGATATGATTTAGGTTAGTTTTCGGGTTTAAGGCAGGGGTCTTCAATCCTGTTCTTCGAGGGCCGGTTTCCTGGATGTTTTCCAATGTCTCCCTGCTCTAACACACCTGATTCAAATGATCAGATAATCAGAAACAGAAACTGGATAACAATCCTGATCATTTCATACTTTTCCAGATTTGGATTCAGATTTTTGGTCAGTTGTAGCGGTTACAATTTAGGGGGAGAGTATTTTGTTTTGGTCTTAAATTTAGGTTAGGTTTTGGATTAAAGGTCATTCTTTTATCGCTTGGGGTGGGGTTAGAGTTTGAGGGTTAGCGCTTAGGTTAGGGTTTTGGTCCTTGTTAGGGGTTGGTTTTAGGTGAGTTATTGTGTTCAACGAAAAGGGGAAAAAAGGAAGTTCATCAGACAGAATATGACAAGGGATATAGCATACCAACGAACTGAAAGGAACCTGCCGGTCTGTCAGAGATCCTTCCTCCAACCCCTGAGGAGCCACATTTACCTTGCATTATTTATGCTGAGCGCAACTGGCCTGGGCAGACGCCGTTTCCTATTGTGTCTTCATAATAAAGCAAGTGCGGTGGAGCTAAGGAAGAGGAAACGCAGCCCGGAGGCCGCTTCGCACACTGTGTGTGGAGGTGGCAGGTCATTATGGCACGGTGTGCTGACACTTTGGAGAATGAGAGTGTACAATGCCTGGCGCCTGCCATTTGATTAAGGAGCTAGTATGAGCGGAAGGAGGGAGCAGGTCACCTGTCATTTCCATAGACTCTGTCTGGCTATTCTTAAGGGCGGCGTGTAAGGAAAATGAACATTTTTGTATTTTGGAAACTTGATATGTTCACTATAGAATTCCTTGTTCTCTTGTGTTTGTGTTATAAGAATACTGTAAATATCTCCAACACAGACCTGTAGATGGGGAATGAAGTGAGGTAACTATCCTGTGTTGGAAAAGTTAGCACTTCGTTCACGCAACCTTAGTTTATACACTTAAATATTTAGCCGCCCAAAATAGTACATACTTTTTCTTAATGCTTTATTGAGGTCCAAGCACAAGATGCCAAGACTCGCCTGACTCACCAAATTTTGCAGACATCCTTTACTTTTGGTCAAATATAGCCTCCGAAGCCATTTGCACATAGTGAATATCCATCCATCCATTGATTTCATATACTACACCACTTACCTTGCAGAGAGCTGGAGCATAGTTCAGCTGACTTTGGGCAGGTCCTTAAGTCGCTGTTTGTATGGCAAACATCTGACATTTTTTTTTTTGTATCACTATCCATTTGATTAGTACATTTATTTTAGTCATAATAGCACTTTGACTGTGCATTCTGCCCACGTGGGAGGATGAGAGGGACATGATAAAGGAGAGCTCAGTGTGCGGTCTTTGCAGGTCAAAGACAGCCAAGTTGTGAAGCTCCTTCCTGCCCCTCAACCATCTGCCGTGCCCCGGGAGCTGCCAGCATCTACCCCCGTTGCGCCCATGAGCTGCCGCAGCCCCTCAGAACCACCCTCTGAGGATCCAGCACCCATGAAGCAGCTTGTCGGCCCATGGTTGGGGGACAAATCTGGATGATGTAAGTGTCTCATTTGCATTTCATAGGCTTGTGGGCAGGTGGCAAAGCTTGCAAACACACCACTGTATTGTCTCATTTTAGCAAACACAAGCATCAAATCTGTTTCTATTTACAGATAATAAAAGTGAATATGTAGTGTTTACATAAGTGTCAGTTAGTTAGGCTGCTTTCAGACTGCAGGCATATCTGATGCCAATCAGGTCCCTCCTCAAATCCGATTTGTAGGGCTGACTGTCCGCAGTATTTTTAGCGAGTGTCCAAATCGGATGTGGCCCTGTTCGGACTGGACCACATTATTGACCCATCTGACGGGTTGCTGCAACGACGTCGGAACGGAGGTGTCGTCCAGCCTGTTTAGTGTTAGTGAATTTGGGGAAAATGTGTTGTTTTTCCCATTTTGGTCCCAGTACATCCATGATTGGTGCTCTCTGGTCTGGCGCATTGGTGCTTGAGTCGCGTAGTGATGTCACGGACAGTCAAAACCGATGGGAGCTGTTCAGTTCTGTTTTGATCCAGATTTAAACTCTTAACACACACATTCAGACATTTTTCAGAATTGTCAAATCTAATTCAAACTAATTTAAATTCTGAGGTAGGATTTCAGTCTAGATAGATGCATTATAGTAAAACTATGAATATGATGTGATTTGGGGTTTCAGGTATGATTTTGCAGGTGACAAATGTTTATGCCCATGTGAGCTCTCTGCATGCTCTTGTTGAGATATGTTATGAGTGTGTGTACACCATCCAGAGGCAAGAATAGACAAGTATTTCTTGGAGTAAGTGTAGGCCACAGGCAGCCCTCCTGCTGCCTACCCTCAAAGCCTTGGAGACTTAGTAGAATGCCAGGCCTCCGTGCAGCATCTTAAGATAGACCCGCTTAGGCAGCAACAGCACAGGGTATCATATCTCCAAGATCCTTACCAAAGACAAGACCCCCGCCACCAACAAATCACCCTCAAGGAGATTTACACCCACCACTCAGCCAACGTAAAGGGACCTGACAGTGGACATACGCTCGCACGCCATCCGATTAGTCAACATCCATCACATCCTGACGTTAAGGGGGGGACTCCTTCTGAAAATAAATGTATATTTAGGAGCCTCGCTGTGCAGGGGAGGGAGGGGGAGGCGGTGTGCGTGGGATCTAGTTACCACTCCAGAGGCTAAAATTAATGGCTCTGGGGCTGTCGCAGGAGTGACACCCATGCATTGAGCGCCACCGCTCGCCTCCAAGTCGACGCCGCTTCTCACCGCCGCGTCCTAACAGATGTCAGTCAAAGGGCAAAGCGCGACGGGACACATCGCAAAGCCTCGTGTGTTGATGTGGGTGATGATGTCATTAGGCAAAATGTTCACTGCATGGACACAGTCAAAGGCCATTTCCTACTTTACCATGAACCGTTTTATTACGTTTTTGACACAATGATGCATGCTCTCCTTATTTCAAATACATACATTGCAAACAGTGCATGTTAACGGCGGAGGTTCACAACTGTTGTGCGACGGAGACGGCTCGGGAAAACTGCATGAAATTCCGCCAATGGGCCAAAGCTAAAAACCCAATGAACTGCTCTCCGCAAAGGAAGTCGGAATAGACCCAAAGTTCCAATCAGGGGTATAACGACTGGAAAAAGAGTTTGAGGCAACAAGTCACAACAAACGTAACATGACATTTGACTGGTAATTTTACACAGTACACAACTTTTATGTCCCTGTGACCAGTGAAAGCTCAATTATGGCTTTCACCCATTCATTTAGATAGGAGCCAGTTGTTGTCAACCAAAAATAACAGAAGAATTCGCTGAGTGGGCAGAACTAGCTGAAAGAACTATTTCTTTACTTGCTACAAGCCATTATTTATTTTTTTGTTGCTAAAAGCAGTCTGTAAAAAATTTGATTAGCACTCTTACACCTTTTATGAAGATGCTCTAAGTTATTTTGAATGAACGTGACCAAAAAATAATTGCTATGCATTAAGCCAAATACAGTGGAATGTGCGTTGCGTTTGCTCTTATTGGCGATATTAAGTGCATCTGAATAATCTAACGAGCCATTATAAGAGCTGTATCAAGTGAGTGGCGACTGTACAGTGTACCACTGCAGCCTGCGGAGTTGTAAGGCACGGAAACATTGGCGTGATATTATTCTTGTCATTTCTAGCTGTGTATCCTCAAATTTTAGAACAGTGTTGCAATTTTAATTGAGAGGAGATGAAGGGGGGCCAATACATAGGCCGTTGCAGCAAAGTGGAGACTTTGGAGTATAATACTGTAAAAGCTGAAATTGGTTCCTTTGCTCTGTTGGGATTCCTTCTTCATTGATCAAGAAGAAATCAACAGCAGCACCTCAGTATGAGCCAGGATAACTCTTTGGATTCTCTATCTCACACAAATACACACACACATCTTCTGTCTCACACACAGCACTTACAAATATGTCTCACACACACACCCACACACACACACACACAACCCTGTAAAAGCGCAAGAGACTCGCACCATCAGATAGTGTTAAATGACCAACTAATAGGAGTGGACAAGAGACAGAGCAATTAAATCTCATCAGTGGCTGCCCTTCCCTCTGTGAGGTGGCAGCACGCGCCACAATCAACAATTTGATCACTCACAAAGTCACCCCAAAAAAACGTGACGGATTGGGGTGAAACAACCTGTGAGTTAATTCTTTATTTTTTCTTCATTTCAACAAGTGAAAAAAAAAGTTGAACTTGGATTAGTGGTTAGAACGTCTGCCTCACAGTTGAGACATTCTGGGTTTGAATCTCAGCTCAGGCTATTCTTTTTTTTTTTTTTTTTTTTCTCTCTGGGTAGGCCAGCAAAAACGCGATATGCCAATGCGAGCGCAACGTAAACGGACATATCGGAAATCACCTGATCCCGATCCAGTCTTTCAAAATAAACTGAGCAATGACGTACACAGTCCTGCATCTGCCAACTCAACACAAATTAAAATGCTAAAAACACCCTCTGTAAATATAAACTAATATGAAAATGTAAACCATTGAATATGATCCCAATATGTTACATCGGAGCTGTGTTCATCATTAAATGAATCAAATAATTGCAGACGATAGCTAGTGGAGTAATGTGAAGGTTTCCGTTATTTAAATCAATGGAGGGGGTAAATAAACCCAGAAAGACTACCGTATGTAACATTGAATATTTCCATGATGTATGCTTTATTGCTTACTTCCACTGCGTATTGTTGACACACGGGCGTTATTTATGTACAATTTGTTTCATTTCTTCTATCAGCGTAAACAGCCATATTTGATATGTGTCCCTTGAAATGTACATGGGTAAACAAAATCAAAAAGATCGCATCAGAAATGATTAAATTGGGATTAGCGACCAGTCCATAGCGTCCATTAAACCAAAGTCTGCCGGGATTGACTCCAGCTCACTCTTGATACCAAACGGTTCATATGCCTGTGTAGTATGTTTTCAGTTCTACACACCATGCAATCAATACTAAATGTCTGTTTGACTGTTCAAAACGATCCATAACACAAAACGGTGGCTCAACTCGACAGTAAATCCCCACGACGGAGCCTCTCAAGGCTAATAAATTTGGATCTTATGATCACAACAAATGACTTCTAGCTGTCACAACTGTGACCACAAAAGTGAGTGGCCGGCTACATCTACGGCCCCTTGAGGTGGAAGCCGTATATTTCTTCTCGAGTATTGGATATCAATGAGCGGCAAATTATTTATAGCAAAAAAAGGCACCGTGTTAAATTACTGTCACCAGAAGCCAGCGAGATTTACGTGTAAGCGCCGACCGCACAAATCACGCAGAGTCAGCACAGGTGTCTCGCTCCGAAAATGTAACCAACCCGTTCATCATTTCCTCTCTGAGGTCCAAACAATAACGAGAAAGTGTGGAGCTAAATCTATTACAATAGCCTTTTGTTTTCCATCAAGTCTCCTGTGGTCGCTGTGTGAGTTATCTTCCTCTGTTGACCCACTTAGGCCACTGTTGCTTTTCTTATTGATTGTTTCTGCTCAGGCTGTCACAACACCGGGGCACAATGAGCAATCAGAGGATGGTCCAATCAAGGCTACATATATATAGGAACTAAAAGCTGTTCATTTGCTTTATTAACCGCGCTTGAAGCTAAAAAACAAAAACAATATTCATGGTGGTCGACTTCGGGGAAGAGACGAGGAGCAGCAAACTGCACCGAGCAGTGAGAGGCGGCTACAAAACAGCACCAAACTCAAAGCTAATGAATGAACAGCAGGGTTTTCTGTCCCTGATTCCCTCATGGTCAGGTTAACCAATCAGATGGCTATTTTGATCATTGGAAAAACTTAATTTCAAGTTTCTTTTGAAGAAGGACGTTCATTTTCATGAAATCGTTGAACTCGATCAAGTCGATAAAAGCATTTTGCGAGACCGGTGTCCGAGACAAGTACGAGTTAAATGCCAAGGAGTCAGAGTCAAGTCTGAGACAACAAAAACACGTGTCGAGTCCGGACTCTAGTCCAACTTTTTGAAAATTTGAACCCGGTGGTCTAAACGGCATCCAAAAACGCAGCTTGTATGAGAACAAAAGGCCAAAACACATGATGTATACGAATACGTGTCTTTATAAAGATATTTGTACGGGTGAAAATGGCCCAAGACAGAAGGACATGTCATCAGGCAAGAGTGAGGTTAAGCGAGACGGGAGCACAGGCCAGAGGGCAGCAAGAGCTCCTTGCAGGCTGATTTATGAGCGGAAAGCGAGAGGACGCAGGATGCTTCGCTCGCCACGATCACAGCTCCTGTCCTCCGGTTGGAATGCTTCCATCCGGCAGGTTCAAACTGACAGATTCATATGGTCCACCCCCCTCCTATTTTAACCCTCATCCCCCACCGGGGTTGCTCACAACTACATTTATCATGTTCTCACGTTATAAATCACGGCGGCCAAAGTGGGCCTGATAAGTGCGAACGAACGATCGCTCCCCTAATCTGCCTGCCAGACCGCCCCCACAGGCCTCCGGACCACCATGAGTGTCGGCGGGATCCCTTAACAGGGCACCACCGGGATACATGTGCCTGGCTGCTAATTCAGTTGTTAACATAACCCACTCTCATGCATACTGACAGCCTCCTTACACAGTGAGTTATGAAGAAAGAGCCTTGAAGTCCTGCATACACCTTACCTGCTTTATGTATTTGTATCGTCCACAATCCTCCTTACTTATTTCCATCATTGAGCCATGATGGAGGAAGAACAGACGAAACACGCAAACCGCTCTTCTGCCGTTTGACTGTCGATACTGTATTTCCAGACATGTTTACTTGATCGAAAACATTGGAAATTGATAGAGTCAGACTTATAATCTTGATTGATTGCACTGTTAGATTAGATTCTAAACTGTCATCTATATATAAAAACACATGAACCACTGTATGTATCACCCACAATGTCATGAAGGGGAGTGAGGCAACCAGTATCGCCTTTGTTGCTGTTATCATGGGACTATTGCTGTTGTTTATTTGGCTGATGTTGTTACTTATCAAACTTATCTCATCCCTCCCCCAGCTGCTCACCCCCTCAATCCTACTTTCTGTCAGTCTATTCTCTCTTCCTTTATTCTGTCTCTCCATCCCAAACCAACCGGCCCAGGCAGAAGGTTGCAGCCTGGGTTCTGTTTGAGATTTTGTCCGTAGAGGGACATTTGCCTTGCCGCCGTCGCCAAATGCTTTCTAATGTGGGGTTCCGTTAATTATCTTATATACGGTACTGTACATATAAAATATAACCTGCTCAGTGTGTAAAGTTCCTTGGAAGTGGTCAAAGGTGGTAGACAGAAACGCTAACGGAAGCCCGTTTAAAATGATAGGCGGATCGGTCGTCCGGCCGGACAAAGAGGCGGAAAGACAAACGGAGGAAGGGGAACCTGGCTGTAGACGGTAAAAGTAAAATAAAGTAAAATGCCTGAATGTAGGTCGAGATAACATTACACTCCGTGCTACCTGCCGCCGCGAGGGTCAACTGTGGCAACATTACATTTAAAAAAATAAAAAATAAGATTGACCACAAGAAGGCCCATGGGTTCACAAAACCCACCAACCTCACGTCATCTACGCTAGTGATTTTAACGATTGTTAATTACTTTATTTGTTAATAATACATTTTATGTGTGTGTGTGAATGGAGTGCTGCTATTTTTAATGCATCTCTGTTACAAAGTCCACGGGTGTGCGCATGTTTGCCTCCCGGGCTCATGTCAAGTTATTATCAGATGAGATGAGAGCTGTCGACATGTTAACGCTTGTATGTAACTTTTTGTTGTATAATGAATGCCGACTTATTTTGTTTGTATCACCATTACAGAGCCACACTTTATTTGTGTATATTGGTGGATGCGGTGAAGAGGAAATACTTCTCCTTCTCTTTCACTGTGTTTTTCACCAATGTTCATTCAAAGCCCTCTCAACATATCTTAAACTGTATACTCAACAATCGGCTTGTGATAAATTTCAATGCAAGCTTAAATCTAACTCCTGACACAAATGGGCTGCTGGCTAGCTTTAGGCTTAAGTTAGCTTTGTTGTGATAATGTCAAATCAATAGCTTATGTGTGTGTTACTGTTATGTGCAGAGCAGGTGTGAATTTTGGGCTGGGTGGCAAGTGGAATGCTTCTGTTACCAACATAGAAAGATCAACGAATCGAGCTGTACAGACAGGGCTGCATTTCAATTTGGGCCATTGCTCAGAAAGAAAGACTGAAAAAAAACAAGAAAATACATAATAATGTGTAAAAAAAATACGTACAGGGTGGGTGGTACTCATGTGATTAATAAGCTGTTGTACTTTTGCTTTGCTTGTCTGATAGTTAAGTCCGTTATCTTCACATAGTAGTATTTTGTCAAAAATATGAAAGTAATTCAATAATTATAAATATCAATTTAAACTAGTATTAATTAAAAAACAATATGTGACTAAAATGGCGGCACGGTGGTCGATTGCTTAGCACGTCCGCCTCACAGTTCAGAGGTCGTGGGTTCAATCCCGGCCCCGGCCTCCCTGTGTGGAGTTTGCATGTTCTCCCCGTGCCTGCGTGGGTTTTCTCCGGGTACTCCGGTTTCCTCCCACATTCCAAAAAAACATGCATGGTAAGTTGATTGGACACTCTAAAAAAATATTGCCCCTAGGTGTGATTGTGAGTGTGGACGTTTGTCTCTGTGTGCCCTGCGATTGTCTGGCAACCAATTCAGGGTGTCCCCCGCCTACTGCCCGAAGACAGCTGGGATAGGCTCCAGCACGCCCCGCGACCCTTGTGAGGATAAGCGGTATCGATGATGGATGGATGGATGTGACTAAAATGAGACTAAAGCCTTTCTGAATTTTCACTGACCAAAACTGTCACATGTAGAAAAGACTAAAATGTGACTTATAAGCATTTTCATCCAAAAGACTCAAACCAAGACTAAAACAAAAATGGCTGCCAAAATAACCCCGGATTTTTGTTGAGGTAACCTGAGTTGACATTATATTTATTTATGTCTGTCTGCGCATGTTTTATAGCGACGCATTTTATGCCCCCCTTCCTCCCCTTTACTTGTGTGGCGGGTGCGTACAAATGGGCTTAGAGTGTATCGTGGGGGTTAATCAAACACAAGGCGCACATAAAAGCAGCCAGAGGCAGTGTGAGTATTTACAGTAATAAAAGTTAACAGCGGTCAAACCCTGTGGGATCACATTACGCGTCAGACATGTGGCTGCAGCTCGCTCCCTTGTTGCTTTATGGAAGTCGGCCGTAAGGTAAAGCAAGCTGCAAGCGCCCTGTTGTTCCACACGAAAGGGAAGAAAACAAACTTTTTGTAGCTCACTAACCCCCCCTCCCCTCCTCCTTCACTGATGTCACCCCCGCTAACCTCCAGATGATAAATCTCCCACTCAGAAGCGACTGAGTGGGAAGACCCCCAGTGCTGGAAGAGCCTCGCGTGTCCTCTGTGTCACATCCTGTTTGCGTAGTCAGGGCTTCAACGAGTGATCTGTGCGCTCGTAATTCAATGTGAGACAACACTTCCTCACTCATTTTTTACATTTTTTTTATAAGTGCACCTCTCTGCTTTGTCAACCTTTGCCTTATGTCCCCCAAGGGGCCTATTTTTTTCAGAGCTGGGCATTTTACAAAAATTTCCCGGTGAGTTTATCGCCTTCCGCCTGCAGCCGGGGGTAGCCTTCCGCCGTCCATCTATCCGGATTTTTGTCCGGCCGGACCAAATAGGAATCGCCTATAGGCCGGTCCTACTATCATTTTAAACGCTTCCGTTAGCGTTTCCGTGTACCGACTTCGACCAACTTCCACAAGTACCCCCCACCCCTCCTCGCGCTGAGTGATATTTGAAGCGAAAAGACTCGCCGTGGCCGGACTAAATGCGTCTCCTTTTAGGACGCAGAAGCTGTCGAAAAGCCTTGGCCGCAGCCAACGGGAAAGGGAAACCTCGCTGTGGCCATTGAAGCCTCACTGTGAAAATAGACGATGACATAGACGGAAAAAATGGGCTTCCAACTATGCTTAGTCCGTTTATTTTCTTCAGGTTCCCATCTGTCATGTATCGCCTGCAAAATGGGCGTCCGTCATAGGCGGATAAACGGACCGGTTCATCACATAGGCGGAATGCCCAGATCTGCATTTTTTATTTATTTTATTTTTTTTATGTCATATTTTCATTCACTCGAGCAAAAAAAAAAAAGGCTTTCCCTCATGTGAACAAGCACCAAATTATAAAAATGCCAAATGCTATCAATGGTGGTATATGGTTATAAGAGACTGGCGTAAAGATTAAGGCATTCATTGATCTTTGTGAATTTGGTAGATTGCCACCTCCCAACGTGAGACAACATTTGAACTGTGGTGGGCTAGGAAGCATATTTTCTTCGGGTCTTCAAATTGCAGCCTGTGCTAAGAGATTCACTTCCAAAGAAATCATTGTTCTTCATTTGCTATGGTTGTTTAAGGATTATTGTAATTGGCGGAATAGCAGTCAAAAGACAATATTATAGCATTTTATTGCCTGGAATAAATATTTGATCCTCTACAACTCTGCCTGAATTCCGAGTGTGGCAGCGATGTGCACTATCAAGCAATTACCAAAACTCCAAGTCTCAACTCCTCATGTGTCTTATTTACTCCATCAATACCAATTAATCGATGCGGAAACTATTACATTCCGTAGTCTCCATTTGGCTTAATCTTAATCTTCTCTTGGATAAAGTTAGTCGCTTTACAGTTCTTCCATCAATGTCAGTGAATCGATACTGCAGGTATTGTACTCCACAATGATTCAATAAATGTATGCAATTTCGGACAATTAGTTAAATGCTTGCAGCACCTTGTTATTAACGGGATGCAGTGATAAGATGCGAGCCCCAACCCCTCTTTATCTTTATAGACTGAGCTTTGGCCCCATTACAGAAGCATGTGGATGCGTATTTACCGCTGGTGGGAAATCTATACAAACACAAGCGCGCGCGAGAGAGAGAGCGAGAGAGAGTCCTGATTGATCAACTCCCTATCTGGCTATTTACGATCTGGCTGCGGCGCAGGCAAGCTTCTGCCAGACAGAAAAGCAATTAATCTGCAAACGAGCTGGGGAACAGCCGGCCTGAGCATTGGAGCCTCCTACCAGCGTGGCTCTGGAGGAGAGATAAGGCTGCAGACGGCTATTTATTGTACATTTTAATTAAGTGCTTGTTAACGCTAGTTATCTTAACAGTCACAAAATTACCGTTGTAATGCGTTTAGTTGGAGGAAAAATGGAGCCGGGGCCGATGTGGTTCTATGGAAGCTGGCACGGCTCGGCCTTCCTCGTTGCGAGTGAATTCGGAGGAGGCGAATGCCACAGTGATCTAAGCTCAGCCGCTAATGGTTATTTAATATGGCCATCAGTGGTCCTGAGTCCCCCAGCATACGGCGTTTGCACAATAGCCTCCAAACCCCTCTTTAACACTTATTTGAGATGACAGGAAAAATGAAACCGTTTGTGCTTTCAATGGAAAAGCAATCATTGCTACATTATACTCTGCTTGCCCTATCATGCTAATGCCAGGTAAAAATGTCACCAAATGTATTTAAAGGGCCTGATGGAGTGTTGCCGTTTGATTCCTGCTGCCTGCCTGATTAATAGAAGGTGGGAAAAAAAAACCTTCAATTTGTATGTAAATGCAACCTGGGCTCTCATATCATCTGCACACCTGCACCTGGAGGAAAATAATAAACTCAAGTTTAATGCAGCAATTATGAGCGTTTATGGGAATTGTGGGAAGGAGGGGTGCTGCGGTGGGCTTGATGAGAGGGGAAGCATCGCCACGCTGTTGGAATGACCTGACGCACAAACGAGAGCCACAAACATTCTGAACTTGGCCGATTAGCGGGGATAAATAAATAGCACCATTGTTAGTATGTGTTTCTGTATTATAAGACAACATTTAAGAACAACAGTTGGCGCATCTGGTGACTTCTGCGGGTGTTCAAATTGCACACTGCGATAAAAAACAAAGATAAACTACAAATATTATGAGGTGGAAGGGCCAGACACCCCAAAATAAATAAATAAAAATAAAGTAAATTTTGATTGTAAAAAAGTTATGAGAATAAAGCTCAAATAATGCCCAAAGAAAGTTCAATTATTAGAAAGAGATCCTTTTCTGGTGATAAAAATACATCCTGTTTACTGCGACAAAAACAATAATAAAAAAAAAAAAATATATATATATATATATATATATATATATATATATATATATATATATATATATATATATATATATATATATATATACATTATTTAGTATGTATATCTTTTCTCATGTTCCTCAAGTTCTTTTTTGTTTTACTTTATTATAATGACTTTTCCCAATTTTCCCCAAAGTTCGGAGTTAAACTGTCTTCATCATGAAAAAAAAAAAAAAAGAATGAAAGAAAATAGTTGGGTAATATTTTAAACCTGCAATAACTTGTTACGGGAAAAAGAATCAAAGCACAAGATGACCGATATTATTCCCAGAATGGAGAAATTTGTAGAACATGAAAACACAGAACACAAAACTTTAATCGCAAAGGCTGAATGATCAAGCATCTCAGTCTTTCAGATTACTTGTACATATAGTGTTAAGAAGTGTGATGAAATCTAATATTAAAACAAATTATGACATCATCATCAGGCATTGTGCAACTTTTGCAAAATATGTACGATTTACGAGTTATTATTTTTGTATTGTACCAATTATATTTCAATGGTTGCCAAATGATTGAGTACTGGGAAAATGTGCTAAAATATCATCATTTCTCCAGTTATTGTAATCCCTCTGTCCCATAATGTTGCTATTGCTCTTTTTGAGTCCCCTAAACAAAAAAATACAAGCTTGTAACTCACTAAGCAACCCCCTCTCTGGACACTTTGCGGGTATTGCATCATGTGTCTTTTCTCTTCCCTCATACACTCTCGCTGTGCTTCCTGTGGCTCACAATGTATTCGGTTTGACGTGCAAAGAGTAAAGATGGACGATCTTGGATTAAAGATGTGAGCGTTGACGGAGTGTGGCGGCTGTTCGCCTTCTCGCTTCTTCTGTGAAGCCCCCTTGAAGAACGTGACAACCAATGCCCCACAAAAGCACCCGCTGTCAACTGTCAACATCGACACCTTTACAATGGCGGAGCCTGCTAAGTAGATTGGCCCACCCCCAACCCATCGCAAATTGAGACTGACTTTCTACATTTCTATACATACTATATCAATCCTGGAGGATGTGCAATGTGTGATACATGGGGTGCGGAAGATTAAAATAATAGTTGAGATCAGATCCACACATGAATGTTATTTTTATTTCTCTCCAGTGAGTTTGTCTTCCACAAAATGTCATGTTTCACTCAAAAAGAGGCTTTTTCCGAGTGTGAGCGAGGAGAGGAGGTGCACCAACTTATTTTAAAAAGCATCAATAACATTTTTAACAGGCTTTCTTAAACTTTTCCCCGACTTATCCGCTTCAACATTCCAACTGAGTTGGCGCACCCCCTCTTCTTTGTATTCACCCTTAAAAAAAAACTGCCTTTGAGTTCTGAGGTAAAAATTACATTTTACAGACCAACTCAGTAGGTAATTATTCTATGCGTGAGTGAACCCCTATTTTTACTACCATTTTTGGGGGATCCCTGCATTACACATCACAAACTGTGGTACTAACAACCACCACACCAAAAACAGTCAAGGAATGTGTGCACCATATACTGGGAATGTCTGGTCTACAATAGAAACAGATGTACGTCAAGCCAAGCTTTCACAGACATTATCAGTCATAACCCCCCTTTAACACCCTGATAGAGTTGAATGCACCCATGTTTTTGGATTAAAAGATGGACTATTGTTGTGGTCACTGTTTTGGGGCCCCTCATGATCCATCAAAGACCAACAAGTGCATATTGCTGTGAGAACCTAAAGTCTGGAAATGTGGTGGGGACACAGACAAGTCTCAGGACTGTTGAAAGTTCCTTCTTAAACAATCCCCCATACAAAATACACATATTATAGTTTTTACAGCTTCCCTTTCAAGATTCCCACCATTACAACCATTTTCCTTGATCTAACCCACTAGTTTAAAAATATAAAATACAATAATCTGCAGGCATGGGTCAAATTTGAGCCAGAACCGAGTCAATGTACAGAAACTTTCTAGCACCGCTACAAAAGATTGACATTTTTAAAGAGTTTGATGTTTGTGTGTTTTGGCCCACTTTAGGAAGAGACATCACATTTCAGGGAGAAAGAATGACATTTTAAAGTGTTTGTATTGATGTCACATGTCATACAAGGTCAAAGTTAACCGCTAGTGTTAATATAGAGATGACAATCACATGTACAGTACATTTGGCCAACCTTTTCCTACTTTGGAAGCCATGCATCCGCTTTAAAATCCCGCTGCAGTTGGCAAGCCCCACAAAAGGAATCCTGGCATTAGACCTTAACAACTGGCTACATAAAAACGTATAGACACACTTTTGAGTGATTCAGAGTTGAATACAAGCTCTTAACCAGATTTTCAAGGCGCGGCTTTGAAAGCACTGCAGTGTCATAGATGGCGTACGATAAAAAAAAAAACACAAACGAGGGCACACGGCGAAGCAACAAAGGCCCCCGCGAGCAGACAGAAGAAAGTGACGACAGCGATTTGGACGAGCATCAAAAAACTTTTTCGCGGCGGGTATTACGCGGCCGAGTGGACTGGAGCACCGCGGTAAGATAATCGTTATCTGCCTAGATGATCTACTCGGGCATGATAATAGCACTACAGCGGTGTGACTGCGATAGAGCTCAAGATGTGGGCTCTCCTCTCTGAATGAGCAGAAGAAGAAAAAAAAAAAATCCCCAGCTGCCTAATGGCTTTAGACAGCAGCCATTCGGCGCTGCTAATCTTCCGTCTCTCTGAAAATAACTTTTTGTGCCGTCTGAAGATTGGATTTTACAGATCACAACGGCACGGTAATGCATTCACTCAGCTGTACTTCTCATGAGAAACGTATCGTGATCTCTAATAATATTCTGTATATGGCAGCAGCCAAGCG